>NW_027281952.1:582500-892500 GCF_046629955.1 Centroberyx affinis
GCCCAAAAGAACGATTCAGTCTGGGGGGATTTCTGCATAATCAGTTCCAGAATCACAAACAACTTAACGTCCCAACAGCGCAGCCACTTCTCTCTCTCCTGCAAACATGCACAGCGGAGACAGAGACCAAACAAGGCAGCAGGTACAGAAGCGTCCAAGCAAACCAGCACCTACATATGCAAACAACCACACACTTGTACAGCATGCACACACACACATGCACACACTCTTTCTCTCCGTGTCTGTCTGTGTGGGAGCGATACAGTCCCTCCACATGTTTCCCCAATGCAGATCCGCAGCCTCTGCATGTCAAATACTGTCCATCAGAACAAACATAAGATATGACAGTAAGCTTCTGATATGCAAACACATCTTCTCTTCTCCTCTGCTGCTGCTGCTGCTTATTCGTAGTCTTTCTCCCCCTCTTTTTTTTTTTTTTCTCCAGATGTGCTCTCTGCACAGACAAGGCAGCTGGGAGTCGTTACCTCAACGCGCACGCACGCACACACACACACACACACGCTCGTGCACAGATGCGCGTGGTCAAGCGCATGTGTGAAACTTATGTCACTGTTGCCAGTGAATTTCAGTGGAAAAAGGTTGCGCCGAGGGCTGAGAGTAAGATGGTAGTGAGAGGTTTGATCCAAAGGCCTTTCCTCCCTCGCCATGCCTTCAGAAAACAGGAGGAAGGAGGAAATTGAGTCTCAGCAAAAACCACGGAGCAGCCAAAACAAATTTCTGAGGAAATCGCACACACACACACACACACACACACGTACACGCAGCTCACACGGATACACGCATACAAATACGCACGCACACACGGACACACACGGACACAGACACTGGAATGTTGCAACTGTGATAAGCGCAGTTTGGGCTCCAGATTTTCCAAAAAAAAAAACGAATTTCACAGGAAGGGATGTATCAGCTGTATCAGCCACATCCAATTCGTGTACGTACACACACACACACACACACACACACACACACACACACACACACACGAACGCACACAGTGTAGATCAAAATAGTGGCTGACCTCAGGAGTGCAGCAAAAAAAGAGAAAGAAGAAAGTAAGTCACACTGAGACAGTTCTGTAGAACTACCGCTGGCGACTGAGCATGCAGCTTAATATAAAGCATGTGTCAAAACGAGACAGAGGAGAAAGAGACTACTGTATGCGAGCGCTTGTGCATTCATGTACATTTTGTGTGTGTGTGTGTGTTCTCGTTCTTTTACTCTCGACTTCACAAGAATAGAAAGACTTTTGCTGCTCAAGATGGTCAGAGGACGGTCTCCCTACTCGCTATGCCACCCTGCTGACCCCGAAGATGGTGAAAACTCAGCAGGGGGTGAACATTTAGTTGGCGCTCATGTTGAAAACCGGCCATTTTAACATCTGGACTTAGAGATAGAATTAGTGTTAGGTGAAGGAAAAGGTTAGGGTCAAGTATTTAGCGGTCAAGGTTAACAAATTAGGGAGTGAATCCAAGTCAAAGGTATATTTATGCGTACATGTGTGAACATGCAAACGAAAGAGTGTGTGTGTGTGTGTGTGGACAAAAGTGAGCTGAGACATTTGGGTGTAGCAACCTTTATTGAAGGAGCTCTTACATCACTGCTGAGGGTGTGTATCCTCAGGTAAAGTATCTTCTTTAACAACATGGGTAGAGGCTGATACACTGAGACTAATAGCACCACAGATAATAACAACAGTGCAGTGACTCTGGGCCACTGCTGACAACAAAACTGGCGGCTTGTGTGTGGAAACTGCAGGTATGTGTGTGTGTGTTTTCTGTGTGTGTGTGTATGTGGGTGTGGGTGTGAGGGGCTCATGGCATAGTTCCCTTAGGGTTCTTTTCCATATCAGGCCGGACCATCAGTCATGACAGATGTTTTCCTGCCTGAATGATGATGGCCGAGGGTAGGTGTGTGTGTGTGTGTGTGTGTGTGTGTGTGTGTGTGTGTGTTTGACAGAGGCTGCTCTGGTGCACAGATGATCCAGAACAGCTCTCTGTCACCATGTGAACCAGTGACCCAAGCAGAACTGTTTATTGAACAATCCCCCAAGGCTACACATAAAACATCACCTCACTACACATACATGTATATGCGCATGCACACAGAGGTGCGCACACACACACACACACACACACACACACTCAGACGTGCTGGGTCCAGCTGGTCTGCTCTCATTAGTACCAGGTGAAGTGCTGATGGGTTTTGTCTGATGTCACGTCCTGTTTTCCCTGTCACTTTGGTGATCTAAGAGCAACAATAACCGGGTCCACATCAGACCCTAAACACTATCCTTCAAACTGAGGGAGCTCCGGTCCTGGAGAGACGAGAGACTGTAGCCTGACGAGCCATTCTCAACCCACACCTTGCTCCACATTGGTTTGCCTTGAATTATGAAGTCGAATTCAACTGAAAGAAGATGAATCCAGATTAGGTGAAAGTGACACAGGAATGTAAAGCGCCTGAGTGGAAATCAGCCCAATACCAATCTGAATGGAAGATAAAATCAGGTTTAGACATGGCTTTTATCAGAGGCTCTCCAGGACCGCAGCTGCCCCTTAGCAGACCTTTCCGTCTGCCTGGCACACAATCGTTTGTCGTTTTTCTGACATTTCTTTTAAAAAAAAGCACTTGAACACAGTGTACGGTAAATGAGTGAGACTGAGTATTCATAATGGGACTAAAAATCTAAAGCGTGTTGGTCCTGTTGTGCGGGGCCCCGCTCAGGGCAGGGACACCCTGCGGGAGACGGTTTGGTGGAAGACCCCGCGCAGCAGAGAGGGGTAGTCCGGGACGCGGAACAAGTGGCGCTGGGCGTAGGTGACGTCGTCCTGCCGCCCCTTGCTCACCAGGGTGCGCAGGTTAACCTCGCTGACCTGGCTGCCCACGGAGATGACGAAGAGCTCCACGCCGGCGTCGGCCACCTGGCGCACGCGCTTCTCCAGCACGGCCTCGGTGACGCCCTGAGACCTGCCGTCCGAGAACAGCACCAGCTTCTTCTTCCTGTTCCCCGACGAGTCGCCGCGGCCCTCGAAGCGCTGCAGGGCGAAGCTCATGGCCTCCGTCACGGCGGTGCCGTCGTTCTGGAAGGCGGCCTCGTCGACGCGGGCGACCAGCTGGGTGAGGTTGGCGGTCAGCTCCTGCTCCATGCGGGGCGTCCGGCTGTACTGGCCCACGGCCACTCGCACGGCGGCCCGGCCCCTCCGCTCGGCCGCCAGGAAGCGCTCGGACAGGCGGCTGACGAACGCCTTGCTGGTCTCGAAGTTCTTCTGGCCCACGCTGGCCGAGCTGTCCATCATCACCACGATGTCGGTGTCACCGGAGAAGGTGACTGCAACACACACACACACAGCACAGCCGATCAATTACTAATCTCATTGATCCTGTAAACGACTGAGTAAGATCTGACAAGCTGCAAGACAGCAGATATTTATATATCTTCAATTCATATATGTTCATTCTTCTCACTCATAGATTTTTTCTTGATACATTCTAGTATTTTAATTGTTGGTTGTACTATGTTTAAGCTCTTTTCTTGTTTATATGCTAGTTTTATTTGCTGTATCCTATTATTTGCTGCTGCAACGGCCCAATTTATACCAGGAGATCAGTAGGAAGTAAAAAAGAAGAAATTAGAAGTGTCATCTAATCTAATTAAGACAGAACAAGAGAAAGAGAGGGAGAGAGAGAGAGAGCTTGATAAAGACATAGAGATGACGAGATTGATCAAGATGACAGATCAGAAAACCAACAGTACCATCAAATGTGAAACTGTAGTATATTAAAAAATTGACTTACTTGGACATTTGTAGTCTGGGCACTTCTTATCTGGTGTTGGAAGTAAAAAAAAAAAGGGATTAAGTCCATTTACTTAGAATTCTTTCAAAGTGTAAACACAAGTAAACAGACTACAGTGAATTATGGATGTGTGTGTGCGTGTGTGTGTGTGTGTTGTACCTTGACAGATGCTGGCGGTGAGGTTCTGCAGGAAGGTGTCGTCCAGCAGCTCGGCGAAGTTGTCCAGGACGAAGGAGAAGCCGGGTTTGTCCTGGTCGCTCTTACACACCACGTCCTCCAGCTGCTCCTGGTTGGGCTGCCGGCCTGAGTAGTCCTTCACTCCTAAACCGCCCACCTGGAGACGAGGAAACGCATTTTTAGGTTTGTGGGTATTTCCGGATGTCGGTTCTGAGTGAATGCGTGTCCACGGGCGCCGATGTGCGTGTCGCGCTCACCCGGATGCCTTTCCCGCACAGGGTGTTGAGGGGAACTTTGTCCCTGGAGATGTCGGAGCGGCCGTCGGTGAGAACCAGGACGACTCGGTTGTCCTGCTTCAGGCGGTTGATCATGTTATTCAGAGAGTACTGCAGGGCCTCGCCTGTGTAGGTGGCCTCAGCCAGCCAGGTCAGGTCTCTCACCTTCCTGCGCGTGCACACACACACACACACACACACACACAAACATTTGAAAACACATAAAACGCCAGAGGATTTTTCCCAGGAAAGACCTACCAGACGACGGGCGTTTAGCACAGCAAATGTAAAAGCTTTCATGAACTGGCTGAAGGTTGAATCACTATTGTGTTTTATCAATCAGCGATAAGAGTAGCAAAACAGGGGGAATTGTTTGTGAGAAAATATTGTGGATTATTACTCTAATCCCTGTAGGGAAATTCTCTTTCACTTGCCCTCCTCCAGGGAGGTCAGAGGTCAGGGTCGGCTACAGAACAAAACCCCCGCAGCTGGTAGGGATTCAGTTTCTTGTTCTGGGACACTTCAGCAGGGCGGATGCTTGCCAACACAGCGACTTGAACCCCATTCTTCCAGCTGAAGGATGCTGTCTAACCACTAGACCACCCTGCTAAGCAAGGCTGAATCACGGCTGAACCGTTTCCCTGACCGGAAATCGAACCTGGGCAACAGCGGGCAGAGTGCCGAACTGTCACCAATACAAGAGACCAATCAAAGAGCAGTCCAGAGAAAATGCAAGGCAGGAGTGTGTGTGTGTGTGTGTGTGTGTGCGTGTGTGTGTGTGTGTGTGGACTCACTGCTTAAGTTCGGTGAGGGTCTGGATGTCGGGGTCGCCCAGTTGCACGGCTTCTTGGGCTTGTGAACCGCTGTACTGGACTACGCCCACCCTGGAGTCATTAAATCCAAACTGGAAAGAGAAACAGGACATGGTGAACGTGTGTTTTTCTGTGTGCGTGTGTGTGTGTTTGTGTGTTTTGTGTCTGCGCATGTGTTTTCCTCCGTCAACACCGCTGCACCCCACCCACCCTGACTAATTATATCCAAACTGGAAGGAGAGAGTCACTGGAGGGACATAAAAGCAGTGTCCAAACCCTGAGAAAATCCATTCACACTTTCTATTTTGAGGTCTGTTCTCAAAGCAACGCTTCCTAACATCTCTAAAAAACAACTTGCACCGCACTGCCAGTATCATTTTGAGTAAACAATGCATTCCGTGACGGTCAGACGTCAGCTATCCCACAGCGATGATGCAAAGATGAATGAATTTGAAAATGGAAATACACGCTCAGACGATGTAGTCAAATGTCAAGACGCAAGGAGACGAAGATCGTACCTTGATCTGCTGGTCTTTCATCAGTCTGTCGATGACGGTGATGATGAAGTCTTTGGCAAGAGCAAAGTTGGAGGCACCGATACTCTCTGAGCTGTCCACAATGAAGGCCAGGTCCAGAGGTCCGCACTTGCACTCTAGAGACACACAAACACACACAAATTCACCATGGGACAAGCATCACATTGGCAGCTGAATAAGGGGGAATAACGATGATAATGATTTTCATGTGGATTTTCACGGGTATAAACTTACCACAACAAGCTGTGATGTGTGGGAAGAGGAAGATAAGGGGGGAGAAAAAAACAAATCAAAACAAAATTAATTAATTGGACAGAAAAAATCTTAAGACAACATAACCTGATTATCCTTCACATTCTTCAGGTTCAGATTGCATGCGTGGGTAATCAGGCACAGAGTTGAAAAGGGCGAGGGTTTAACATACATGTGGGTGTGTGTGTGTGTGTGTGTGTGGAAGTGTGTTCACGGTCTCAGGTTAACTTACAGCAGAGCTTCATGATGATATCCAGAATTTCACATTCCTGAAGGGAGAGGTGGAACGTATGTTACGGTATACCATAATGCACCGTTGCATAGCCTTACATAAGGTGCTAGACACAGTTTGAAGCGACTCCAAAATAAAACAAAAAAAAAGCAAAACAAAACATGACAGTGGAGATTTTTCACTGAGCGAGCTGCTCGGTCAAAGATGAGGCTTTCTGTGTTCAGGAAATTGGCAACGGACTTAACTTAGAGTATCGGTTTCAAACTCAAACCAGCACAGCCTCAGGGGGAATTAAGTCTGTGGTACTTAGCTGTGCTGCCATGCGGCTGAAATGAGGGGCGGGGGTTGAGATTAGGTGCACTGATTAAAGGTTTTTAAACTCACATCAGTTCCTGGTGGTCCAGGAGGCCCAGGAGGTCCCTGGAGAGAGAGAGAGAGAGAGAGAGAGACAGAGGGAGAGACAGAGAGAGAGAGAGAGGATGAGTGATTCATTCCCCTGTTAGCATTGAATGTTTATCAGAGTAAAGCTCTGGCCAAGCAACAGTTTATCTGCCCGGATAGGGACTGAAATGGTGACAGAAAGCTAGAACCTTGGATGACGTTTCACTTTTACTGGAATAAAAAGGATGATTTTCACAAGAAAAACCATTACTCCTTTGAATTCACAGCAAACCAGAATCCCTCAGTCACTGAACCCACATCCACACCCACACATTTGGGTATGCCGCCTTTCTGCAACAACAAGCGAATCCTCCAAAAGTTCTGTTCCCTTGCCACACCATTTTGTTTTTTTTGCGCCGCTGCAGGAAAACCATCTGTTTTGTTTTAACAGACACAGAATTCAGTTTTAAGAGCGTTCTTTCTTGTGACAATGACGCCAGGCTAGCATGCGTGTGTGTGCACACAGGCAAACACACACACACACACACACACACACACAAAAGAGAGAGACAGCAGTTAATTGCAGACGGGAGGAATCGTCCCACAAAGACATAACTCAAACTGTTCGTGCAGAAATATGCAGCAGAGGCTCAAGCCAGAGCAGAAGGAGAGAAGAGAGGGGAGGGAAGAGGAGGACGAAAGGGTAGAGAGGGGAGGAAGAGGGAGAGGGAAGAGGTGGAGAGGCGAAGTGGGGAAAGTGTGAAAGGGTGCAGTTCAAGGAGAGATGGATCGGGGCCTTGGAGAACATGCGTTCACACGTTCTGTATCATATTTAGGACCAATTTCTGCTCATTATCTCATTATGGTCCAGGACCATGAGTTTTCAATTGCTGGTTGGTCAATTTAAATGTTTTTTGCCCCGCAGATTACAAGAAAGGGGGATGACGACAGTGTGTGTGTTAATGGTTTTGGGGGGGGGGGGGGGGGGTCTATTTTGCAGGTGTGGACAATAACCCCTCCTATGTCGAGACTTGTATACACATACAGACAAACCTACACACACACACACACACACACACACACACGGTCGGCTCATGCCCTGACTCGGCGGCATTCGTACCGCTCTGCCCTCAGGTCCCCTGTGACCTTTGGCCCCTTTAGGTCCTGGATTCCCTGGAAGGTTGTTCTGTGGAGAGAGAGAGAGAGAGACAGGGAGATAATGAGAGAGGCCCACGCCCCTATATAGACACATTAAGGGTTAGACAGTGAGTACAAGTAAGTACATTTAAATACGGTATATGTGTTGAATGTGTACTGCTATCTATCACCGTCATGCACCAATTCTCATGACAAGATGACAGCTTTGTGTCCGGTAGGTGTGCAACAAATTGAAAAGTCTTCATAACACTGACCGCAGGCGACAGCTCAGATATGTAGCACAGGTATGTGCTGCTGCTCTTCTGTTACTGCAGGGATCATATTATCTGCCAATCTGCACTTATCACACCTAGAGATCTACTAGCCATACCTTTGTCTCAAACTACATAGTTACAGCTTAGATTAGGGATCTAAATGACTTTCCGAAACATCAGGTATGTGCTTGGGGTTGGTTCATTCTTTTGCCCTAGATAGGGGTTGGGTATTGAAAAGAGATAAGGTATCAAAAGGTATGAAAAAGCTTCAAAATGTGAAAATGAGAAAGTTTTCCTCATGTTTATGGATATTTGTCCTGAGGAAACCAATGGAATGTGGTCTGATTCTATTTAGAATACCCAAATAGCATGTTCAAATGATAATTTACAAAAATAATTAATGAATAATGATACTACTACTACTACTATTACTACTACTAATTTACTTTGCATTATTAAATCATTCCGCTTCATTCCAAGAAGAAAGATATAAAAAAGTAGAGTTTTAGAGGAGGTATTAACCGATCAAAACTGGTATCAAAGTATCAAAAACCTTCCAACAATACTCAAGCCCTAGTGCTAGACTAAGATCAGCGACTCTGAGAAAAGCCACTAAATCCATCTCAAATCTTAATGAAGGCCAGGTCTGGCGCACTCTGCACCGCTGTCCGCCACAGCAATCCAGCTGCAGGGGGAAAGAGCAGCCAAAGCCCCTGCAGCAGCTGCACTGCGACCCACGGCTAATCACTGGGATATTATGGTGGAGATTGAAGAAGTGTGGAGAATAGAGAGCTCAACACTGTGAATCTGTTTGGGGAAACCATCTGCACTTTAGGTTCATGTTCCCACAGAAACAGTTACACACTTTAAAGGAGGTGCGGGCATTTTGGTTTGAGAAATTCAGATGAATGCAAAATTGCAAGTCGAGAGCGGATACCACGCTCAATGATGTTCTGTTCCAGACACTATTTTTAAATTGCAAACAGAGGTGCTTGTTGGAGTTGAGGGTATTGTCTAAATACCCATTTGCGTCACAACATGTTGGAGAGAAATAAGATACAGGAAGGCAGGCAAATACTGTGAAATCACAAATCAGCATGATAAATCATTTCTGCTCTTTGAACTGAGCTCAAGGTCATTTCTAACCAGCTGGACTCCACTGCTGCTATACTGCCATCTAGCCATCTATCTATAGTAGAAAGGTAGAAAGATGAGAAAGGGAGGTAGAGGGAGAGAGAGAGAGAGAGAGAGAGAGAGAGAGAGAGAGAGAGAGAGAGGCTACAGATACATTCCCATGGCTAAAAGAGGTAATGCCACCTGGCTTTTAATACACACACATGCATATCCGCTCTCCGCCATGAGCAAGAACACACACACACACACACACGCACACACACACACACACACACACACACACACACACACACAAGGATCCAATTACTGCACATTCCCAACTTCAAACAGTCTCTGATGTATAAAACATGGCCCATATCATCCATGCAGATACACACACACACAACACAATGTCCTGACACTGATTGTATGGCGTCATATTTGACGACACAGAGCCAGATGTGACTGTTGGTGAAGATGTATATATTATCATTCTGTTGTGTGTTAAAGAGGTGAAGGAGTCAAAAAGGTCTGACACACCCCTGTCTGTCCCGTCCTGTCCCGTCCCCTCTGGCCTATGGACAAGCCTGTACAGTGTAAAGATTTTTCTGAAAAATTTAACTCAGAAATCCAGTCGCTCAAAAATCACAATGAAGCCCAAGCTGCGTTAAACTTACCAGCTCAACTTCTTGTGATTTGCAGTCAAACCGTTTCTCACATCGTATCGTCCACACTCACACAAACCAGTGAATGGCTGGGCGCAAAACTTGGTGAAAACAAGCAAGTGATTGTTAAGAGAAAAAGAGATTGTGGCCTGTTTAAAGATGGATGAACGACTCTGGGGACAGATAGAATGTAATGGATTCACTTTCCCCAGTGAGATACATAAAATATGGCATCTTATTATCTATTTTTATAAAGGTCGTGACATCCTGACCGAAGGAGCAGCAGTGGTGGAAAGACAGAGTGCTACGATATTTTGGTGAAGTAGAGGTAGTAGTTCATTAAAATAGCACTTAAGCATCTAGTTCGTTTGGAATCAGTAAGATTTTCTGCATGTTTCCAAACTGTTCCTCCTATCTTCTCCTATCTTTGATGATGTCCTTATCAAAAAAAAAAAACATTATCACCTAGAGGACCAGGGATGGATCAATAAAACTTTCAGTAATAGAAGTTATGAGAGGTTTTACTGTGCGCTGCTCTTACTACTCACTGATGACAAATGGAACAAGTAAGCATAGGAGTAAATGCTTAAAAAACTGGACCTGGAAAAGTAGCGTTCCTCTAAAAATCTATGCAATTTCTGTAACTAGTGTGGTTTTTACGTAGCTCCTTTCCGCCCCTGGAGAGCAGTCATACACTCCTGCCTTATCTTGATGAGCTAAACCGATCCGACACTTTGATCTGCAGCTTACAGAGTGCGATGCCTCTCACAGACAGAGGTCAGGGTGCAGGAGGTAGGCATGAGGGAAAAGTGCAAACATGTGTAAAGATGTTTATGTCATGAAGCACGAACCTTGGCGACGTAATAATTTCAACCTAAACATGACCAAGTTGAACCAGGGGTTAAAACTGTTACAACTGTCACGCAACGGATACTAGAGCAGACACACACATTGTACACCCAAAAAATGCGCACACATGCCACACACGCACACACACACACACACACACACACACACACAAACATGCAAAAACACACACACACTCCAAAAGAGAAATGCAGTCCCTTCATAGTCTCCGCTCATTTCCTGGTATCCTTGACAACGACATATACACAGCTGCATCAGCTCAAAGCCCTCTTCCCCATAGACACACACACACACACACACACACACGTTCAGTTCTACTTGACAAAGCATTTCCAGCTGCGAAACAGAGGGAGATGGATAGACAGACAGACAGACAGAGTGAAAAACAAAAGTAGTAAAGTATTTTGAAAGTGGTGGTACAGAAAAACAAATGAAAGACAAAAAAGTCTAACTACTAAAGTATAAAAAGAGACCAATAAAAAACAGAAGATATGTAAATGGTTCTATAAAACGCGAGGGAGTGAAATGTGACTCACATCCTGTCGGCGCTCCGTGCCAGGAAGGGATTAAAGGAAGATAAAATGAGATAAAGAGAGAGGAACGACTCCAAAATGGAGACAGGGGCGGAACTCACATCGGTGCCTGGCTCTCCGGGCTCTCCGTCGTCTCCTTTGGGTCCGGGTGTTCCCTTGCCACCCTGAGGGTCAGAGAGCAAAGGTTAGAGGTCGCACGGCAAGTACTAAGCTGGAGCATGAAGTTCAAGGTTACTGATATGCTGCCAATGACTAGTATTCTGTATCTCAAAATGTATAGTTTAATATTTCCATAGCAAAGAATTCAGTATTCAGTGGAATCTGATCAAAACGCTGCATATAGAATCAGCTCAAGTTAAGGGCTTCCCACTGACAACCAGTGTAGAATTGATCAATTCTACAATAAATATGTAATGAAACATACTGCTTCATATCCTTCATATTGAAGGTGGATAACACTGACTGGCCAGTATTTGATGTTTAATAAAAGAGGGATATTGGCTTGATATATTGACAAACTAATACACCGGTCCGGCCCTAGTTGAAGGTGAAAGGTCATGAACTTACCGGCTCACCGGAGTCTCCACGTGGCCCAGGGTAACCCTGAAGAAGACACAAATGTTCATGATGTACACACAAACACACACTGGCACAAATTTACACATGCAATAAGTTCACGTACCTGGAAGCCGTGGCAACCTGCTGTTCCGTTTCCCTGGACACCATCTTCTCCCTGAAATGAAGGAAGAAGGTTTATCTCAGGCACACACACACAGACGTCATGGCATGGCATATGATGGATAGTGCCACATCTCTCTCTCTCTCTCTCTCTCTCTCTCTCTCTCACCCTCTCCCCCATCTGGCCTCGGTCTCCTGGAGCTCCTTTGATTCCTCTTGGTCCTTTGGCTCCCTGGGAGACGAAAGGAAAGATGAGATTAAAAACATATGAAATGTGACATGACATTTGTAGTGTTTGTTGAAAAGGGGGTAGGATGGCATCAAGACAGTGGGCCTCATGCAAGAACCACTCGTACGCACAGATTCGTTCTTAACTTGCCGCATTCACCAATTTTCTCGTATTTACAATTTTCTCTCTTATTTCTGTGACGGTGCCCTAACGACAAATCACTATAGTCCTATAATATACCTATAATACTCCTATAGGGACTTAGAGTGTCTGTGGTACTCAATAGTGGGTTTATAGGGACCTTATCATGGTATTTTTGTCTTCTGTAGTATCACTATAATATTCCTATAGGGAATTATAGCTTTGTTGTGATATTTATTTGGTGTTCATCTAAAATGTATAGGAATACTATAGTTGTTTATCGCAAGGGAACGCCATTCCTTGGCTTTAGCAGTTCCTTTGATTCCAGTATTGAATTATATTAAATATCATATGCTTTGGTTGACTTGTTTCTAATAGTAGGACTTCAATCTCAGAGCTGGTAGACTTCTCCTTAGTCTTCCTGTCAGTTTTATGAATGAAGCTTCCCGACATATGGGCTGGACACCTAACCTTATATGGCATTATTGGGGCGTCAATTATGCAAATTCACAGTTCTCATGAACACGCGTTCATTTAGAACAGGTGCCATTCATCATGTTTACGCAGGTCATTTACGACAGTTTTCTGAAGATACGAGCGTTTGGTGCATCTGACGTGGCACACTCATACGAGTCCACCTCACGAAAAAAGTTAGAGAAATTTAAGATAAGAATACGAAAATGTTCTTGCATGAGGCCCATTGTGTGTGTGTGTGTGTTGCGTGTTGTGTGTGTGTGTGTAAGTTTGGAAAGTAATAAATTATTGTTGCAATACCCATTGTACTGAAAAACAAATGGGTAATTGTAATGTGTCCTTAAAACTACTGGCTGATTACCTTGATTGTGTGATAATGGGTGTCCGATCACTTTAAACATCTTAAAATAATGATTTAGGCTACTAATTCAAATTTTAAGCATGTAATCAGTTATCTGTGTGTGTGTGTGTGTGTGTGTGTGTGTGTGTGTGTGTGTGTGTGCGTGCATGTGTGAGTGACTGTTAGATTCACCTCTGGTCCAGGTGGTCCTTCATCTCCTCTGTAGCCGGGAGGCCCGGCCCTGCCAGGCTCGCCCTGGAAAACAACACCACCATTAAATTCTCTAATGAGACACCATTAACATTCCAACAAGCAACCGTCACATACAGTGCAATTTGTTGAAGAAAACTGGTAATAGACCTTATTCAGATGGCGGCCATTTTTAACTTACATCACGCTCGGGGTGGGAAAATCTACCTGGAAGAGCAAACGGTCCACTACTGTTGTACATTGATGCACATCATGCAGGCGTCAGGAATTGGGCAAACATTAGGTTCACATTCTAAGGTAATTGGCCCACTATAGCTAGTTACCACAGTCTAGCCTCGGTAGCCTTGCCA
This sequence comes from Centroberyx affinis, assembly GCF_046629955.1. Taxonomy (NCBI): domain Eukaryota; kingdom Metazoa; phylum Chordata; class Actinopteri; order Beryciformes; family Berycidae; genus Centroberyx; species Centroberyx affinis. Next base: position 595,997 of record NW_027281952.1, read on the forward strand.
TTAGCTAACTAGCTACTTGCTAACTAGCTAGTAAGCTAGCTGGTAAACTAACCTCCCTGCTAAATTCAAGCACTCGCTGTAGTTGTTGTTCCTGAGACTGCTAATTTGGTAACTGCTAGGTCTATCTGAAGACTTGAGGTAACGTTAGTTTTAATGCCAATTTTCCAGGTAGAGTTTCCCACCAGTTTCCCCAGTGTGACGGAAGTTCAAAATGGCCACCGTGAAAATAAGGTCAATACAGCAATTTCCTGACAAACGCCCGCAGCTCTTCCACCGCTGTATACCCAAGATGGCAGTAGCTTCCCAGCTCTAACAACGGTCCACTTATCTAGTACTTTACACAGCTGTTAATGGCTTCAAAATCATAGCCTAACATTGGCAGAATAAATGCTACAAGACTCCAATAAATACAACAGCAAAAAATACTGCTAAAATAGCACAATACTATATAACAATGGAATACTGCATACATAATGTAGCTTGACAGTGTTTGTGCATGTGTGTGAATGATATCCATGTGTGCAGTGAAGTCTCAGTAAGTGTGTGAGGTTGCAGTTAGGTCTTCTCAGTATGAGGTAGCCTACAGTATGTGTCGTTTATTCCATGTTTTCTCTACTATTCAGTTCCCTACTATTCATTCAGCTCTGATGAGGAAAGGAGGCACAGCCTAAAGTACAAAAGAGCCATTGAGAGTTCTGACATCACGGAGGTTACCACAACTAACGCATGCAACGTATTATTATTATTACACTGCCTTATGCCTTATTAAAAAAACCATACTGAGGCTTTGGCTCGGGCAGAGGGAGAAGAACTGAGTCAGAGGGGAAAGAGTGAGCGCTGATGTTCCCAGGAGGAAGAAAGAGTGGGAATGAGAGAGAGCGAGAGAGAGAGAGGGAAAGACAGAGAGAGAGCGAGAGAGAATACTCAAACATGGAGGAGTGGGCAGCGCTCTGAGGCACTGTCCGGTTTTCGCCTCTGTTTAGGCTGCTGCCCATTTTAATCCCCCTCAGGAACAGACGCGGATGAAATATGAATTCACATGCACCCATGCTCACACACACACACACACACACACACACACACAAAGAGACTTGCGCACACACACAAGCGCAAACTGCCGCTCCCTCTCTCCGACTGGAAAAAAAGGATGCTGCCAGAAAGAGAATTGGGTGGTTTGTACTTGGGGCCGTGCCGCCTCCTGCAACACTACGCAACCGGCCAATGAACAGTAGTGCTACACGTAGCTCCTGTGTGTGTGTCTGTGTGAGTGTTTATATTTGTGTGTGTGTGTGTGTCTTACTGGGTCTCCGTTGGGGCCAGATGAGCCCTCCCTCCCCTGCTCTCCGCGGGGTCCTGGCTCCCCCTGGCAAGGAAAATGACAAATGAATAAATGCACTACAGACCTAAAAGTCTTCAAGGCAATAACAACAGACAATCGAGGCACACGGAGCCAAGCTTTAAACAAAGTTAGGTCAGTAAGAGCACAATACAAATGAGCTTACAAAACAGCATGACAGCCTTTAAGGTCAATACAGCTGCTGTTCTCCCAGGAGTCCAACTGAAATTCACCACTAATAGAAACCTTCATCAAATCCTTATCAGTGGATGTAAGTCTACTCTCCTCCTCCTTATCATCACTTACTGGCTCTCCTCTCGGACCTCTGTTTCCACGGGAACCCTGCTCCCCCTTCTCTCCGCCTTGTCCCTGACAAGGAGTTGAGAGAGAGATGTTAACACACACTTTGGCAACACACACACACTCTCACACACACACAGTGTCAAAATCAGTGCTATTTACTCTGTCTCCGCGAGGTCCATCCGGTCCGGGTGCGCCCTGAAACACACGAGCACACACACATACATGATGTCAGGCATGAGGTTGAAGGTTATGAATTTGATATGGCTGAGGTTGTCCAGTGTCTTTATCACAAAACACTGGTGTGGAATCACTTACATCATCGCCGCGCTCTCCTTTGTCCCCGTTGGCTCCGCGAGGGCCCCGATCGCCCTATCAAAACACAGACATTCACAGATACATGATACGGCCCGGCTTGTGCGATATATAGACATTTCCTACACATCTCTGTTTTCGGGCGTCTCCACATACCTTGGATCCCAGCGGGCCGAAGTTCCCAGGCCGTCCCGGTTCGCCGTCTCGTCCAGAATCTCCCTGGAACAAGCGCACAACATCTCAATGCAGAGTGGCAAAATGGCTATTTGACCATCTTTGATGGCACAAGTATTTTTTTTTTACGTCTTACTTTAGCTCCTTTTTGTCCATAAGGACCGGGGTCTCCCTTTGGACCAGGCTCTCCCTGCTGGCCCTGGAAGCAGGAAACACAGAGACAGCTTCACTACATGATCACAAGCAGCTGAAGCCACAAAGCTGAAACTTCCAGGCCGCTGTGCGCGTGCGTGTGTGTATCTGCGCGTATATGCGCGTGTGTGTGTGTTTACAGTATGACTATATGGCTTCATTTAAACAGTCTGTCAGCAGAGAATGTAAACGGAGCGGTGATTAAAGACCAAGGTTGCCTCGGTCCCCCTGCCCTCGGGGCTCCAGACGCGGGGCTAGATGTTGGTCAGGGCCGCGTTCCAAACATGCATCTTCGGCTAATGACTAAACTGTAAACAAGGCTGAGCTATAAGACTGTGATGGACTGGTGTGTGTGTGTATATTTCCGTGTGTTTGAAAGAAATAAAGGGACAGAAATAGAAAGATATAGAACGCATGTGTGTATGTCCATGACCCAACACCTGCGAGTGTGATTGTTTGTCTGTGTGTGTTTCGCGGACCTCAAACGCAGCAAAAACGGCGAAAATGTCAAGGACTATGACTCATCTCTTGAAGGACTTCCATTTGGTTGTGATTCAGGCAGTGTGTGACGTCAGTGTGAACAGGCGTGTGAGATCACAACAGTGGGATTAGTCTGAGATAAAGATATACAACTCACGTCTGATCCGGGGGAACCTTTACAGCCGGCAAGGCCAGGGAAACCGGCTTCACCCTAACGAGGAAAGGAGGAAAAAAAACGCATAAGGATAATAATCTCAACAACGGCATCGCGTCCGGTCAAGACAGCTAGAGCCAGAGTGATCGGATGTTTGGGGTCTGCAACTCACCTTACGTCCATCGATTCCGTCCGTTCCCCTTTGACCTTTGTCTCCCTGAGAAAGAGAGAAAGGTAGAAAGGCAGAAAGAGCGAGAGAGAGAGAGAGTGTAGGAGAGAGGGAAGTGACGGGAGAAGAAATGAACCATTAGATTTCAGAGCAACAGCCAACAGGAGAGCATCCTTCAGAGGACCAGACAGAAAACAGCTTACCTTGTAGCCTTTGTGTCCTCTTTCACCCTGTAGCAAACAGAAGAGATTGATCAGCCATGTCCAGTCACATCACACCATTCCATTCACACTGTACCTTACTAATTCTCTTCAATACAATTCTCAAATCAAGTACATACAGGATATGGCGTACATCAAGAGTTGAAACTTGTTGAAACTTGTTGAAGTATACTTTTTGTATATGACAGTACCTTGTCTCCTCTGCCACCTCGGTCTCCCTGGAAACAGAAACATGTAGAGTTATTATCATTATATGCAATATGGTGGTAAATAAACAGGTGGGTAAACCCTGACCGCCAGTCAGTGATCATCATAAGGCAAACAACCGCCAAAAATCAGTAATACTTTCAGACATGCATTAGAAAAATGCTTTGTTTCCTGAAAGATGGTATCCTCATATGACTTACTTGATACTACGATGTATTATATGAATCTAGCTCATAACGGTTTCTGTCAGGCTAAAAAAGTTGGGTAAATTCTATTCATCAAACAAAACGGTGGGTAAACTAGATTTAGGCGGGTTTACCCTCCACTAATTGCTGATTACATGCAATGTAACACTATGTAATGGTGTAAAACCTTATTCATTATCCATAGCCTTCTTATGTCTCATCACTGCCACCGTTAAAGCCTGTTAAAATGAACTGATTCATGACGTTTCTGTTGTCGTTTTTGGTCTCTGTCCAGTACAAAGGTAGGAATTAGTGGTGGAAGTGACACTATACCTTCATTCCACGGTAACCAACAGGTCCAGGATCTCCAACACTTCCCTGTAACACAGTGAAAGAAATAGTGGTTAGGACATTCAAATGGCACTTTCATCAAGCCTTGATGATCCCACTAAAATGACTTGATATTGTAGCCATGTCACAGTGCTTGTGCAAATCTAAGGAGATCTAATGAGTTGCGTCCATTTGTTTGTGTGTGTGTGTGTGTGTGTGTTTTGCGGGGTGGTACTTACGACGTTTCCAATATCTCCTTTCTCTCCTGGCATCCCTGGTCTACCTGTCTCTCCCTGTAGAGAGAAAACAAACCAAAGATGAGTGTAAAAGTTTGAATGCGACGGTGCAGTGCTGTGTATTTGGTGTTCTTCATTTTTAGGCCAAGTGAAAAACAAAAAAAACTGTTGCGGGTGCGAGATCAGTTGTATTCATGATGTAATATCCCACCGTGGAGCCTTTGTCTCCGTCTGGTCCTTTGGGCCCTCCTGGAGCCTGCAGATAAAACACAATCAGTAATATAATTGTAATGTAATTTCTCAAGAAAACACATAAAGCCTAAAAAAGCATAAGAGTGACCATTAAGGTGTAATATGGGTTACTTACACTGCAGTCGAAAGAGCAGCACTGGGAAAAAAAAGAGAAGAAGGATTATGAAAACCTTAAATGAAGTTTCAGGTGGATTATGATCATATTATTATCATCTGTATCTGTGTCTTTCTTAAATACAATAGCTTAAGTGATATGGTCAGAGTCCAGTGGAGTCCTCTGAACTTTAACATCACCCACTGTCAAACTGTAGGATGAGAGCAAATCCAACCTTTCTTCCCAATCTACTTAATGTCTATACAAATTACTGTTTACCTACTCCTTTAAATTTGACCAGAGTAAGCAGAGATAAACAAAAAGATTGAAATTGAGAAGACATACCACATCCTTTGTCTCATTTGTCTGAAAAGGAGAAGAGAAAGCTTAGGTTAGTTTAATATCAAAATGTTTAATTCAATGGTGAGAGGAGAGGAGAGGAGAGGAGAGGAGAGGAGAGGAGAGGAGAGGAGACGTACGATCATATCGATGATGGTGTGAATGGTTCCCATCTTGGTGGACCTGGACTCGTCTGCAGCAGTGAAGTTCTGTCTGTAGTTCTGGTCTGTGGCAATGACTGACAGCCTGGTGTCCTGGTGAGACGGAAAACACAAACATGAACACCTACAGGCCTAAAACTAGAACCTACACCTTCCGGTGAGCTACAGTATATGACTCTATTGATGACATAACACCATTCTCATCTATAATATTATCTACACTTAATAGATTCCCATGTACATGAAGAACACCCCAAGTATTTTTGCCTAGACAAAACTGCTGAGTGGCTGACTTTTCTTTTGCCTTCAGACTATTTTCGAGCCAAGACATTACGTCAACATCGAATTTTGGGTGGCCTATCCCTTTATATCTGAGTCCTGGCATCAGGCCCTGTAAGAGGCAGTTCAGTGTGAAAAGTTGCAGGTTTCAAAATGTGGTTAATAAACTCATCGTCATCTCTTAATGATATGCGGAAATCGATGTATATGCGGATACATGCAAATACGCTTTTCAAGAAACTGTATTGCTTCTAAAGGATTGATAAGGAAATGTATGTCGCCCAAGTCTAAAGGGGCGTACCTGGTTTATGGTTCACATGTGCATGTCTATATGTGTGTGTATGAGTGTGTGTGTGTGTGTATGTGTGTGTGTGTGTGTGTGTTATACCTCCTGGTCAGGTGAGATGGCCACAGCAAACACTTTAACCCCGTGTTGCCTGGCTTCATTGGCGGCCTCCTGCACGCCTCCGCATGGCTCCTTGTACCCGGTAATAGGATGGCCATCAGTCACTACTACTATGTATTTGTTGTCGTGGTAGTGGGAACCCCTGCACGCAAGCACACACACACACACACACACACACACACACACACACACACAAACACAGAAAAGTTATCAATCTTCTCATTACATTTCCTAGTCTTCCAGTGTGAGTGTGTGTTTGTGTGTGTTACCCGACGAGCAGCTCGGCAAGGCCTCTCTTGATGGCGCAGTCGGTGTGTGTGCCCTTGCCGATGTACTTGATGGTATCGATGTCGTTCTTCAGCAACTGCCGTTCAGTGGCGATGTCGGTCAGCTCTCGGACGAGGATGATCTCGTCGCTGTAGTGCAGCGCTCCCGAGTTCCACGTCAGGTAGCGGTCACACGGGTGGCGCCTGGGTGCATCGGCGGTAATAACACAGCGGTCAGCATCATATTGTTATGCAAAGCTGTACAGATAGGGGGTGTAATCAGGCCCAAAGAACAGCAGGCCCCCCTCCCGGAGTGTGTGTGTGTGTCTCTTACATGTCCTTCAGTTCATCTATGAAGCGCTTGGTGAAGTCTTTGATCTGGTCAATGTAAAAGTTGGGAGGTTTCTGTCTGAGGGCGACACTCTCTGATGTGTCCAGTACGAAGAACAGGTCGACAGGACACTCTGCTCACAGAAAAAACACAAACGATGGCCGGAGAAGTCGGGTTGAGTTAGTCAGCCAATTTATCCATCATCAATCACCCACACAGCCACCCAACGGTGCACCCAAAGTGATGAAATCAATCAGTCAATAAATTGACTGGTGCATGTATCGTTCAGTCATCCATCCATCCATTAATCCCAGTGATGCCAGTACCGTTATCACTACTGCAGCACTGGAGGCCTACGGGCCAGCAGGGTGCCCAGTATGGCAGCCACAGGCATCATGGTGGGTGTCATGGGCCTGGTCCACCTGTCCTATCCATCCTCAGGTGGAGTTAGAACAGGTGTGGGCCTACATCCATATCCATACTGTAAGATGGCTGTCTCCATCCGTCTCTGTAACTCATTACCATACAGCAGCATGGCAGATGAGCAGGCCTGACATGCTATCAGCTGCTCAGGTCAGTGTCCACATTCACCACTTTGATGTCTATAGTCTGCATTGCACCCCAAACTTACCAGCCTGCTATAGGCCTACCGACCACTTATAGTTATGACAACCATGATTGGACTGAACTAGGGCCTGCTCCCAGTGGACTAGGCTGCTATCATCATCTGACCTCATTTGCTGTTCATATTGCATCTACTGCTGATTTTGCGGGCGCATCAGGCTGGGAGCAGCAGCCCATCCAGCCCAAAGAGAAGAAACATCTGGACGAGTTCCTGTAGTCCAGATCAATTCAATACGCCAGATTGTATTCACACAAACAGAAACACCACTAGACGTTTTCATATAGGAAGTAGTGATTTTCCTTGTAAAGTAGATAATATTTTTTCGGCAAACTTACCCGCAAACCGGGATCTCGGGACCTGCGCTTGCGCTCCAGCCAAGACGCACAGCAGCGCGAGGAGAACTCTGAGAGTCTCCATGGTGGAACTGCAAAAAAAACACTACAAATACTAAAAAAAAAAATCTAAAATACCCCTATCCCCGAAAACACACCGAACCTCTCCGACCCCAAACCCGGTAAGCTACCTCTAAACCAATTTGGCGAACTTTTGGAAATCCAGCGCTCCGCTGCAGTTTGTCCAAGGCGAAACCAGGAGCGCGCAGAGGAGGACCAGAACGCTCAGTGAAGGAGGAGGAGGAGGAGGTGAAGTTCACGCGCTTTCTGGGGACGAGGAAACTGCCAGAGCGCGCATGAGCCAGGGAGAGAAAAGGTTTATGCAAAATCCCAGAACCGTGCCTGCATGCTTCCTTACAAGGGGCCCACTGGGACCTCTTCCATGCAAACACAGGAATAAACTACACTAACTGTAAACTACAGGCTTCACATGATGTGGAGACATTTCTACATATTATGTGACGCAATGTGCAGGCATTTCTTTTTCATTTTCTCTCTTGTTTGCAAGAAAGAGGGGGCTTGGACAACCTGAACTTGACTGTCTTTTCATGATGATTTTAGAACATGTTTAAGCAAGACCAAATGCCTTTTTGTGTTTCTGTCTAACACTCACACAGGTACAGGCACACACCCACCCACACTCACACATGCTCACAAATGCACAGACGTAGAAACATGAAGAAATGCAACACTCAATAGATGCACCCTGGAGTAATTTCATCAATAGGCAAGCTTAATGGTAAACAGCTGACACACATCTTGCAAGAATTCTGCATTCTCTTTTCTGTAAATCTCCCTCCTCTCTTCCATGGAAGAGGTGGGTGGAGTTTCAACACATCTGGTACACTTCAGCGTCCAGACCTGACCTGAACATGAAAGCAAGACAGAGGCGGGGGGAGGGGGGGTAAGGGATGTTCTTGGCCCCTATGTCCTTTCCTAGGAAGAAGGAGATTGAGAAGGAGACACAGTGCCATCTAGTGCTCCTTCGCTAGTGGAGGAGGGATGTTGGAGAAGGCTTCGGAAAGAGAGAGAGAGAAGGGGAGAAAATGGGGGAGGCACTGCCACGGAGGGAGGCTGAGAGGTGTAGGAGTGTGGAGTGTTCATTTGGCAGCGTGTCGACGGGGGTGGATGTTGCACGGTTGCCATGTACATGTGTGTGCGTGGGTGTGTGTGTGTGTGTGTGTGCGCGCTTAGACTGTGAGACTGCAGGGGAAGGTCTGGCCTGGACTCAGAGTTTCCACTGAGATCACTGCTTTAGGGAGAAAAGTCACTTAGAGTATATTGGGAGGTAGAGAGCGAGAGAGAGAGGGAGGAAAAGAAGGGAGGGAGGAGGGATAAGGAGAGGAGAAAGTGAGAGGGAGGGCTGGTGGGGGGGGCACATCTGGTAATGATCTATGTTTATTAGCGAGCTCTCATAGTAAATCTGTTGGGTTTTTTGGCAGCTGTGGGGGAGTGTATGCGTTGCGTTGCGATGCATGCACTCATCCAGATTTGAAACAGCATTTTGGGGGTAAAATGTCTCAATACCAGGCTTCATCCATCAGGAATATATTACTCCATAAAGTTCTTTAAGAATTCCTACATTGGCCAATCAGTTGCGCCTCTTTTTAGCGCCCAGCTAAGGAAATGATGTTGTTCAAAGCAATATGTGATCCACACCTTGTGTTTTTCTTGACTTATTTACAGTGTTTGATCTCACCATGAGGGTCCTGAAGCTGGCAGGTGAGGCTGAGATCATCACGATGCCATTATCCCTCACCCTGGAGAGACAGGAAGAGATATACGTCCTGACAAAATGTTTTGGGCACTTTACTCAACAGGTCGAGATAATGCGCCATTAAACGCGCACACACGCACACATACTTCCTAAAGCCGAGAGGTTCTGCGTAACGTCTTAGGCTCGGCCTGCTGGCAGACAGGACGCAGCGCTCCGTTTCCACAGGATCCTGATGTTCTGTGGAGAAGATTAGGAAGCAGCACTTCTGAATCAGAAAGACTAAAGCTGGCTGCAGCCAATATGTCCAGCCTGAAGACAAATCTACCGCAGCTTGTGGCTTTTAACATCTAGCCACATTTAACATACTACATTCTTTTGAGCGGTAAAGGCTTGAGTTCATTTGTAAATTATGATTAATAACTTTCTATGCACAAGTGACAATGGATGAGATCAAAGAATTGTGGAGTAAGGGAGAAATTACGACTGAAAGAAAACCACCGTTTCTCTTTCCCAGCAAAAACATGAAAGTCTGCACAGCACAGATGGGGGAGATTAATAGCAGTGTGTGCATGTTACAATATGACTCAGGGTTTATTTTCCTGAGAAGTCCCAGTGGTGCGCTAACATGCAGGGTTCTGGGGAAAGTGGTGGTCCAAATCCAGACTTTACCGTCAGTTTAACTGGAATAGAGTGGGACCATGCACAAGAAATCTAGAAAGTGCTCTTTTCCCATGTTTTGCACCACTTGCTTGGATACTGGTGGGCGCTGGTCAAAACAAGAGGAAATGGGCAGGGTAATTAAGATTCCAAACAGCAACATCTAAAGTTAATGACAGGAAATGGGCCAGATGAACTTCCTCTGGATAAAGACCATCATCTTCTCAGACAACTTCCCTAGTCCCACCTCAGTCTGCAGGCACATAAACACAGAAAAATCTAAGATTGCATCCTGCAAAAGGGGTTAAAATGGGGTAATGGAGTATATGAAGAATCACAGGAACTTATGAGGATCAACCTTATTACATCTAGCCACAATTGGCCCTCACCACTCCCTGTCTAAAAGGATGGATCAAAGCAAAAAATATCAGCTAATGGTCACCTACTGCCACCTAGTGAAACCTTTTTTTTCTGATACCAAGTAGAATTCCCTGTATCCTCCACATTCAATTCTCAGTCAGACAGAAGGTTAAATGAACACTAATCCCTCTCACTCTTACTGTTTTCTTCCTCAACTAAGCGGATTCAATCAACACACACACAAAGTATAACCAAGGGAGTTTATTTTGAAATTAACAAAGCTTGAAAACCATAGAGGGGGTATAAAAGGCCTCCTGGGCTAAAGTTACCAGTCATGTTGTAATAAATTGGTTTCAGCTTTTTAACATTCCGTGTTACTGCATATTTACAAAGTTTCACTTCTATTGTATCTGAGGCCTTTCCAAAAATATATTTTCACCAATATTACAGCTTTCAATGCATGACATTGAAATATTATAATATCCAAATGTATTCATGCATATCAAACTGATGTAAGCAAAAAAGCTCAAGACCAAGGGGAATGAGGGGAAAAAGGGGAACCACTTCCTTGTGCTGATGTTGAAGGTTCACTTATTCCTAAACAAATGGCCATAGTGATTACATTTATTTTACAGTGAAGAGGAAATAAAATAATCACCTCTACTTTAATAGTAACCACAAGTTCATTCTACATTCCTTCATATCGCCTATTGTTTGCTTTGATTGGTCCATGGCAACTTTAGTATCCATTCTCCATCCAGTGCCCAACACACTGCATGTATCCATGCTGTGTTTCATAACCTGTGTAAAGATGCAGCTTCAGTTTCCATTCAGTTGTGACTCAGTTCATGTTAGAGTGGCTTTTTAAGTGCCTCCTCAGGTGGTTCAGACAGGTGTAAGTCTTGGGACAGATCTGGCAGTGGTAAGGTCTCACCCCTGAGTGGTTCAGCATGTGCTGCTTCAGCACGCTGCCATCTGAGAAAGCTTTCCCACACTGAGAGCACACGTAAGGCCGCTCTCCGGTATGCACACGCATGTGAACAGTAACTTTGTGCGCCATAGTAAATCCCTTGCCGCACACGGTGCACTTGAACGGCCTCTCTCCCGTGTGGGTGAGCCTATGGGTGCGCATCGCGCCCATCTGGGAGAAAGCCTTACCGCAGTCTGGGCAAACATGCGGCTTCTCCCCTGTGTGAACCCTGGTGTGACTCCTCAGTCCTCCTGCGGTGGAGAAACACTGTGAACAGTGAGTGCACTGGTAAGGCCGTTCTCCCGTGTGAGTGCGCATGTGTTGCTTTAGGTCGTAGCGGTTTCTGAAACCGCGACCACAGACGAGACAATTTTCCGGTCTGTCGTCGTTGTGGCGCATCTCATGGTTTGTGAGGCATTTTTCAGACAGGAAGCTCTTGCCACATTCCTGGCACTGGTAGGGTTTCTCATGATCAACCCTCTGGTGGTACTTCAGCTCGCTGATCCCGGGGAACGTCTCGTCACAGTATCTGCACCTGAAGCGATGATTTGGGCTATAGGGAAGCTGGTGCTCGCTCAACTGGTGGTTCCTCAGCAGGTGAGCCATCTTGAAGGTCTTTCCGCAATGAGAACACTCATATTTTGTCAGCAGTTGCACACACTGGTGTCTGACGCGTTCATGTAGAGATCTGAACTGGCACCCGCACTTGGTGCAAATATGGGCAGCGTTCTTGCACTTTCTTTTCCTGTGCCCCGACAGGTGAGCCTCTGTTCGGAAGGCTTTGCCGCACTGAGAGCATTTGTAAGGCTTCACCGCAGTGTGGAACCTCTGATGTTCGAGAAATTCAAAACGATACTTAAAGCTCCGTCCGCACTGTGGACAGTTATGGGTGACTCGTCCACGTGGGTAGGCGGCTTTGACGGTTTTCCTGGATACAGATGTGGAGGAAGTCCGATGCACAGAGCTACTTTTCTTATGTTTACTTCCACTCATTAATTTGCTGGTCTCCATTTCACCGGCCTCCTCGTGGCGCTGCTGATGTTTGGTCAAACACTTGGAGGAGATGAAGCTCTTTCCACATTGCTTACACTGATAGGGCTTGTCGTGATCTATCTGCTGATGATACTTCAGTTCACCAATTCCCGGAAAACCCTCCCCACAATGGCTACACTTGAAAAGGCGGCTTTGGACATGAGTTAGCAAGTGCTCCTTCAGGCAGCTCGACCTTTGGAAACTCTTTCCGCAGTGCGCACAGTCATAGTTCTGGCCCCGTTTTGGGCACTGGTGTCTGAATTTCTCCAGTGATGTTGGAAAACTGTTCCCACATTTAATGCACAGATACGCAGCATTTTTGCATTTGCGTAGCCTGTGACCAGCCAGCAGAGTGGCTGTCCTGAAAGCCCTGCCGCACTCTGAGCAGTTGTAAGGCTGCAGCCCACTATGGACTCTCTGGTGTTCGATGAGGACAGAGTGATGCTTGAAGCACTTGTCACACTCCGGGCATTTATGCATTCCTGGCTGCTGTCTCCGTCGAGGCGACGAGACAACATTCCTTTTGGGTGATTCAGGAAAGTCAGTTGAGGTGGAAGGAACTTGAGAGTTCGTCGTCAGTTCTTCATCAAACATGACAATCTGAGGAACATCGTTATTGTCGTCATCACAAGCACTCGGGTGGGAAGCGATGGCCACTTCCAACGAGGGCGGAAGAGACAGGGAGGGAACGAGGAGATCGTCTGACTGAAATGGAGCTGTGTGGAAAATATGAGGAGGAAAATATCAATACAACACTCTCCCATTTCTTCAGCTAATGCAAGTTGAGTAGTTCAAAGTATACACACAAGATATATGCTTACCGACACCACTCTTAGCCAACTTCCCATGGCACTGTTTGCTCTGGAGAAGAAATTTGAGGTCATCTCCATTCGAGACACACTGCATGTACTCCTCTAGGACAGAGGGGGCAGCACTGATCCAGGATGCAGTCTATACATGAGAGGCAGGCAAAAAGAGAAATTATGAGTTAAAGGTTCATAGTGTTCCTAATTATCTACATTAACTTCTTGTCTTGCTATGATCCTTTCTGTACCTGCTTGAAGTCTGGTATTGGCAGCAGCTCCTCCAGTCGGGTGAAGAACTCACAAACTAGAGTCTCCAGCGCCGTGTCAAAGTCCGGGCCGTACTCCACCGGAAACACATTCTGCCAGATGGAATAACATAGTTGGACCCTTTATGAACATTAGATAATCATTCATGCTCAGGCTACATATATGCAAAATATTTTACGTACAGTGACAGTGGAATGGATTCCTTAAACATTTGATAAATGGGAACAGTCTACCAGTCTACCAGTTGGTCTACATCCAGTTCGATACTGATTTTACCTTGAGGAAATGTTCTCTTCCATCAGTGTCCTCGATGAGGCCTTGTACCAGCTTCATGAAGTTTGCTTCAGGTGCTTCAATGACGGTATCATTTGTCTGGATTACAAGACAGACATCACAGTCAGATTACTTTATGACAATAAAGGAAACAAAGAACAACAACAACAACACAATACCGCAATAATCACTCACCTCCTCTATGCAAGATGATCGGATTCTGTCCAGGTGGGTCTCAACGGCCTTGAGATCTTCAGGGTGTTCAGAACGCAACAGTTCAAGAGTCGTCTAGAGGAAACTCAACGTTATTAATAACAGTGTTTCCATTTTAACTTTTTCTAGAATTAGTGGCTGGGTGTAAATTCGGTCTGTTGTTTGGATGCCTCTTATTATACACATGCTAATTCTAGACATTGATGTTAAATTTCATATTTTGTCTTGCATGAGTGGGACTTTTTTTTCTCCGCAATTGCTGAATGAATACAAGGGAAACACAGAATGATGTAGTGGTGCATACATGCCACATTGTTTCATTTTTCTGTACTGTTAAGTGGTTTATTCTCATTACTACATCATGTCAGACTCTCAATGTTGTGAGACTGTGTGCATTTCAAATCACTCACCCTCGCTCTCAAGCCCAATGAGAGTAGTCTCCCTTCTCTTTTGCTCATAAGTTCAGGAACTGCATCTGTTACCATGGACACAAACTCTTCCAGTTTCCCATAGTGTTTTATGTTCCTCTGGCGTACCACTTCCCACATCACCGCTGACATCAGCCGTAGTGGTGGAACCAGGAGTCCCAGAGAAGACAAGGGAACGCTGAATTCTGCAAGGAGAAATTAGTTCGGGTCAAATTAATTCACCAAGCAAGATGACAACTTTGTATATTGCAATCACTGTCACATTTTATGATTGCATGTGTAGGATCCATATAATGAAACCATGCTAAATTGTGGCAGTTTGTATGGTGAACAAGGGCCTTTGCGATATTGGGATACTTGGATTCAAATGGTGTATGAAGCAACAGGTATCTCATTCATATCTAACAATGAATACAATATTAGTGTGGGCAGAGGCATAAATGCCTCTCTTTGTCAGTACTTCAGACCCGATGCCTTGATGTCAATTCATCCATTAAAGTGGGCACAGACTGTTTACTTGGCTAAAGTATCCTTCCTTATTATGGAAGCAGTATAAGGTGAACTGATGCACTATATGATGCAGAGTTATGCTTTTCATTATATCTGTACTTCTGTCAACTAACTTAAACACGGGGCCGGTGTGCATTTGGCCAACTCCAACCCCATGGTTTCACATGCGTGTAAAGTTAGGGTAGTAGTCAGATGACAAAACAAGCTCATTCAGTCTTCACTCTTCACAGTGAACTACACTATTAGACAGGGCAGGGGAGGCACCGTAATGAAGGTTCACCAGCAATGGGCCGGGAACGGTTTACACTAGCAATCAGCTAGCGTTAGCATGGCCAACTTAATGTGTGTCTTGATGGTTGACAGTTAGATAAGATAACCAGTTAGCTATTGTTAAGTATAATAATTTACACAAGCTTATTAACACTAGAAAAAAAGTTTTTTGAACTAAGAGCTACCATTTGCACCCAGGGCAACGCGTTAGCTAACGTTACCAAGCTAGCTACAGGGCCTCTGGTCTAGCCTAGTGAAGCCTCCTAACTATTAGCTTATCACAGGCCAAAACAATTCTCGGTCCAGGGATTAGTCGAGGCCTATCCCGCCTTGGCTAATCGCTAGCTTTAGCTAGTCTGCTAGCTGGGTGACGAGACAAAAATGCACACTTTTGCCGAGTTTCACAAACCAATACATACCCATGTCGTTCATTTTGGATTTCTTTAATATCGGCGGATAGGAAAATAATTACAGTGAAAAATACTTCATTGTCATGGTTAGCGCGTTAGCTAGCAAGACATTGGGCTTCAGGCGCCAACTTCTTCCTGAAACATGTTGTTCATCAATGGGCAGTGTTCCCCGCGTCAGTGTGAGGTTTTAATAGTGAGGTGTGTTTTGTTTTACGGGGCAGCCCGGATTCACAGATCCTTACTCCCTCCTGGTACCCAAAATCAGATGCACCGCCTATCCGGACAACCAGGAAACACAAATCGAGCAGAACTCGTCAGAGCAACGCTGAGAATACTT
Organism: Centroberyx affinis; assembly: GCF_046629955.1. NCBI lineage: Eukaryota > Metazoa > Chordata > Actinopteri > Beryciformes > Berycidae > Centroberyx > Centroberyx affinis. The sequence continues at coordinate 611,691 of NW_027281952.1, forward strand.
TTTGAAGACAAAAAACGATACAAACTACTTCCGGGTGAAAACTACATTTCAAAATAAGACAGTAAAACGACTACAACTAATTCCTTCCCAACACAAATTACTGATAAAAATAAAAAGAGAACACAGTATTCATAGGATTTGCTGATGCTTCCCTATCTGGAAATGCATTGCATTCAGTGGTCAAAATTGATTTTATTTCATGGGCTTGATTTTTTTTTATATATATATATGGATCACATCACATACGATAATATCATGCAAGACCACTAAGTGATGTTTCACAAAATTCTGCTGCTGTTAAGAAAGACTGAGTACTTCCATCATATTTTAGATGTTGTAGACCTATAAGATTTATTCAATATTTACATAATATTAACATGACATAACACTGATATTGACAAATAACAGTAATTGACAGTGGCAATGTGTACTGGTGAATACAGTCATGTGATTTCTTAGAGACACTGTAAATTGTAATGTTTTAGGCCTTGAGAGACATTTGACAAAAAAATATTACAGTTACATGATAGGAAAAAACAATTTATAATCCAGAACAAATTTGACAAAGCAGGAAAATCAAACATTATGAGTATAAAACAAGGATCTTGTGAATGCCAGTACTGAACGGGTGAATGGGTGCACCAATTAACACCATAATCATGACAGCATAGTCGCAGAAATGCAATACTCATTTGACAACATGCCATGACAATGTATAGATTTCCTCTGCAACATTCGTCAACTTCATGGCTCATCAAAGTCTAGTTTGAAGGTAATCAAAGGAATCAAATAGAGTGGGCTTGGGCAACACTGTGAGTTTTCAGATGCCTCTTCAGGTGATTGAGGCACGTATAAGTCTTTGCACATAACTGACAAGCATACGGTCTAACCCCTGAATGGTTCATTGTATGTTTTTTCAATTCACTGCCACGTGAAAACCCTTTCCCACATTCAGAGCAGACATAAGGCCGTTCCCCGGTGTGAACGCGCATATGAAGCGTCACTTTGCTCGCCATGGTGAATCCTCTCCCGCACACGGTGCATTTGTACGGCTTTTCCCCCGTGTGGGTGCGTCTGTGAATCTGCAGCTCGCCGGCTGAAATGAAAGCCTTGCCGCAGTCAGAGCACAGATACGGTTTCTCCCCGGTGTGGGTCCTTATGTGTATGTTCAGGTTCCCCGACACGGAGAAACGTTTCCCGCAGTACGTGCACTGAAACGGCCTCTCGCCCGTGTGACTGCGCATGTGAAGATTCAGGTCGTGTTTGTTCTTGAAAGCTTTGTCGCAGCGCATGCAAATTTGTGTTCTCTGCTGATTGTGACGCAGTTCGTGGGCCGTCAAACACGCCACAGAACTGAAGAATTTCCCGCACTGCATGCACTGATTGGACTGTTCGGGGGGATGGATCCTCTGGTGGGCTCTCAGCTCGCTCATACTGGGGTACGCTTCCCCACACTGTCTGCACTTGAAAATACGGTTCTGGGTGTGAGTGAGCTGGTGCTTTCCCAGCAAGTACATCTTCTTGAAGCTTTTTCCGCACTGGGGACAGTCAAACTTTTGGACCTGCTGGATGCACTGGTGTCTAAACTTGTCCTGTATAGATTCAAAGCCGTTGCCACATTTGATGCAAATGTAAGCTGCTTTTGTGCACTGGGTCCGCCTGTGAGTGGACAGGTCTGAGGTCCTCCTGAAGGCCTTTCCACACTGAGAGCACTTGTAAGGGTTTTCTCCTGTGTGCAGCCTCTGGTGCTCCAGGAGTTCATAGCGGTAAATGAAGCATTTCCCACACTGAGCGCATTTGTGTGCGACTCGCTGCCGTGGGGGGCCGATCATCGTGCTGCAGGACACAGGACAGTCGGAAGATGTAGAAGGAGCTAGGGAGCTGGCTGAGGCTTGGTCATCGTACACCACGATGTGAAGGTCGGCGACACCTTCGCTGCACTTTTCTCCCGTTGTTTTTCTGTTCTGTGTTTCCTGAAGAGAAACCTCCTCAGATTCTCTTTGGTTTTCAGACTGTTCTGTGCTAGCTTCCACTCCCACATCTGCAGTGCTCTCATAGTCAGAACAGGCTTCTGGATCACTGTTATCAACAGTCTGGTAGGATGAGTTGGTCTCTCTCAGCGAAGGAGCGAGGGATAATGACGTGAAGAGCCGATGCTCTGAGGGACAGGGGGCTGGTTGTGAGGAGAAAAAAGAAAAAGAGGGAAAATATTTTATATATTTACATTATATCCACTTATATTAAGTGGAGAATACCAACTATGATTTAAAATGGTTGTGATCTATTCCCACATATAAACCCAACTGCGGTGCTCGTATCTCAGGCAGACAGACTTACCACCTCCATCTATCTTGGCCAATTTACCAACGCACTTCTTGCTTCTGAGCAGCACTTTGAGGTCTTCCGCTTTGGATAAACACTGCATGTATTCTTCTAGCATGGAAGGTGTATCACTGATCCACTCTGCAGTCTTCAGGAAACAAAACAAAACAACAATATTTTACTGAACTGGAACCAGACAAACAGTCTCTGGACACGTAGTGGTATCGCATCGATTGTGGTCACTGTACCTGCTTGAAGTCTGGTATTGGCAGCAGCTTCTCCAGTCGGATGAAGAACTCACAAACTAGAGTCTCCAGTGCTGTATCAAAGTCCGGGCCGTACTCCACAGGAAAGACATTCTGTCAGGCAGAACATTTCAACCAAAAGCATGGATATGAAGCATCTTTTGACGATCTATCAAATTCCCAAATACTGCCCTCTTTATGTCAGAAGGCACAGTCAGATCAAAGCAGAACCATTACCTTGAGGAAGTGTTCTCTCCCTTCTGGGTCTTCCAGAAGTCTCTGAACAAGCCTGACAAAGTTAGCCTCAAGAGCTTCATTCCCCGTATGAACCTGTAAAGTAACATATGCAGATCTAAAATAAGCAGAGCCCTTTTTAAACAGGCTACCGTTTAATATCCAAGAGTGGAAAGCGTCACACACCTGTTTTAAGCAGGACGGCTGAAGGCTGTCTAGGTGTGTTTTAACACTTCTCAGATCCTCTGAGTGTTCAGAACTCAACAGCTGTAAAGTCATCTGGAAGAGAAACGGACCGGTAATCGCTGAAAATTTAGAAAATTAAAATCTATTCACCACCCTTAGCTAAAGGCTGACTTGAAGAATCCCTCTGTGTAGCTAGAGGCATCACTACAGGGTCAAAGGCTCTAGGAACTACAAAAAAATCATTGCTCAACATACCTGGCTTTCTGCTACCACTACATCATCCTTATGTTTATGTCAAAACCATGTCAAGTTTTCCATGGAACTGAGCCCCACCTTAACTGTGGTAAAGTCCCAGTTTGTAATTGTACTCTGGTGCCCCCTGTTGAAACACTGTCACCCACCACTGGCTTTGCTTACATAACTGTTTTGCTTGAAACACATTTTTTCCCTCTCTGTAATGTATCACCTGAGCAGTGGATATAAGAATTGACATGAGTTTTACATATGCTTTGAGGCTATAAAAGACTATTTTACATTTATAATGTCTGTAAACACTGGAATGAAACAGTCCTGTATTTCAAGTCATGATGGGTTGAGAAAGCTCCAAAAAGCTTATCTTCCATAATCAAGCCAAACAAATTCATTGTATCTTTAAGTGCTTTTGAGCAGAGCAATGTGCAATCTGAGAATGAACTACTGTAAACTTCAAGACTCGATTAGACTTAGCAGCCACCTCTTACCTTTGCTCTCAAGCCCAGAGTGAGCAGTCTCATCTGTCTGTTTGTCAAGATGTCAGGGATGGCTTCAGTTACCAAGGAGACAAACTCCTCCACTTTCCCATAATGCTTTATGTTTCTCAGACGAACCACTTCCCACATCACAGCGGACATCACCCGCAGCGGTGGAACCAGGAGCCCCAACGAGGACAGGGAGAGGGGACACGCTGAGGTAGGGACAGTATGTTAGACACAAACAATAACATTCCCAAAACCATGCTGTCACATCAGATGAATAAAGCCTCCCTACTGTTATCCATGGTATTCAAATCATTTCCAGAAAGAAAACACCTAATCATAATGTGGGTCCCTTTCAGTGGACGTGCCATTACACTATGTGACACCCACTGCACATAGATAAGCTATCTTATCAGTCAGCAGTCAAGAGAAAGACCATGTGAGGTGTGACAACAGAGGCAAAGACTGTATGCATCGAGTTAGGATGCATCTTGCTATCCATCTCTCTTTCCATGGGTTAATATACAAGGTTAGCATTTTGACAGGTAAAACTAAAATACTAACATCAAAATAGATTAGAAAACTTCCCATTCTTCTGTTCCCTGCACTGTTATTTTGTACAAAAAAAGACATTATATGTTAAATATAATGGTTATCTCCCCTGACGGTTTAACCAAAGGGGCTCGAGGAATCATAACAGAATGACAGTTATTACTTTGACAGAGCCTAGCAAGGAAGTTAGCAGGCAAGCTAACAACATCAAACGCCACCTGCATGTTTCCTGTGAAATACATACCCATTTTATTCCCCCAAGGAACGGAGATACTTGGAGGGAGACCGGGGAATAATTCCTCAATTCAAATATCTACTTAAAGCGGTAATGGGCTAGGGAAACAAGGTTTGAGCCCAACACTTCGCTACTTTCTGCTCGTTGTCAAATACAGCTGGCTACCACTTCCTTCCTCTGCTTCTTCTTCTTGTGTTTTATCGGTGGTTGGACCGTAACCCGTGTCCCGTTGCTTCAGCGCCATCTACCGTCTACAAAAATATTGTTCCATTTTCCTACAAATATACTGTAAATCGCCAAGGAACTCTATCCTCTGTATCCTTTCATCTAACCGTATAAAGTTGTAATAATTCAGGACATACAATTTCCAAATCATTGCATAAAAATTGTGCTTTGTTAATCTCATTTTTTTTTATTCTTTCCAACACATCTGAATCTAATGTAGGGTATTCCTTTTGTTTTTGTTCAATAACATGGCAAAAAAAATCATGTTGGGTATAAACCTACTTCTCATTGGCAGAACATGACAGAAAACAGCATCTCCATAGCTGCAGACCATGAAAAGTTCAGGTAATTTTTCCCGGTCATTACAGGTCTGCAGAGCATCACCCTCCAACAAACACACCCATGGCGTTCTTGCAGCTTATCTGCACAAATCCCCTGCTGGTGGCAGTGGAGGCTTTCTAATAGGGGAGGCCCAGCATTTATCAGAAGCAGGGAAACCGTGGAAGAAGTAATTAGATAGTGCCTCACCAGACCATCTGGGCAGTGTTTGCCACCATGACTAAGTAAATCCCTGCAGTGGTGACTGGCAGAAGGGACCTCTGGTGCGTAAAGAGGCAATTTTCCTCTAATGTTTTTTTTTTTTTTTTTAGGATTCTCACTCAGCCCTTTTAGTAAGTCTAAACCTTGATTTTTTTTTTGTCAACTGAATCATCCAGCCAGTGTACAAGTTCATAATTTTCAGCTGATCTGTGTGTTTTCAGGATGGTCTATAGGTTTGTGATTGTTTTCTGAAGTCTCAATGAACTTAATTTATATAGAAATGCTGGCAAAAACCAGCCACCAGAGCCAACTGCAAATAAATTATGAAGTTTACTTTACCAGTCGCTTTGACAGGTACTAATCTATCTTTTTTTTATAAAGTAAAAGTCCTGAATCTGATTAGTGTCTTCATCAGTAGACCCCTTTTGAATGAAGACACTTCCATTAAGAGATGCAGGAAGGTAAACCTGAGCAAGCAAAAATCCCCCATTAGATTCCAGTGCAGCACAGTGGAAATGGCTAAAAGGAAACATTGTGAATTCACTGCAGTTTACAGTTCACATCAGTGTTTTCTCTGTATTTGCTTACTAGTGACAGTACCACAAATGGCAGAGACAATGGGAAATTCATTAAACATATTAATAATCCTACTGTGGCTATTTCCCCATTTACAATTAGTACTTTTCAGATGGTGGTACAAGTCTATATAAACAAACCTGGGACCAAAACCACTGAACTCAAACCAAAACAACCCCAGTTAATTTAAACTAGTTCATGCATATTCCTCATGTGTACGTTGACTCCAGCAGTGTTTTTGCTTGTCAGAGGGTTCTAATGGCAGATTTAAATCCATGTTGAAAAATGAATTGCATTCCCATGTGCCCTCTTTGACTGATGATGATTGAGCTGCAGCCTACAGACAGGATGACACCGATGACCTTTGCTTTACTCAACATTATTTGAATATACGGCACACATAGAACATGTAATTCATCAAATGTCTCTCCTATCAGATTTCAGCATGTCCATATTATACGCAGACTTTAGCCGAGTGAGACGATTTATAATGCATTACGTTGACATTGCAGTGTTTTACTGTGTGCTGGTTGCATTTTAGTAATTAGACATAGTGCCTTTTTAATCTTTTTAAAAATGTTTTCTCTCTCTGATGAAGCTTTAATCTCCGCCACATGTCCAAATGCTTAAAAATCAGATCAATTACCAAGTCACATTTATTCAAGTCACATTTTTTCGGCATTTCATGCACAAGCCCAAATTAAATTCAAAGTAAGCATCTGTCTGTTATCAGGATTGATGGGAAAAGTACGGGGTGTGTGTGTGTGTGTGCACATGCATGCAAGCAAGTGCTCATGCGGCTGTCTGTTTATTGTGTGTGTATGTGTGTGAGCGCGTGTGTGTGTGGGAGAGTATGTATATGTGCATGTGTACTGCGTGCCTGTGTGTGTGTGTGTGTGTGTGAGAGAGAGAGAGACACAGAAAGAGAGAGAGAGAGAGAGTGAGAGTGAGTGCGTGCATTTGTGTGTCTGTGAGTGTGTAATTAAAACAAGTGATTTTTTTTTACACACAGATTATCCCTCTATCCCAGCTGGTCAGAGTTGGATTTGACCACCCCGACAACCAGAGAGAGGAAATCTCTTTGGGGCTAAATCCAAATTGGCACCCTTGATGATTTTTTTTTTTCTCCAAACTGAAAATGTGGGAGTGCTCAACTATTAACTTGAATCCAGCCCTAAAATCTCAGCAAGATAATAAAACCTGACGACTTCTCAAAGAAGGAAGAATCATATTCTACTGTCAGTTTATCTCTTTGGATTCCCATTCACTTTGGTTTTTAGCCTTTTATCGTTTAATTTTTTCCACCTCTTCAATGGATTTGTTTGGTTTTATATAGGGGCCATTTTAAAAGCTGAAGCTGTTCATCATGCAATAGCAACTCTGTGTGGTATTTGACTGCTAAAGTGTGTGTGTGTGTGTGTGTGTGCCCCTCTCTCTCTCCAGCATGCTTCAACGAAGAGATTAAATGTATTAATCAGTACAGAACATTTTAGACTATACCTTGTGGAGGTATTATGTGATTGTGCTGTGTTCTCCTAAAGTCACATATAGGTAATATCAAGAGCGTTTGCAGAGGCATTATAAACAAATTAAAGCTTTAAAGGGCAATACACTCACAAGGACAGTCAGCCATGGAGATGCTGAGGTTTTGCACATCTGTCCTGTCTTTTTTTTTTCATACACATGGACTCGCCGAGGGATTTAACTGCCCTGCCTTGTAATGAGGTCGAATCAGCTAACTGGTTCTTCATGTGAAAATGGAGACACATTGCAGTTGTTGAATTTTGCCCTTTTTGTTTTACTAGCATTTAAATATGTTCAAAGCATGTTGAATATTAAAGTAAATTGCAATATTTTAAGTATATAAACTCACCCCACTATTTTAACTGTAATGCAATTTGGAAAACCCACAAATATGGAAAAATGTTTTATTACCATTTGATAAAGCGATCCATGAAATGACCAACCTAAATGTAATACAGACAAACAGGTTCTCAAGGAAAATATTATAGTCTTTTATATAAAAAAAATTAACAGAGTAGATATATATAATTTTATAATTCTGGTTATTTTCCTTGTGGCTGTCATGAGTGTCGTTGAAACGGTCTTTCAATATAAATACATTACAAAAAATTAGGTAAAAATTAGTTTTACATATACAGCCCCAAAGCTCTTTACACAGATAATTACAAAAGGAGCTTGTAGTGCATTCATGCTCTTCCAATCCACATCCATCAAATCAAATTAAACGGCCTAAGGGGATTCATATAATAAGTGTGCGGACAACAATCAAAATTAGGCACATAATTCTGGGATTATTAGTATACACAGCCCTTCTTTGTGTTTGACACACAAATCATACTTAAAATGTTCCAATGTTTGACAAAATAATTGTGAATTGTTCTTTTATTTCTTAACAGTGGGTTACAAGATAACTGAAAGGGACGATCTTATTATGAAATGAGTATACTTAATGCCATTTTAACCAGCTGCCAAGATTCTAAGAATTTCTCGTCACTTATAAAGCACCAATCAAAATGCACCATTTAAAGGAATAATTTCACTAATCAGAACAAAATTGACAAATCAAACAATCCCCCAAAGACTTCAATTGATTATCAGTTATAATTCCTGAATTACCATTAACAAGGACAAGACAAAACTGATTTCAGTTGAGTGTAGGCCTACATGTTTTTCCTAAATTTTCTTTTCTTTTTAAATGTCAAATTCAATTATGATTAAAAAATTGATAGAAACATTTGTCAAAATGAGTCTGAATAACTATGAGGAAATTAAACAAATTAAGTGAATAAATGAATGGGTAATGCATATTAATGACACCTGAATAAGAGCTTCATAACAGCCACATGGCACATTCATGATTGACTCCTTATGTCAGCTTTAGTTGTTCATGTTGTAGCTACTTGTCATTTGTTGCATATTGTGGAACAGTGTGTTATATATATCGCAGGGGAATTTCATACTGAAAATCCTCCAAGCAATTTTAACTAAAAAGCATGTGCTGAATTTAGCCATGATAATTTGCATTGTAGAATTGTTTTGTAGACATTGTATGCTGTTTGTTATCCTTCACCTTTTATATTACCAATCATTCAATATGCTTCTTATTCTCTTCTTTGAACTTGTGCTTTCAGTTGAACCAATTAGCTCCTGTTAGCTTGCCAGACTACTGGTTTATGAGCTGTTAATTACTAGCTGCTGTTAGTGCATTAGGTAGCCACATGTGCTGCAGTTATAAAGAAGGCTAACACCAGCTCGCTAGCTCATCCAAAAAGCATGATAATTTCAAAAAATAAACATAAACCTAATATTAGCAAACCAGATAACACATCAGACTATCTATCTATACAGTTTGCTAACTGAAGGGTTTTTACATTGGATAGCAAGCTAGTGTTCACCAAATATATTTTCAGTGACTGTAGCTAATTAGCCATGCAGCTAGCACACGAGCTAACTATAACCAATCAACCACGCTATCAACAAATTGACTGAACTTGGACAATGAGCACAGGTCCAAAGAAGAAGAAAGGGGAAGGAACAAAGGCTGCTGCATATGACAAACACTAATGTCTGAAAAACATCTTCCTAACAAATAGGCTATTTCAATAGCAATGTGTATGTTTTACCTTTGCTTGTGAAAATTGAAATAAGGATTTAGTCTTCATAAAGGTGTCCTGTAATGCTGTTCAGGTGTTATTAATGTGTTAGAAACTGGAGTTCATGTAGTGTTATGAGTTAATGCACATAGCCTATGTATTATTCATGTCATATGTAGGTGGACATTAAGATGGTATATCTGGATGTAATAAAAAATAAATCTGCCAAATGTTGATTTTGAAAATGGCAACAGAGTGAAGAGGCCCAACTTCAGAGCTTTTCTCTCACGAAGGTTGTGTCTGTATATCTAACATCACTGATACCTAGGTTGTTCAATTGAGATAGAGACTGTGGGCTACATAAAAAAAAAAAAGCATATTTCCTTGGCGTCTGCCAATATAAAAATGTTTACCTCTATGACCATGAGTTGTTTTGAGCTATATCTTCTGCTGTAAACAAAACAGACAAAAACAAAAGCCCACACAAACACTCTCCACACAATCAAGTCTCAAAGAAACGTCTCCTCATAGTTTTCACTTGAGGGGCCAGGCTCCCCAACTTCGGAGTCTCTGGATATAGATCTGGCAATCTGACAGAGGTCAAATGCTGCCCTGGTCACACTGTCATAAGATGGCGGTGAGGACATCAGGGTGGCCCCTGTTGTCTTTACGGCCTCCATCCGCGCGGGTCCATAGTTCTCCTGTATCATGGAGGCTATAAGGCCAACCTTTTCCGGGGCGTTCTCCACATCCACCACAGTCTCGTGGTTGATTCGTCTGTACAGGTAGGATGCCTGCTTCATCTGCCGGCGCACCAGATGCCTCCTGTAACACCTCTGGATGATGATAGCGGACACCTCCTCCTGTTTGCGGCGCAGTGTGGAAGTGATGGGCTCATGGGAGATCTTGGAGGGGTTGGCCACCATGAACTTCTCCTCCATTTGCTGCTTGAGGGCGTCCATCTCGCCCGACTCTCCCAGGACACGCTTGGTGAAGGCAAACAGGATGTCCAGGCAGTGGATCCTGTCTCCACTGACCATGGGAAGGTCCATGGAGATCAGCTTGATCTTGTTGGGCTTGGCGATGCGCAGTGGCTCCGACAGAGTGTCAGCAAAGCTCGAGAGCATGGAGAACTCGATGAACTGAGTGGCCTCGTAATCAAATTTCTCCCACACCTCATAAAACATCTCAAAGTCATCCTCGCTCAGCGGCTCTGTGCTTTCTTCTGTGGCAACACTGAAGTTCTCCAGAATTATAGCTATATACATATTTACCACAATGAGGAAGGAAATTATTATGTAACTGACAAAGAAAGCTATGCCCACTGAGGGGCTGCCACAGTTTCCCCGGGTGTTAGTGCCGGTATTAACAAAGTTAACGTCGCACTCGTCTGGGGAGCTGGACATGATGGGGCTCAGGAGGTTGTCCCAGCCTGCTGAGGTGCTGATCTGAAAAAGGCAGATCATGCTATTCCCGAAGGTCTCAAAGTTAAACATGTCGTCAATCCCATCTTGTTTTTTCACGTAGGCAAAGTTCGCCATACCAAAAATAGCATAGATGAACATGACTAGGAAAAGCAGGAGGCCAATGTTGAACAGTGCTGGCATGGACATCATTAAGGCAAATAGTAAAGTCCTTATTCCTTTGGCTCCACGTATAAGTCGCAGTACACGTCCTATCCTTGCTAGTCTGATGACTCGAAAGAGGGTTGGAGATACAAAGTATTTCTCAATGATGTCAGCAAGAACAATCCCTGAAATGAGAGAGTGAAACAAGACAAGAATTGGTTGCCTCATAGCGCCAACATACACACAATTTATACTTCGCTTATACTTAATACTTTGATACATTTTGTAATTTGTTGCATGGCTGTGTGATGTACAATTCAATCTTTTAAGGAAATAAAGCATTTATGTTTTTTAATTGATATAATATAATATATATTTGTAATACAATATATAATTGATTTTTACTACTTCACTGACATCAGCTATATATCTAACCACCAAGTGTCTCCACCTACCCACGATAGACAGAATTATCACTACAAAGTCAAAGATGTTCCATCCAACTGTGAAGAAATAGCAACGGAGGGCAAAGATCTTGATGAGGCATTCAGTGGTGAAGATGACGATGAAGACCAGGTTGATCTTGTTGAGGATCGACTCCATGCGCTCCGACTGCTCATCGGTCTCCACCATCATGGTCACCATGTTAACAATGATGAGCATCATGATCATGATGTCAAAGGCTTGCTTGGACACCAGATCAAAGAAGAAGGCTTGGAGAATGTTCTAGGGTTGGGAAACAAACGGAGGATCAGCCAATGAGTATAATATGACAAATATCAACAATGTTAGCATGCAGATCAAATTAAGATGAGGTGATATGCAGTAGATTAGATTTACTCATACAACAGAAGAAATTATAAAAGGAAGAATCAAAATAAAAAGAATGAAGCCATATCATATCTGAGAAATGTGTTTTTACCGCAGGCCTTGGTATAGGCTTTTGAGGCTTTTTAGATCCTAACTTCTTCATAGCATTGTAGTACTTCTTCTGTTCTTCAGTCATGAAGATATCCTGTCCACCTAAGTATAGCCAAAAATATGGAATATTATTTTTATAGAAAAACAGAAAAAAATGCTTTTATATTATTAATTTGTGTTGTCCTTGATCTTTATGTTCAATGTTAAAAATATATATATATATATATACTGTATGTGCAGGACATAAAACAAAGATCTGGGTCAAATAGTATTTGCACACAATTCTTCATGTTTGGTTTTGCTTGGAGAACTAAATGAGCAGGGCAACATAGGACAATACAATGAGGACCAGAAGGCCAACATAGTGTCATTTTCTGTGACTGAATCTAAATTTCCCTGATGCCATCCATCTGGCACTGCAAGCAGGTTAAAAGAAATGCTAAGAATTATTTGCAAATACCAACTGACCTAGGCCTGGCTGCCATGTTGTTAATACTCATCTTTCTTTTCTGCTGATTGAAATTGTCAATAATGACACCGATGAAGAGATTGAGGGTGAAGAAGGAGCCAAATATGATGAAGATGACAAAGTATAGGTACATGTAGAGGTTGATTTCTCTGATGGGTTGCTCCTCCACCTGGAAACAAACAGTTCTGTATGTCAGTCCATTACCCTCATACATTTATGAGATAGACCATGGAAGTGAATAGACATACTTACTCCTCTTGAATCAACGGCTGCATGCATTATTTCCATCCATCCTTTAAATGTAGCCTACAATACAATACAACATTACACAGCATTACTGGCTTTGCATTGCATTGTGCTGTTTAGCATTGACTTTATGTATGAAAAAACAATTTTAAAATGCCAGCCTAGCAAAACATCTGCCTCTATGCCAACGACAAACTCTGTAATAAAAATAAGACATCATATCTTCCTGCTCTCACTACACACTTGACAAGAATTACATGAATAGTTCATCCTAAACTGAGCAGACTTCATGCAGAGGCAAAGAGAGATGAGCCTACATCATTTCATTTCTGACTCTATCTGAACTGGTTCACATCCAAGGCAGCAGGAAGACACAGACCCCTGGAGTCTCTAAGCAGGAGTCAGACACAGGACATTTGGTTCTAATGCTTCAGTGGCTAAACGACCAGCTTTTATGAGTATCTAGAGAGAGACTATTTCTGGATGCAAATGAAAGCTGTGACGGAGTGAGGTCAGGAGGGGTACCAGTGCAAAACAGCTTGTTGCTTTGCTACCACTCCAGATAATTTGAGTGGCGTCCTTTAAGAGAACAAGCTTGATGAACAGGCTCTTGTAGTGGCAGAGGTGTTCTCTAAGAACAGGAGCACTGCTAAGTGGTTGATGGATGTCGTCATTCGGCAGATTTGGTGAACTCAAACGAGGACAGCAAAAGAAACTCACCACTTGCAGAAGGGAAAGGTAGCCGAGTCCAACGTTGTCAAAGTTGACTTTTACTTTTGTCCAGTAGAACTGGGTGTCATTCATGGCGTGGCACTCTGACTTGTTGTTGACTACAGTGGCGTTGTGGACGAAGCCCGTTCTGTTCACACACTTCCCAAACTTGCCGGCGAACAGGTTGACTCCCATGATGCTGAAGATGAGCCAGAAGATGAGACACACCAGCAGCACGTTCATGATGGAGGGGATGGCTCCAATGAGAGCATTCACAACCACCTGGTGACCAACAAGAAACAGGTCAGTCTCACAGCAGGGAGGCTCAGTGGTTACAGGACCTTCCTGTAACCGAAGGGTCACAGGTTCAATCCCTACAACAGCCAATGCATCCATCAGTAGCCTCAATGTGTCCTTGTGGAACACATTGAATCTCTACCTGTCCACTCGTAAGTCTCTCTGGATAAGAGTGTCTGCTAAATGCCTAAAATGTAAATAAATAGAAAATAAACTTTTCTATCAAACTGATGACCTGACAGCTAACTGCCTGACTAAGTTCATGCTGAACAATTTTACAACTTGCTGTTACACCTAAAGACATTAGGACATCAGACATCATTCCTATTACTTACATTTTAAATGAAATTGATTCCCTGTGAACATACCCATAGAATTTTGAATAGTCTCTATCCCTGTTAATTTCACAGTTATGATTAAAAAACAAAAGCACCAAATTTCATGGAAATCCAAGATACCCTGGTGACTGAAAAACTAATTAACAGAGGTGAAAACATAACCTCATTGGTAGAGGTATTAACCCCAAGTTACTAGTCAACAGAAACACTTTTATAAAAAGGATATGAGATATCAGTGAGTGAGAGTAGAAAGATGTTTACAAAAAGCATTTCTCACCCGCATGCCCTCAAATCTGGACAAGGCTCTTAGAGGTCTCAAAGCCCGGAGGGTCCTGAGGGACTTGATGGCAGCAAAGTCGGAATACCCCAGGGAATTTGCTATCAGGCTTATCAAGGACACCTATACGGGGTATAGAGAGACATTTAGACTGTAAGACTCATAAAACAAACTCAAATGTGTAGGTCAATTCCGATTCACCTTGAAACCTTTGGAGAAAAAGTTGAAATGTCCTTTTATAACACAAAGAGGAAATTGTTGTCAAGGAGTTTCAAATGGGCAAGAGACATTATGATACATATACATACACATATTTATACATATTTGAATAAAATAATATCATACATATTCTTATTGACACAATGGTCAAACAAAGAATTTTATGCTGTCTAAACAATTATACTATTTTTATAGAGAAAAATAAATAAGAGATCATAAAAGACAGGTAGAAGACAGCTGAAGAGCCATATTTTAGAATTCTATATTATTGTGTATTTTGGGACATTCCACAGTTAGGAACACGAATGTTTAGTTTGTATAGTTTAGATTTTTATCAAATTTAGACGTCCACTCTATTCTACATCCAAAACAAACAAAACAGAATGGTATTCCGCTGTTGAATGACCCTTGGATGAAAGCTATGAATGGAAATGGCATGATATAAATGAAAGAAATAAGAAATTAATGTAGAGTTATGATCGATCATGACAAAACACAGACAAGTATGCACATATGTACAACCAGTGTGCATGCATACATACTCAGCTATATATGCATATAGAATATGTATATATATCAAATAGAGTGAGGTTTTATAAAGAATTTTAACAAATCTTGCTTTGCCGAATTTGTTTCCCAATTTGCATCCAATTGATCCAAGTTCATTACAGCAATTTAGGGCTATTAAGGTCCCAATGATCTGTATTTCTTTATAAAAGTCTATTTAGATGGGTTTGTCCAATATATCTAAAGAAGATACTCAAAATTAAATGTTCCCTAAAAGTCTTTGGCTCCAAGGAAGTACAGACAGCAAATACGCATAGTAGACAGCAAAAGCATAGTAAAAGAAAAGTAAGCTGGTACTTTTCAAAGAGAGAAAAGAAAGGTAGATAGTCAACAATCTCTGCACTGACCAACAGGACTGATCATTTCTCCTAAACAGTTAGAAAATATAACGTGTAACACTCAATACATGAGTAAGACACAGTGGTTTTGACATAAATTCAACCAGTATATTTCTAAATAAAAATAATAATAAATAAGACTAACTGTCTATTTAGCAATCTATTTATTATTTCTAGGTTTAAATGGTTGTATTAAGCAACAGATCTTCTGTAGATAAACATTTGAGTACATGGTAGTGCATTTGTATTTGATATAAAAGCCAAGGTCCTGTATTCAAGAGGATCAACTGATAGAAGGGATTTTCTTTGGAAGAAAAGACTGTTGAGAAGGTTTTTTTACAACAACAGAAAGTCTTTCATTTAATAAGAAATGTATTTGTTTGGAAACAAGACGGTGGCTTTTAATATCTCAACAGAAAGCACTTACGAGTGAAGAAACACAGAAGCATTTGTGATGCGGATGCAAGTTTCCGATCCTAGAGCCCATACTCACCTGGGACCCACTAACTAGAACTTACCCTAACAATAGAGCGGTCTGTGGCAATCTGTGTAACAGCAGGTGAAATCAGAAGTCAAGTCAGGCCTCTGGCTGCAGCCCTCGGGCCCTAAGTTCCACGTTTGATCACTACACACTACAGACTGGGAAGTGCCAGAACCAAATGCATTTTACGCTATAATAAGGCTGCTCACAAACTGTAATGCAGTGACTCCGATCATTGGAGTACTTCGTTCAATTGTTTGTCCTGCAAAATACTGGGATAAGAGCAACTTTGTGTAAAATGTGCAACAGTTCCAAGATGTTACAAATGAGGAGTTGAATGTTTATAGTAAATTCCCACAGCTAACTTGGTGTAGCAAAGTGAACCTTACATCAGCTGCAGTGTACTGCACTGAGTGCAATTACAACTTTACAAAGTCAAAGCTCAACATGAGACTCCCACAGCAGTCTGTACCAGAGTACCAGATGGGTGGGTCGGGAAAATTTTGATCAGGAAAGTCGCCAATCAAGGTACAGTATACTAAATGGACTATCAAGTACTTTCCTGTGAATAATCTGGCACTTATTAAGAGGTAATTTTTAAGGTATGTTAGTATGTTAATAATACTAGCAATAAAGTATTTGAGATGAAAAACAAAGCTACAAAGCCTGATGTACAAAGTTTGTACAAAGTTACAAAGCCTGATAATTTTCGTCCATAGCATCCTTTCATTTTGAGCAACGAAAAATGGTGTGATGTGCAGTACAATGTTCACTTACATCCACAATAAGAAAGTCAAGCCAGCACCAGTAGTTGGTGAAATATTTCTTGAAGCCGTACGCAATCCACTTGAGGAACATCTCGAGCACGAAGATGTAGGAGAAGATCTTGTCGGCATACTCCAACACCACCTTTACAACCTTTCTCTTCTCAATGTAGATGTCTTCAAATGCCTATAACAGCAAAGGGACAACAGAACATAAGAAAACAGGGCTACATTGTTTCTAATATCAGTAAAGGCTATATGTCAAAAAAGATGCAGGCACAAGAAGCTGTAATAATTGAATAAGATACAGATGTAACCATCACAGTTATACTGCATGCAGCAGTGCACTACTGTAATGCAATACTGAGTTTCTCTTTTAAGCTATCAGAAGGTACAATTAATGAGGGTGTCACTACACTCTGTTTCCACAAGATTCAGTACTGTGTGGCTGTTGTCATGAACAGGCACTGAACCAGGCTAGAGGTGAAGGCTGAAATACAAGTGAAAACAGAGTTCCCACACTCACTTGGACACCAAATTCAATTACTTTTCAGTGACTTTCAAGTTCAAATTCAAAGAGTAAAAATTGGCATGTTTTGGGATAAGACATGACATTGGTCAAGTCAAGAAATCATGGTGAAATCTTTCATGTTAAAACAAACAGGGTTTTCCTCAGCATGTGAAGTGCAGATTCTTGAGAGAGCTGAGGCATATTGATGAATTTAGGTGCTATATTTTAATAAGAAAATATGAAAATAAAGTACTTTCAAGGCCATCCATTCATTTTCAAAAGCATTCAAGGCCTCATTTATTTTTTCCAAATCCACAAGGATTTTTGAGGCCTGTGGGAACCCCGTGAAAGGTTGAGGCCGGAGCAGCACCAAGCGGCCGTACCAAAGCGCCGCTGCTGAGCAGGATCATGAAGATGATGAATGTCTCAAACCAGCTGTGTTCCACGATCTGGTAGCAGGTCTTCCTCAGCCTCCACCAGGCCTGGCCCAGACCACGGCTGGTGTCGATGTCACAGCAGCGACAGTGCCTCATGCAGACTGGGGAGGCAACGTGGACACAAGCCAAGACACGTCACATCACATGAATGGACAGCAGTGCCAAATGAACTTCTGACATATCTGAAAATAGTGTAGCCTTTAACATATCAGTTGTTTTGTTATATTTGTAGTAGGGTTCTACAAGAAGGCTAGTGTAGTAATTTATACACACATTCGGGGAAGCATTCCTCCGGCTCCATGGTCTCTTCGGCCAGCTCAGAGAGGTTATCCCTCTCCTCCCCGGGCTTCCTCAGGTCCACTGTGCTGCCCTCTGATAGGCTGACCTTCTCCTGAGAAGCAGGAAGTCACACTGTTACCACCCCATCACTCATTCACATGCCAGTTAATCTTAGATCCAGTATGCACTGGTCACTGGATGTCTCCTGAAAATGAAAACGGTGTATGAACCCCCATACGCATGAAGCCATGGGCTTATCAGAATCACTCATCAACATCAATAAAGATTTTAAAAGACAAATCCATCCTCAGATGCTCTTACACTGTTAGATATCATCAATTTATGATGTTTTTGTGTGATGAAGTGTTCTAATTTTTTTTTTTTGTGGACCTACTTTCCCTCAACCTACCTCGTCTACTTCTGTTTCTGGTAGTGATTTCCTACATTTCCCACAAAGCCTTTCGACAAACCCCAGAGAATGTGCCTGAACTTTCAATCAAAGGTTGGGGAACGGTCATGTAAATGTAGCTAGCGAGCCAACAAGTTTGTGAACATTGGGGTGTGTCTATGATTGCAGCCATGTCTTGTGGCTGCATTACATTCTGGTCTGTTGAGGCTGCTGTCTGTAAAGAAGCTGGTATCTCTGCCTCTTCTATGATGGATACCAGTCTTGAAATAATGGTGAGTCTGAGGGGCTGACACCAAAACCAGACGTTTACTGTTGATGTTTTAGATGCCTGAAATTTTTTTTCCTGTTAAACTCCATTGTAGCTGCAGTGGAATTATATTGCTGACGTCATGTTGTCTACGTTTGGCCAATTATTCGTGAGACTAAGAAAAATACACCACCAAATAACAAAATTGGCCCAGAAATGCAAGGTAGATCACCAACAGCTGATTTTTTTTTTTACAGAGTTTAAGTGTTTTAGGGTGGATTTTCCCTTTAAAGCCTAGTTCACCTGGATGCAGTTGCCTTTCACTCCACCCGAGTCTTAATACAGTTTTGATGAGATTTTCGTGTGTCATAACAGCAGCATATTTAACATGATTTACTGGGATTATTGGGACAGAGGTGCAGCTTCAATCCAATAAAATGGGTATAAAGTATAATCCAGCATGAAAGAACATAGGACCTGGAGACAAGATTACTAGCATTATCAGTCTTAATGCTCAAAGGCAAAGAATGTGCACTGATGGCATTTTGTGGAGTCAGCAGGATCAGTGATGATCACTTTACCTTCTGTTATCATAGCATTGTCACACATGTATACTTACAAAGTGTTTCAGCAGTGAAAAATATGCGTAGAACAGAGAACTACTACTTCTATGACTACTAGTACTATGAGTATTACTACTAGTCCTGTTCACATTGAGGCATGTGCACACACACACACACACACATGCACACACACACACACACACATACACACACACATACGTAGATGTGCAAGCTGTTACACCCATACAAGGATGCATGACAATCTGACAGGAGAACAGCTTAAAGAAGTTTCTACCTTTGAAAAAGACCAACATTTGAAATTCAATGAAGTTAATAAAAACACTGAATCATAAAGTCACACAAAATCTTGAGTCTGGATGACAGGTTTTAGGCTACATATTAAGGGCAGAATAATAAACAATTTCTTCATAACTAATTCCTTAGTGACCACAGCCTTGTCATATTGGTGTGTGTATAAAGCCCTACGCGTGTAAAATATATCCTTCTTTACCGCTGAGCAGCTGCTGATGCCCAGTTAAGCTGATGGATGGCTGGAGAAGGCGTTTTTTTTTTTTTTCGCATTTCCATTCCCCCCCGATGCCTAATTCTGGTGTGGTGGGGAGTTGAGCACAGGGCAGGGAAAGAGGGAGGGAGCGAGCCAGACCGCAGCCCGCCCAGCTCAGCCTGGCCCTGCCTGGCTCTGCTCGGCTCTGTCAGTTTAATCTGCTCTGCGGGGCCTCGCTCCACATCTGGCCCACTGCTGTCTGCCTGCCGGAGGGGCCAGGACCGCCACGCCCTCCGACCCCCACCCCCACCCGTCCGCAGCCACTCAGTGACGGAGGAAGGAGGGGAGGCCGAAAGGGAGAGCGACAGAGCGCTGTTGCCAGCGAGGGAGGGAGAAAGGGAGAGGGAGGGTTGCTTCATCAACACAGAAAGTACATGAGAGCTGGAGAGAGAGAGAGAGGTGATTAGAGGGGGAAAGAGAGGGTCAAGGGTAACATTAACTAGTCTTGTAGTGTTTGTATAGAATAAACGCAGCAAATGATAATGATCCACATGCATGTCCACATGCTCAAAACTGTTGGCAACAATTTTAAAGAGAAATTTTACAGACAAGGGTATTTCTGCCTAAGTGCCCTTGAGCAAAACACTGAAACCCCAACTGTTCAGTGACAAAACGTTTAAGACTGTGGTTGAACTGAGAAACTACAAGGAGTGAAAGTGTCCCAGCAACTTCTTCCCCAGCCTGTTGCTGTAAATATGTATGTGTCCTTCGTCATCTTGCCCGGTTAAATAAGAGTTAAAATGATATGGGGATTAATCCTAGTTGATCTATGAATAGAAAAAAGCCACTTATTCTATTTTTTTCCATGTACAGCTCTGCTTTCTGAGAAGACTTCACCAGATGTTCATCGCATTAAGTTTAATCACCTCAAAATAACGCAGCCGTTCAAACTCAAAAGTCAGTGAGAACACATTGTACAATAATGATCTGGATTCAAAAGTCATATTTCTGGCATCTTGGCCAGTATTCACTTGGAAAGCCTCCCTGGCCATCTGCTCTATTATTACATTGCATACACAAACAGTTTTACTGTTTGCCAGGACACCATTGTAGTTCAAATTTTATCAAAGGAACTGTTCTCATTTTATTTCTGGTTTTTGAGCCAAAATATGTTTTCTAACTGCTTAAAAAAAAGATGGCTAGTCTACTTGAGATTTACTTGTGTGCACTTGCATTTGGTTCTTATATAACCAAATCTCTGCCAGGGATCACCTTGTCTGCTTGACAGATTAACAGCTTATGCGTCCGGAAAGCCTCCACGTCCGCATCAACTTCATCTCCCCCATCAGGATCTAATGCCCCTCCTCCATCACCTCATCAACCCTTCACTTTGCTTTTACTTCTGAATGACACGAGCAGCAGCCACTTAAAATGTGAAGATTGGTATAAGATTACGGTCTACATCTTGGTGTATTTTGTTTCACTTGAAGCTAGGAGTCAAAACAGAGAGCTTAATTGATGAGTCCTTTGAGAGAGAACTTTCTAGAAGAATATTTTCTCTGTGTCTCTCAAAAACAAACAGAAACAAAGAGTGAAACACGAATCTGAGACATGTCTGAGGGCGAAAAACCAGGATGAAATTTTACTGTCTCATACAATTTCCAACAGTGACACTTGAAATTAACATCCACTAACTGCCATAGGTAAGAATACAGTATTGTTATTTTCAACTCAGCAAAACTGTTTTTCAGAACAGATGGACAGATCTTTTTAGACTACAAAAGCCCCTAACAGAGCAGAGAACAGAGAGAGCCACACCTCTGTGTGGCTTATCTTCCAGCAAATCAGGGAATCTCTCAGGAGGGGGCATCCTCTCTTCCTGTCAATTTACATCATTACACTATAAAACATTTCACTACCATCTGATGTCAGTATGGTAGCCAGGAGGGCTGCAGAGGATTGGATTAGAGGGAGTGAGGCAGAGGAGGTGCTGCATTGCGTTGTCGTTTTGGTCGAGTTTTCATCGGAATTCTTAATTCAACCAATCCCAATATAATTCTTACTTCTGATGTTTGTATTGAAAATCACTGACTGCAGTGTCCATCAGAAATACATTACAGACAGTATGTAATTGCCATGAGTAGGCTGTCTCTGCTTGCTGACTTGCTAACTGAATGTAGCCACTAAACAATCTATCACACTCTGAAATCACACTGCAAACTGATGTAGCTACTCGTTCCTCTTACACTCTAGTTCTAATATCTGTTTTATTTAAACATGCGTGACTAAACTACCACTTTGCATCTTCCTCCTCATGCTTCTGAACAGATAGTTAATGATGGTTAGGTATTTTGTTATACCTCTAGCTTGAATTTTTCATTTACATAATGGTAGGCCTTGAAAATCTTTCTAAAGATCTAATTAGGCTGCGACTGGGGCAAGATACAACTTTTACAACATCAGCCACTCAGATGTGCCACATAAAATGGAAATTGTCTGCTAAATTGCTTTCTGCATACAATCTGCATAGGTCTAGCATTTTGTTTTGTGTGGTGGGCTGCAGCCAGAGACTTTGGTTGGCTATTAAATTCACCTGGATGAAAAACTCTGCTTTCAGCTACAGTATATTAAAGGCTAAACTAAAACATCAATTTTAGCAAGACAGAGAAACTGTTCCATGAAGTGTGAGATTGTGAGGCTACTGGCTATATTTGCATTTGTTGTAATATATTTTTCATTCATTTCATTCATTAACCTACTTATTCCTATTCAGGAGGATGGGGGCTGGAGCCTATCCCAGCATGCACTGGGCAGAGGGCAGGGGAGCCTTGTCTCCAGTCCACCTGACTTGTATGTCTTTGGACTGTGGGGGGAAGGCCACATGACACGGGAAGAACATGCCAACTCCACACGGATAAGGTTGACAACTTTTGAAAACCACCAGTTGTGGAGAATCATGAGCCATGAGGATAATATCAAGCCTTGTGTACACACAGAAATATGTATGGTATAGGAAAACTCACTGGTTTATTTTCCTCATCCTCTGATGACTCAGAAATCTCCTCCTCCTCCTCGAGAAACTCCACATCTGATTCCCCCGGGGCAATGGGAACAATGACAGTCAAGTTGGGGTTGGTCATATAGCTGTCCTCCTCTGGTATGATGTACTTCTCTTCATAGCGTCCACAAATTCCCCCATTGCTTTCCACGTGGTTGGCGACCAGCTTGATGGACTGACCGGTTTCTTTGGCTTTCTGTTGTTGGTGCTTCACGTTGCCGTTGAAGAGTTCAGCGACGTTTGTGGTGAGCCAGGTGATGCCGCTGTGGATGCGGGCGACAGCGATCTGGATGTTATTCAAGTCGCCGTCCTCATCGGGAGCCGAAAGGTTGTCAGAGCTGAAGGAGCTGAGCAGCAGAGCCAGAAAGAGATTCAGCACCTGGTGACAGTCAGATCGGACACATGCATTAGATTTATGCATACAATTATTTGCAACCTAGTAAATCTGAAGTTCCATGATGGGTGAGAGGTGCCTAGACTGCAGTTATATTTTGAGAAACTATTAGAACACTGCTTTTATTTAATAGCCTTAATAATTTTTTATAGTCTTCAAGCTGATCTCGAGGTTAAGTGACATGACATCGCCACTTGTTTTGTCAACATTGCACAATCCTGCATTGTAAGTGCAGGACGATGTATCCAGTCGTGCCCAGGCACATATGGCTTCCAGCTGCCCCAGGAACCCAAGTTTCCAAGCGTCCTACTCCCAAGTAATCTATCTACTAGCTTAGAGAGCAGCGGCATCTAGCATAACTCTGCATAACTCTGTGTGTAAGTCCGTGCACTTGTATGTGTGTGTGCGTGATGTGCACAGTTGGTAGGGATCATCTTTGGGCCAGGCCACTGAGCCAGTCAGAGATGGGGAGCATGAGCAGATGATTAGTGATGAATGCCCTTCGACCTTCTCGCCCCTAAGCATCCTGGATAATCCCTCGGATAAACAGCTTTATTTCTGTCCATCAAACTCCATAAGGAGCACGGTTGTGATCTGGTCTTTTCCCTAACGAGGCAATAAAGTCACTCTAGGTGTCTGTGTGGTGGTAATTATTACTCACAGTTTGAGGGAATGTTTTTTTAAACTTCATTACTCTGGATATTGTCAGGAGATAAATAATGTATGAGATGCTGCTATTATAAAACCACAGATGCATTAGTTTGAATAATAGATCTGCATTAAAGACAGAATCAGTAATCAGCCATGCAAAGAACATAGAATAATATTTTGGGGTTAAACAAAAGGTTTTAAAACATTTCAGAGCGTGGGATTAAATGTGGGACAAACTAGCGTTTAATGGCAGCGGGAACAGAGGGCATGCAGGGAGCAGGTGTTAGAGCAATATCCAACAGGAACTCCACTCTCAAAGCCCCGCTCTTTTAAAGCCTGACCAGGTTGTGTGACAGAACTGATTTGATCATGCCCATTGTCCATATCTCAGCGTATTACACTATTTTGATATGTGCTTAACATGACCTATAAAAGCCAGTGACCGATAGCGCCGCCCCTCTCTGTTGTTTGGATTTAGATTA
Organism: Centroberyx affinis; assembly: GCF_046629955.1. NCBI lineage: Eukaryota > Metazoa > Chordata > Actinopteri > Beryciformes > Berycidae > Centroberyx > Centroberyx affinis. The sequence continues at coordinate 635,889 of NW_027281952.1, forward strand.
TACAAAATTCTTGCAGATTCATGTTAGAGAAGGCAACACCTAGTTGAATACTCATGCTGTAAAAACAAGCTTCGCTGAATAAAACACTGATCATGAATGAAATGCTGCAGGCTGTCTGGGATTTTTTTTTTGATCCATTCTCATTAATGTTAGCTTCCAGGACACAGCTGGACAACAAATCACCATATGGGTGGACCAACCAATATACCCTTGCTGTGGCCCCAAGTGACAGCAGTTGTGTATAAACAGAACTGATACGTGGATTCAATACTTTATCTAAACAGTTAGCAATGATATGGAAGCTTTGTTTTATGTTATATGAACATAAAACAAAGGCTGTAATGATAGCTGGAACATATTGTGCCATAGCCTTGGCTGATCCTTTGTACAGTGCTTAGGTCACAATTTCACCCATAAGGCTTAATTCATTAGCAGTGGATAAAACATTCAGCCCTGTGGGACATCAAGCAGTGGTAAAGCCGCTCCAGCCCATTGTGTATCTGCTGTGACTACACTTTGCATGACAGCATGTGAAGATAATACATATATATGATTTTGGAGGGAGAACAGATGGTTTCTATGTTGTCCAGACTAGATCTGTTTTGAAGTTGGCTAATGCTAATCTGCAAGACAGTCACTGTGAGGCTATGACACAACCATTTTTTCTCAGTTACTGGCAGGTGTTCAAGAACCCTGGAGGAAAAATCCACAAATCAGAATTCATCACTATGAGACACCAATCGCTGTCCAAGCAGGTCCCATCCTCATAATATGGAATCACCAATCCTCATTGGTGCAACGTAATCCCTGATTACGCATGACATCATCATTTGGACCTGACAGCAGTCACAGTTGGCTGCTTTTGCATGCAATGGGCATCCTCTATAGGCAGACCTCCTGATGCCATATAATGTTGATAAATTAGGGATATTGAATTATATAAAAGTCTCCAATTTTGTACTCACCACCAGGTTCCCTATGACCATGACCAACATGAACACCAGGATACAGAGGGGCTGCCCGGCCACTTCCATACAATCCCACATGGTCTCGATCCACTCGCCGCACAGCACCCGGAACACAATCAGGAAGGAGTGGAAGAAGTCCTTCATGTGCCAGCGGGGGAGCTGACAGTCCATGGAGATCTTACACACACAGTCCTGGTAGTTCTTGCCAAATAGCTGCATGCCCACCACAGCGAAGATGAAGACGATGATGGCCAACACCAGCGTCAAGTTGCCCAGGGCGCCCACCGAGTTACCGATGATCTTGATGAGTGTGTTGAGAGTGGGCCAGGACTTTGCCAACTTGAAGACTCTTAACTGATGAAGGGAGAGAGATTAAAAAAAAACAAATGATGCTGCTCTTTCATAAGAAATTGACTGTGTTTAAGTTTGATGTTGGACTACGAAATTCTAAACCTCTGCATTGAAACCTTCAGATGAAGAAACTTATAGGTCTGTTTTAAATTTTCTGAAAAATGTTTTCAAGTCTGATTGTCAAAGATTGTATTTCACATTTCCCACATAATGGAATTAAGATACATTTTCATATTAATTATAACTGAAGTGACTATGTTAAAGCATGTCATCCACTTCTTTGATCTCAGTGGTGACAGCACAATCTCAATAAAAGCTGACAGATTAGTTGTGGCTGAGTTTACTAAAGCGCCAGTTCAAAACTTTCCCCTTATAATATTAACTGTGAATAATTACAAACACAAGCAATGATGAATAACAAAATAATGAAAAATGAGCAACATTTAAAAAATGTTTTACATGAAAGTAAATAAAATCACAGTGAGTGTTAATGGTTCCCATTACCAATCTGAAGGAGCGCAGGACAGACAGCCCCTCTACGTTGGAGAGGCCCAACTCCATCAGACTGAGGCAAACTATGATGCCGTCAAAGATGTTCCAGCCCTGCTGGAAGTAGTAGTATGGGTCGAGGGCGATCACCTTCAGCACCATCTCAGCTGTAAAGATCCCTGTGAACACCTGGAATAGACACAGAGGGACAGCAAAACACTTAGGGGTGGAAAAAATCTACTCAAGTAGAAGTATTGTTACTTTGCTAAAGTTTTACATAAGTAGAGGTAAAATTATTGGTGTAAAAACCTACTTAAGTAACAGTAAAAAGCAGCACATATACTTTTTTTTTTTTTTTTTACAAAAGAGAACATTGTTAGATGTGATCTTTTCCATGCAATTCTAAAAGGCCAATCTATACTTTTAATTGCAAAAGATAAAATAAAATAATAAAATAAACAAAAGAAGAAAACTCAGCAATGCAATTCTTATGGACAGCTTACAAAATTTGCACTCTGTAATGGATGTGATTTAAAATGTAGCAAAATACAATACTTAAGTCAAACCACATTTAAGTAAAAGTAAAATGATTAATAAAAAAAAAATACTCCTACTACTAAATACTAGCTACTTCCACCCTTGAAAAAAACTGAATTTTGCTCTCTTGGAGAAGCATGAACAAAATACATCAATTATGAGAAGTATTTAATCGATTTTAAGCAGAGCTAGCAATTCCAGCCCATAATAGTGAGGATAGACAGAAAATGAGGAGAGAGAAGTAGAGACCGCATTGTTTGAACACATGCCATGGTACAGGTTTGCTAGTAGCATACTACATTGAACCCAGTAGTATTACAATCTTATATGCACGAAAACTCAAATCCTGAAATAGAAAAGTGTTACTTCCCATGTGTTTGATTAGGAAACTTGAAGACATCGGCAGGTTTCCTAATTTACCAGTAGGGGGAGATGACAAAATACAAATGAACCTTCTACAAAGGTTCAACATGTTAATATTTGACAACATGGTTTAATTCTGCACTGGTATTGTGCTCTCTCCGTCATTTGCAAGCAATTATCTCCACAAGTCTTGCTCAGCATAACCGGGGAGAAAAAAAAAACAAAAAAACATGCTGCCTGATATAGAAATACATTATCTGAATTGTGTGTTCATATGCCATTCCTCTTTCCTGTGTGGTTTACTGCCTTTTTAATGAGGCTTTCAGCCCACTCCTCTGGTCATGTACTGTCCAGTAGCACTTAGGAGAAAGAGAGTGTTAACCCCGTATCCTGGAAACCTGCCCACTCCTATCGTATCCCCTGCCATAAAAACCCTTACCAGATTGCCCACTGAGAGCATCCCGTTGAACTCGTCAGTCATGGGGTAGTGCTCCAGGGCCATGAAGAGGGTGTTCAGGACAATGCATATGGTGATGCCCAGATCCAGGAAGGGATCCATCACCATACACTTCACCCACTCCTTCAGCATCAGCCACCAGGGGCAGCAGTCCCATATCAGGTACTTCCTGGCGAATGTGTACCAGCAGGGATGGCACTTCTGCCTCGACTCCTCCAGCTCTGCAAAGACAGACCCAGGTAGGTTCGGCATGCACTTTCATCCGTTTGTTTTCTCTGTATCTTCATGCTGATTTAAGTAGTGGTGATGTGAGTGAGGCATGCTGAAGCATTGGTATTTTGCAAATTAAGGGAATAAAAAAACCCTCTGTAAATAACGTCTGACCTCTGAAATGACTCTCACCCTCCATGGCATCACTGAGGAAGCTGACGGAGCTCAGCCCTCTTTTCCTGTGCATTGGAGGAGGCCCGGTCACTGTGGGGGAAGGCTGGAGAGCAGGTCTGGGAGTCTCAAACACACAGGCGGGCTCCTGGGACACAAGCAAGGGGAAAAACACAGACTGAGACAAGCAAAGGGACACACACATAGGCAGTTATGGATTTAAAAGCAAGGCCTTCTTAATTTGAGTGCCAAGACTGCTGTGAACAAGTGTGTGTGTTTGTGTGTGTGAGTTTGAAAATGCTATATCCCAATAAGAGTACATATTTCTCTCTTGTAGGATTGTCTCAGTTGATCACAGACAGGCATCCATCACTCACTGTGTCCTCCTTGACCTTCTCCATGCTGCAGGCGGGCATTGAGGTGGGGGTGTGTAGGCCCACGGTGGTGACTCCGTTCTGGTCTAGGGAAATGTTGAGTCGGCCGTTGATGTTGAGGCTGGGGGTGAAGACTTGGGAGCAGTGGCTCCTCACGCTGCCCGTCCTCCTCTTCCAGGGAGTGACCGTCGAATTGGCGCGGCTCCTCACGGCGTCCCCGTAAACGCTGTACTCGTCGTCCCCGAAGTCGGCCTCCGAGTTGTTGCGCACCCGGAAGGAGCTGAAGATGCTGTTCTGGCTTCCTCGCCGGGTGCTGAGGGGGTGGGAGGAGAGCGTGGCCAGGAGCGGGTGGACGGGCAGGGGAGACAGAGGAGGCTACAGAGACACAGAGGACACATTAGGTCAGGAACATTAAAGACTGACAGCAAGGTTTAGGCTTTTGAGTGTTGAGCGGCGTACCATCGGCTCGTCCAAAGGGTCAGACTTGTCTTCAGCAGCCTCCTCCGCTGTCTCCTCTGATAACGCCCTGTGAGATCTCCTCCTTCTGCTGCTGCTTCGCCGTATACTGCCCGTCTTCAGGCAGAACGGGGACAACTCGGGGGACAACACCGAGTCTGTCTCCTGCGCCTGTCTTTTTGCTGCCAACTTCACACAGAAAGACATGATGTTCAAAGTAATATCTTCTCATTTCTTGTGTTCGACTTAAGTTTGAGCTTGAAAAGAAAATTGTATTGTCGTTGTATCCTTGCTGGGTGTTCTGTGCTGTGCTAAAAGACTGCACCTACTCTTTGCTCTCTGCGGAGGTGCTCCATGGCCAGCTGAAACTCCCTCTCTTTTTGCCAGGCCTCAGCGATGGTTGCCTGATTCTGCTCCTCATAGGCCATGGCCACTACAGCCAGGATCAAGTTGACCAGGTAGAAGGAGCCCAGGAAGATCACCAGCACAAAGAACACCATGTAGGTCTTCCCCGCTGAGCGCAGAGTCTGAAGGAGTAGACAGTACAAGCAAATTCACATATTTAAGCATGCATTTGAAATTGTATTCTACATTTGTATATCAGTTACTTCGAATGAATGAGGAGGAATAAAGGATCAGGTATGGACCATTATTCAGTTACATGACAAATATGTCATTGAAATGGATACGTAATATAAACATGATGAAAAAGAAAGATTCAGAAATTGCACCTGGTGAAAGAGTTTTTCCCAGTAGTCTTGTGTCATGAGTCGGAAAAGTGCCAGAAAAGCCCAGCCAAAGCTGTCAAAACTGGTGTAGCCATAGTTAGGATTCCTCCCCACTCTTAGACAGTCAAATCCATCTGGACACCTCCTACATGCACAAACAGCAAACAGTTTATTTACATTCAAAAGTAGAGCAAAAACGGGGGGAGGGCAGATGATTATAGCGAGGGACTGATAAACAAAGGCTGTGCACAATTAAATCAAAAAGCAGCTGGGACAGATATAGCGGTGGGCGCGTGCATGCTGCTTTATCAGAGTTAAAAACATCTCCAGTATCAACACGTAGCCCTGTGGCCTCTGACTCCGCAGGGGAGAGGAGTGGGTGAGTCGGTAAGTACGCCCACTGGTATCATCACTATTATTTCAACTGAAGAGGGCACTTGAAATTCGTTGCAGGCAGGAGCACTAAAATGCATTGGAGCAAAAGGGATTACGCTGAGCCAGATGGATATCAAGTTGCAGTTCAAAAATTTTCTGCTTGATGCTCCATCTCTGATCTTTATTGTCAGCATAGTGGCATTACAGCAAATATTTCAGTCCAGCGGCTGAGAACAAGCTGGACTGCCGTGTCAATCTGAGCGCAGAATAATTTCGTAATGGCAGGGAAACAGCTGGGTGGGAGCATGTCGCTGTGAGAACAGCTGTAGATCTCACCAACCAGCCAGGCAGGCAGGCAGGCAGGAATGCTCACTAATACAGTGGGGACAGGGGAGGCTGGGCGAGGCCGGCGGCACCCTGCTTCTCTCACCTCTCTCAAACACTCCTCACCCAACAAGTCACTCACACCTCCCCTCAATATGACTCAGGACATATTTGTGTGTTTAACTGACAAACAAACATACATACACAGAACTAGCTGACGTTGCAGGTATTGTCTTAACATCTAACTAGTCATACAGTAGGGCACAGTGATTCCTTTTTTAATCATTATTCTACCCTTGTAGAATGTTCAGGAATATAATGTCCAGACACATACACAAATTTGCTGTGTAAATTTGCTTTGTAAAATTTCAATCCTAATTTTAAAGAATTTGAATGGGAATATAATTTTCTTCACAATTTCTGAAGAATTTTGTCACAAAATATAAATCAAATGGGCAACAAATCTAATTCCATTGTTTTTTAAGTTTACATTTTCTTACTGAAAAGCTTTGTGAACAACTTCAAAGAGGAAATCTAAAGGTAGAAATTTCTAGAAATTGCATCCAGAGGTATGATAAAGTTTGCTTTGTGCACACAGGGTATGGTCACCTATCATGCAGTACCACGACAAACTGACTAGATGCATGTAATGATGTGGTTGCTAATCTCATTACTCCAACGGTAGCCCATGCTGTCATTTCTATGGCCATTTCAATGTGAGGCTTGTCATGCAATGAGATATTGCTATGAAAACAAGGCACCTGTTAGGCTAAAAGTGCTAGAGGTTTCTATAGTAACTGTGCCCTGGAGACTGCTGTTGCATGTGTACATCCTGAGTTAGGCTCCTCCAGGAGAGCTGCTCACTGTGGGATCTCCCTCCACACCAAGAGCCTCCACAGCCAGCCTCAAACACTTTGGATGGCTGTTTGCTGTTTGCACTGAGAATGCCATACTGTGTGGCCACCCCAATGTTTTTCTTTTTCTCTGTACACCCTACAATGTATTGCTAACATTTTCACCATCTCTCTTTAGCACTTCTTGAAAACAAAATCTATTTATGAGACAATGAAATCCTACACAGTCCTCCCCCAAAACTGAGGAATAGCTCTCTGCCTTTTGCCTGCCATTACATTTTTTTTCTTAAGCTTTCATAAAAGACAAACATCATCTGATGTAATGAAAAGCCACACAGAGGCTATGTACTTTCATACAGCCTGTTTCAGATTGCATAAGGGGAGTTTTACTTAACAGGTGGAGTCCATTTAACAGTATGGGTCTGGGCTGTGTAAGAGTTGTGGGAACATCACCATACAACTCTGATGCACTTTGATCCGGCATTTATGAAAACTAAAACGTTTAAATTATTTATACGGGGGATCTTTTACAGTGTACCAGGAAGTGCTTGCACTTTGTGTAACAACATGGCAGACAGCATCTGTCAAATGCAGCAAGGGATATTTGGATTTAATCCTAAATAATTTCCATTCTATGGAGGGTGGGGGCTGGGGGTTTCCATCCCTGCATCAGGCTGGTCAAGGGCAAAAGTTGAAACCGTCTATACAATTGTCAGTGATCTGGTCATAATCCTTGATGCACGATAAGGAACAGCCAGGACCTTTGAGCAAACAATTTACCACAGACTTGTTAACCATCTAGGCTCAAAATGTCTTTTGAGTGTCTGTGTGTTTTTGTATGCGCATTTGTGTCTTTGTGTGTATATGTGTGTGTGTGTGTGCATGCATGCCTGTGTGTGTGTCTGTGTGTGACTGTGTGTGAGTCATCATAATGTATCCAAAGCTTTAATTTGGAAATCTACTCAGGGATTACTTGTTGGAATACACTCAAAAGATTAAGCTATGTTTTATGTCCTCCCTCCTGACCTGCTTAATATCTTGCCTCCATGACTAGCCTCAAAAAAAAAGGTCCAGCTAAAACGTAACAGAAGTTTAAAGGCTGTCTTGGTCATTTCACTAACCAAAACATAAGCAACTCTAACGTTTCTTTGACCCAGAACCTGGCCTCCCTGCAAATCTCTGCCATAAACCTGTGCCATTCTGTCCTCGATTTGATGATAATCTAAATGCTGACATGAATAACATACTCTACGGCAGAACAGCCTTAAAATTAAAGGGAGAAAAAAAGGACTAATCCTTGTTGTTCTCTTATTGTCCAAACAGCCATTATAAAACCCATTAGAGACTGACAAAAAGATTAAAATTCAGATGTGAATGAAACTGGATGTGGGGCATGAGTATCCATGCTCTACATTGTTAGAGCCCCTCAAAAGCCAGAAATACAACAAATAGAAAATGTCAAATTGCAGCAATTTGTAGGTAAACTCTGGGACAGCTGGATAAGTCAAATCGGAGATAGTCTGATCTTACTGACCTACTATTTCAGCGAGTTTAATGACGTCATTTCCCCCCGAATGCCCTCAAATGTATCCTCTTTTCCCTCTGACTTGAACACAAATTATTGAATCAGATTTTCCTTCTTGGGAGATTAAGTTCTTGTGTTTTTTGGGGGGGGTTACTGAGCAAGATTAACAACTACAGAGTTTGCTGCACTCTGATGTCTGCAAAAAATGAGTAACTACTTCCACTGTGTGTATGCTTTTTCCATTAAATCATTAAAATACTTTACTAATACTAGCTTAATCCCATGGCTAAAAAGTCTCATAAGAAAAGTAAACCATGTGCAGCAGACTTTGATATTAGCAATAAAAACTCAACTTCCCTACCAAAGCTTAATATCTTCATCTTTTTCTGTTATTTGCGATCATCTATTATCTTATATCATTAACAAAAACACCTAATGGAAGAGCCATTTGTTGAAACCGTAGGATTTCAGATTCACACAGATGGGTATTTAGTTCACTATAACCCTTGAACTGGGCCTGGCATGGACGGAGTCATCCTGTTGTGCTTGTTTCAAAAGCATTTGGATTTATAGGATTAATCAGTGCGTAGGCTGAGTAGCAATATTTGGATGGTTTCACACAGTGCCTTTGATTGGGAACAAAGTCCATCACTCCACAGATAAAATATCATCTATGCATCATGTCTACTTTTTTCTGATATCTCAATTGAAAAGGCTAGATGCTTTTTTGGATGAAATTTAAATCAGCAAGCAACGTCTCTTCACCAGATAGAAGTTTTATGTTGGAAGCAACTGAATTAAACAGTTACTGTCTGACATAGTGAACTGTTTCTGGTGCATTACCAAGACCGCAGAGCTCCAAGACATCAGTGCAGTACCTCGTCCCAACAATAACAGAATATCCATCCGAGGTGATCCTGTCTGCTCCGGTTAACCTAATCGTGTCATGGAGCTTTTGAGATGATGAAATCTCAAAAGACCCCCCTCTCTCCAGCTGGCAACTCCATGTTTCACAGTAAAGGGTTCCAGCGGAGCCGGGGCGATTAACCACACCACATGTCATCTTGTGTACAGCCTCTCTCACGCTACACCCCTCCCTCTGATGAGATGCCTCTATACATTTCATCTCTAAGTCGCAGATTGAAAATATGAAGCTGAAAGCACATCATATATTGCTGTATCTGTTGTTTTTTGTTCTAGAAACCCGTTTGTGCTGAGCCTGGCGCTGAACGAGTTCTTTGTTAAAACACATGCTCAAGCCACTGTATCCAATTATACAGATGACACGCATGGGATCAAAAGCCATTAGATGCTAAACATTTTATTGCGTAATACCCTGCACATGATTAACAAGCATACGGGACTCGGTACGCAGGATTACTTACCCTGCATCACTTCCATATCCACATATTAAGGCATCCTTTGCTCCTTCAATTTTGTAAAAATTATCTGAAGAGAGGGGAAGAAAAAGCAAAGGAGTAGAGTATGAAGTTAAATTTATTCTACTTACTTCATTGCTTTATTCGGAAGGATAACGTGGATACTGTATCAGTTACAGCATCCAGTGCACTGTACATGTGTGTAACGTTTTATTCCAACACTTGAGTGGTGAAAGTACAGCATTTTGGGGGTATTTGTGGCAGTGGACTGACCTTCGTTGGTGAGGAAGTCCGCCTTGGAGCTCCAGGTTCTGTTGTTGCAGATGAAGGTTTCGTTGGGGTTGTAGGAGGAGTTGACGCAGTGGGAGAGGCTGCGGATGCACTTCTGTCGCAGGATCCCCATGAAGAGCTGCAGGCCGATGAGAGCGAACACGCTGAGACAGAAGACGGTCAGGATCATCACGTCTGCCAGCTTCTTCACAGACTGGATCAGAGCGCCCACGATGGTCTTCAGACCTAGATGGAGGAGACAGATATTTTGGTAACACTACTTTCCTCAATAAAGTTTCACAGCGATCTGGGAAAGGAGGATTCAATATCCTCTCAATAGTCTAAACATGGCTGAAAACTTCTTGGCCACCTTTGCCATTCGTTTACCACTGACTAGCAACATGGAGGAGACACGAAAGAGGAAATCCCCTGTTATCATAGACCAGGAGATGAGCACTTCAGACACTTCAGATGAATTTCACGTTATTCTCTTCTTACCTGGGATAACCGAGATGGTTTTCAGCGCCCGTAGTACTCTGAAAGTTCTTAATGCAGAGACGTTTCCCAGGTCTACAAATTCTGTCACATATCTGGAATTTAACAGAGAAAGATTTGTTCACTTTTGCAAAGAGATTTATCAAAGTATACACATTGGGACAAATAATTATTCTTTGGGCGTCACTTATATATCGTGGGGTTCAATATATTACAGCCAAAATTATATTTTGGGTATCTACTGAAGGCCTTTTTTATGGCTAAAGTATCTTGGTTTCATTCAGTCATCAGTTCATTTCATCATGATTTAAAGACTGACCCAAACAAGTTTTATAATCTGGTCTCACACATAAAACACGTGAATGACTTTATTAAAGAGGCAATAATTTTGTTGCAGAGAATGCTTCCTTTTGAAAAGGAGAGTGGACAATCTACCATCCAAAGTTTTATCAGTTGTTCAGATAGTACAGTGAAGCTGGACAGAAAAGAGAGAAGCAACAGCATAACATGAGCAGGGATTTGACCCATGAGAAAACCTGACTGATGAATTAGCCGACTGAACCACCAGGATACAGAGCAAATGATTCAAGTTAATAACAGCATTTGGTGTGACTACACACAGTAAAACTCCTTTTATCTCGCAAACAAAGCAAATGCCCTATCAGGATGATTGGTCTCGGACAATAAAGCAGCATAAATAGGTCACCTGTCTAATCCACCACCTGCATCATGGGCACTGAGTCACGGCACACGGATCTATGACCTCCACAATAGGCTTATAGGTCATGGTGTTTCAAATCACCACTGAGGACGACTGGCCATGGTCACTTTGAAATTACTAGAATATTGAAAGGAGGGATGGACATTTCATCTGCCCATATCTAGTCATTTTAGGCTTGGGCAAAAAATGACAAGACAAGACAGAAACTGAACACTGAACCTGAACCTGAACACTAATACGGTATTGATTTAACAGCCACATAGGAAAGGGCCTGTTTTTTTGTGTGTAGTTCAGATGTTTCTCTGGTAGCTGCCACACACGCATCAGCAAAATGTTGCCACTGCTAATGCTAAGTGAATGTGAGTCACAGATACTGCTGCATGATGATTTATAATTCATTACAAAATTTACTTGCATTAACTTAATTCAGCAACAGTTCTTTCCCAAATGAGCAAGGCATCTTATCAAATTTGAAACATGCAGTTGATGTTTGTATGGCTGTAACTAGAGTAACACACCATACATTCCAGTCCCACCTTGTTTTTAGATTACTTTACAGGGTAGAGCACCGAATATTTAATAAAAAATAAGAATCATCAAGTTAAGTATTGACGCAGTGCTGGTGACAACATTGGTCTGCTTAATTATGAATAACACAGATTTTAGACTCTCTCAGTAACACTGAAGAGCAGCTCATTTATTTCCACTAAATTATAAAAGTCTGATTCAATGTAGGGCTGCAACTAACGATTATTTTCATTGTCAACTAATCTGTCGATTATTTTCTCGATTAATCGATTAGTTGTTTGGTCTATAAAATGTCAGAAAATGGTGAAAAATGTCGATCAGTGTTTCCAAAAGCCCAAGATGACGTCCTCAAATGTCTTGTTTTGTCCACAACCCAAAGATATTCAGTTTACTGTCATAGAGGAGTAAAGAAACCAGAAAATATTCACATTTAAGAAGCTGGAATCTGAGAATTTTGACTCATTTTTCTTAAAAAATTACTCAAACCGATTAATCGATTATCAAAATAGTTGGCGATTAATTTAATAGTTGACAACTAATCGATTAATCAATTAATCGTTGCAGCTCTAATTCAATGCATTGTCACAAAAATAACTCCTTTCCTATGTACATATGTACTATGTACATATTTTGTGTTTTATGTTGCAATCTTTTACACTCCTTAAAATAACATACAATGATTAGTTAGTGAGGCTGGACATGACGTCTTAACTACCTGAGAATATTTCTTTATTGACTTTACTAAAGACTGTAGCGTCTACAGTGCACATTACAAAGCAAAATTCTGAAATAATTCACAAGTGAAGGCAGCCAGCAAATGAATAAAAATGATCACTTTACAAAAATTGACTGTAATAACTAATATTGTAGGATAAGCCGCTGTTACTTACGCCATGACGATGACAGTGAAATCCAGCCAGTTCCATGGGTCTCTCAAGAAGGTGAACGGTCCAACACAGAATCCTCTCGCTAACATCTTTATTACTGACTCGAAAGAGTAAATGCCAGTGAATGTATACCTGGAAAATATTTTATGGAGAAGAAAAATGCAGTGTTAGCGCTGAATGAAATGATGCACAACAATTGCAAGAATTCAGAATTGATTTGAGCTTTTAAAAATAACAATCACAATCAATAAAAAGAAGGAATGAAATCAGACTCTCAGAATGAAAACAAGGTACAAAAAATGAAGCAATGCGTAATGTGCAAGCACTCTCAGTCCAGAATTCATTGAATATAATTGGCAATTTGTACTAACTTTTATTAATGAGGAGTGATGTTTTTGACAAATTGTGTGCTTTAGCAGGAGACAAAATATTATGCTTGAACAGTTTTAAATACAATAGAAAGTGTGTCTATTATTGTAAATGACACTTAAATTATGAATAAATGTTACATGTTTTAAATGCTAATATTTGTAAGCTAGGGTTTTTACAGTACCAAGAGGAAATAAATACATGCAAGTTTCAACTGATTCATCAAAAGCAAAACCAACATCTGACAAGTTTGGGCATTTTCACCTTGCCTAATCAAGTCAAACCAAACAGAAATGCAGAAATTGCACTGGCATAGTTACCAAGTTACTAGAACTGTGCACAAGACTTTTGTGGGCCAGCGCAATATAGGAGCAAATCAGCCATGCCATGGTTCACAACTGTTGTTTTTCTTTTTTCATTAATTAAATGAAATATGGAATACATAGATTTTTTTCCCATTGAGGTTAATGCCTCTCTCCTTTTCAGTGCAGATGGCATGCTGCATGCTGAAGGCCCCTGTGGCCCACGGATGATGACAATGGCCGTCATTTGGACAGCACAATATTCATGAAGATTTTTAAGCGGCAATGAGTAATTTTCATTCCACACCACATGCTTTGTTAACATTCATATGTGGCATTCTGAGTGCAGTAAACATTACATGCATCATATACTTACATGTCAAATGATTCTCCAATCATGACTGACAAAGCAACAAACCCTGGTTAAGCTCAACATTGGAACAGATGTAGCACAGTTTAAATTCCTGTCCCAGACAGATACTTTATGATCAGACAACTGAAGACAGGTTAAATATATACTTACTCTAGGTACTTGGTCCATGGTGCCGGATCAGACATTGCCATGAAACAACAGTTGGTCAATATAGTGCACATTATGAACAGGCTGAACAATGTGAAAAGGGGTTAAGGAAAAAGCATTATGAAATATAGAATTCATTTACAGTTATCATACAATCAGTACCACAGCAGTTTCTGTCATGTTTTGGTCACTGAGCCCACAATGTACAAAATAAAGGGGAAGCAACCTTTCTTTCAATGAAAATAATCCTATGGAATATATCCATTAGGATAAAATGACTGCACAAACATCCATGTGTGCAAAAGGCATTACAACTAAATGGAGATTATAGAAAATCATCAGGATAGACAACAGCAAATTCCATTAAACATTAAACTTGGATAGTGATATCATTCTCTCTTATGGATGAATGGAACCAAAGCACCAAAGGGCCACTGCTATCTTTGAAGGTTGAAATAAATAGTATGGTTATCTTTGATGATATTGATCTGATTGATCTCGCTTTCAATTCTAGTGCTTCAGTATGTAGATTTTCTTCAAAATTGAAGTATTAGAACATGTCAAGATAAGAAGATGGACAGATCTACCATTTCAAGAAATTATGATTATTGAAAGAATGAGCACTCTATCATTACCAAATTAATATCAGTTTGTATGGTTTAAGTTCCTGCACCAAATTTTCTATTATCCATTATCCATTTCTAGCAAGGGGGCCTTTGAAAGTGAATGGGATTTGATTCCAAAATGAGATTTCCACCATTTGAGAAAAGTGACACCTACTCTTACAGTTATTGATAGTACAAAATAAATGCTAATTATGGTACTTTTTAAAGAACAGTAGGTAACCTACATCCTTGACTGATAAAATGACAACACCTTTACTGACTGAACCTTTTATATTTTAGAGATAGTGAATTATAGATAGAGATATTATTAAATAAGGAACTTCAATTAAGGATCTTATTCCATAATGAACTCATGGTGTTTTGGAAATGGGACTCTTCAAATGTAGTTCAGAGCATAATAATGTCAATTATTACTATTCATATTATTTTTCCTCCAGTTGCTGAGAATCATGGTAGATAATACTTCATATTCACACATTTTATGTGTGATAAAAGTACAAGTGTGCCAGACAGACGCTTCGTTATTGATAACATAGAAGAGATAGAGTAGAAAGATTCCCTCCTGCATGCAAAGGACCAACAGTCTGTCTGAGAACTAATAGGCAGCCGTCACATGATGTAAAATCTCCTTGCTCTTATTTCATTTTGGAGATTAAAAGAGGGATATCAGGGGATTTGGTTTGCGATGCCAGAGAGGAACATTACAAAGCTGTTTCAAAAATGGGACTATGGAAAAATCCAATAGAATCTTACAGGGGAAATCGGTAAATATTATAAATTGGCTTATCTGCCAGAATGGGATGCAGGGAGTGGCTGTTACACTTTTTTGTGGCATGAAATTAATATCTTGCTAGGAGCATTTTCAGAGGGTTTTGTTTTCAACAAAGCTGCCTGATACGTAAGATAATCTTCATGTTATCACAAAAGCCAGGATATACTGACATTAATATTCACTTTGAAGTGAAACACAATTTGAATGGTTGTCAATGGTTGTCTTATAGGTGAGGCAAAGCATCACCTGACTATCTGTACAACACTGTCAATGTTGGTGTATCACTCTCAAGACATATATTCTGTATGCTTATACTTCTTACTATTATCTAGTTAAAAAATCCTTCATCATCGTCATTTTCCTCAAGCCTTTTCCCAGAAAAGGGTGGCAAGCCACTATTACATTATCCCTAATTTCATTAAGCTGTTTATCCATCAACTAACTAATTAAAGTGACAGATAATGTGATCTAATGCCAACAAAGAAAGACCAACCTGACTTGCTTCCCCAAACAATGACATCATTATTTTACATAATTTAGAGTATGACCAGTCATTACATCACTAGTGTGTGCAGCTGTGCTCGTGGCACAGGCAGTGGCAGGCAGAGACACAGGTACTGGAAATCAGAAAGGATATGAATGGACTAAAACTTTTATGGCGATTGATCTGATAAAGTGAAATGGCGTAAATATGTAAAGCGCAGATGTGGCACTGAATCGGAAGATGGCCTTCCCTTTGTTAAGTACTATAAAAGTCTGCAGAGTAAACAGAAAAAAACACAAATCATTAGTGACAAAATCACATCTTTCAAACATCATTTATAGCAATCAGTTAATCTGTGTATTACACGGTAGCATTATAAAGAGGTGTAGAAAAAGTCATAATGTAAATAAGTTATTCTTTTCCCTTCCCAAAATAACTTTCCTACCATATCAATGCACATTTAGATCAACTAGTGCAGTGCCCGTTCAAAACGTGCCCATTCGGAACGGGCCGATTGCTAGGCCTCCGGTATTGCTGCTTGCAGCTTTCTCAAGAACCGCTCATCCAAACAACTTCACACTCGACACTGCG
The DNA here is from genome assembly GCF_046629955.1 of Centroberyx affinis. Lineage (NCBI taxonomy): Eukaryota > Metazoa > Chordata > Actinopteri > Beryciformes > Berycidae > Centroberyx > Centroberyx affinis. The sequence continues at coordinate 652,015 of NW_027281952.1, forward strand.
CTTCCAGACGCTTGCTTTGAGCCCCGCTGCTGCACAGAGTGCTGTTTGCTTGTTTATTCAAAGTTTATTAATACTGAACGTGTCGCGTGTCCATTCCGACACTGCGCGTCCATTCCGACACTGCGCGTCCATTCCGACACTGCGCGTCCTTGGGTCCCCAGCAATACACCCGCCAAGTGTGAAGTAGATCGGACGAACGGTTCTCGAGATATGCGAAGGACTCACATACAGACAGAGATTCCTTGCTTTATAGTATGATGAATGAAACTGCTGGGAAACCAAACAGCAGTTCTAAGCAGCAGTTCAACTGTTTCCTTTGACCAGCAGGGCTGATAACACAGCCGCTGCTTTGAGTCTACGACTTTGTCTACCATCTGTGTTGACATCCACCGTAAGCACTTTTGCCTCCAAGAAAGCAGGGCACTATTGTCAACACACTGAGTGAGCGGGGCCAGTTGAGATAATGGAGGCAACTCCAATGCGGGCTGAACCTCTCGAACAGATGTGGCATTTATTTAAATATTTTTTCGTCTTTGGATAATCCTCCCATCCAGCAGCGCTTCACATGCCAAAACAAAGAGACCCTGAGAATGACTGCCACGTCCTTTTTCATCTCTCCATAAGCGGCCCATTAATGGGCAGAGGCCTGATCTACCGACTCTGCAAATCAAAACTTGCTAATCCCATTCAGCGTCCACTAAGAGGTCTGAGGGCTCATCTTAACTAACTGCTCTAAAATGCCACTTGGAGAATTCAGTGAACAACCTTGATTCATCTGAAGGGTCACTGACATATCATGTTCACAAGTCCTGGGGATAGTTTTACTGATCATTGATGATGTATTCAAATGCATCAGAGTGTATCAGTAAAACAATAGGGACAGGGTAAATTAAATCTATGTCTGAGTTGAGTAATGAAGCTGTTTACTAGGCACAAGAGCTTCATTGATGCTGATGATTTGCCAGCAATTTGTCATCAGTTACAATTTTGCACCACCAATAACCATTTTCTGAGATCGTACCAGGATATTGATGACCGCTTGAAGATATTATAACACCTCCCGTGGTAAATGACACCAACAATCTTGAGATAATTAGTTTCTTATGTTATCAAAAAATAAGATGAATTGACGAATCTCACTTTTCTTTAACTACCATTTGTCACGTGCTTTCTCAGAAAGAAAGCAGTACAAGGCCTATACAACAAGGCCTGTTCTGAGAGGGAATATAAAGAGATCATTTTCTTCTATGGCACTGGCATCTGTGATGTGAAAATGATTAGATGTATTATTGATTTAATCCCCCCTTCTAAAAGATGCACAAAGTAAGGCAATTTCAGTAATGCCCCTGCCTCAATTGCCTGTAGATTACTTTAGACAACAACAACAACAAAAATCCCTCTCTGGTGCTACAGATAACTGCTGGCGTTCAAAGCTATCATCAGATACAATTACTGGACAAAGAAAGATAATATACTGCCACTACAATCCATATAAGTTTACTGAGCCTTGGTTCATTTATGTCAAAGTACAACACATTAGCTGAAAATGGAGACAAAATAGCTCAAGTCAATTCATCAACTACCAATAATATTTTATAAATAAACTGACTAGTAACAACAAATCAATGTACATTGTGTTTTCATTTATGTAACCGTGGCCAAAGTAGTTCCATCAGTTACAGTACTTTCCCTCAACAGATGTCACAGCCATTAATAAAACACGTGACTCTAATATTCACCAGTGAGGCTTCTCAAATACTAGAGCTACTCTCAGCCATAAAATTCACACCATAAAAGCACCTATAGGATGACAGCAATTTCTACACTTGGGATGTCAAAATGTCATCATGTTACTTATTTGTCAATTCCCCCACAGTATTGCTATTCTGAAATAGGAATTTAGGCCTGAAGAGAGTCACTTATGCCCGCCAAGAAATATAGTGGTTTAATCAGGCAACAGTTAAGACTTTTTACGAACATGAGAAAAAATTCTGCCATAACAAGGAATTTCGAGCCTTGATAACAGGATGAAAACCCATCCCTTTAAATTAGAAACCCAAATGAGGCTTGCATTATCGAAGTATAGAATAAAGCATGTGTCATGTATTCATGTATTCACACACATTTATAATGTGATGGATCTGACTACTGCAAGCTGTTTGCAAGATGAATCAAACGAAAAGCACTGAACAGACTATTAGTCATTGTAGATCTATTCACTGCCATTTAATGTTGACAAATTGAGTGACAAATCTTCACTATCTTTGACCATTTCACTCAGGTGCCAGTAAGGACTGAATTTGTCCTGTGCCGATTGACACAAATGAGCCAAAGTGACAATATCTGTTTTCCAGTCAATAGTGATCATCCCTGCAGATTTCTGCAGAAAACAAACCAAAAGAACAGTTCTTGGCATCAGGAAAACAAATAATTTTGTGTTTTGGATCACACTGAACTTTGGAAATCAGTATGGGTCTTCAACATTAAACTTACATTAGCCTGATGAACAAATGTTCTCTTGCATTTATAGGTTACGGTGGACTGGAATTTGTAACTTCACAGGAAGTCTTTTTGAAACCTGTTTCTTTCAATGGCTATTGAGGAAAGAGGTGGTGCAAAATGCTGCTGACGTCATAGTCCTTTTAAGTAAATTTGCTGAACTTCAAATGTAAAAGTTGATTGCAACAATAACAAAAAGTAATGCTGTCATACCCTGAGCTGGTTCAGTGTTTAAGTTCCCACCTCTGGAGCCACCTGAGCCCAGACTGGCTAAGGATCACATTTCACCATAGCTTTCTCTCCTGTGCCTCCCCTATACTTTGTCTCCCTCACTCAACTGCCTAAGGAAATATAAGATGCTAAAAGGTGAGTGGCCTGTCCGCTTTCCTTCTAAAACGAAAAGAAATAGCATCTCCAACAACAGTTTTTTCTTTGTTCCATCCATGGTAAGTTAATGTAGCTACCTGTTACCAACACATAGTGGTCAGACAGGTTAGTTTGTAGTTTGTTATGCACTACCTTGATTTCAAGGTAAACTGTGGAGGGTCCGGTAGAGTTTAATCTATTATCAGGTACTTAAGCAGCTTATATCTCTTAGGAATTGCCTGGATTGGAATGTAACTAGTGTATATACCTGAACCCCCTATGACCCCTCCACCTACACCATCACATACACATACACACACATATCGACACACAAGTACACCTTCACACTTACTTCTTGTCCAAACAAATATGCACATGCCTGTCCATGCTAACACATCCATTCCCCTCCCACCTACACACACACACACACTGAAACTCTCACCCTCTGGTTCTTGAAGTAAAAAGGGTCGATGTCATCCAGTGGTACCCCAACAAGTTCTGCAGGGATGTCACCATAGATGCGTGGGAGCTGCTTGCCTGCTTCCAGGTCGGCCCTGGGTTTGGGCAGCTCCACGTTCCCCAGATCCTCCTGGTAATCCTTGGCGTTCTTGGCCTGCTCCTCCGCAATCCGCTGCTCGAGGGCAGCCAAGGATTCGCGAGTGAACCGCCGCAAGCCATCAGGACCCGTTGGTAACAGCATGGCTGCCATCTTTTCATCCTGATTCTCCTGTACTAGAATTTACTTACAGCTACAGGTGGGGCAGAATGAGTGAGGACAAAGGAAAAAAGCAGAGATGGGAGAAGGGAGAAAATAAGTAATCTAATTCACTTTTCAATATCTTGCACATAAAACCTTACGAAAAAAACAACAACATTCTGTAGCTTCATTGATTGGCATTCTTAGTTCTAATAAGTTCACAACACAGTTCATCATCCAAAATGCTATCGTTACTGCAGTGGTTAGCACAGAAAATTAAAAGTATCTTTAACAACATCCAGTGTAAACTTTGTGATTTGACCATGAATGGAATGCAGCCCCAATAAAAAGTTAGCTTCACAAGAGCAAACATTTATACAGGTACATGGTTTGCAACTGACTTGAAATGAGCATTTGGCAATGAAAACATCTTGCCAAACAGAGGAGGAAACCTCAAGAAGAAAAGATAATGCTTGTGTGTTAAATGTGTGTTCTCTTTCCATTTGAATATTAGCTAGTGCTGTACTGATCACTTTCTGATCTCTTTCCTGTTTATCTTAACTTTGTACAAAATTCCTTTGAAGAGCGTTTGAATAGATATGGTGCTGAATTTATGCCATAGTAAGAAAAGAGGTGTGCCAAAATCACATATCAGAAATCTGTTATGATCTTGTGCTTCATATCTAAAAAAAACAAAAAAATGGCAATGTCAATTTAACAAAGAGGATATAGTTCTGCTTCCATTTATCTCATAGCTCCACATCAGTGGAGCTGGATGGAAAGAAATATTGAGGCAAGTATGGGAGAAATCAAACTTACATTGCATTAAATGTCTACAGTGAAGTAGCAAGCAGCAAGAAAGACAATAAGCATATGAAGCTAGGGACCCTTTTATCCATCAATAGATTACACTGTGATCTGTACTACTGTAACAAAGGGCAAAATTTTTCATATTCGTTGTAACAGGTGAAAACGAAAAGCCATCGGAATTGTCTATGCTCTCTGGAGTTGATTTCCCTGAGACTTCTGCAGATCAAGTGCAGTACTTAGAGCATGAAAGTGGTTCTGTAAAAATGTAGTCTGATGGGGATCTACAAGTAATCTGAATGTCTGATTCATGGAAAGTATGTAATTAATGAACACAGAAGCTGAACCACAGGAAATAGTGAATATTTTAAGTGTTTTGCAAGGAAAGGCTAATGGTTACATCATGGAATGTGTAGCGTTGCTAGATGACATATACGTCTCCATCACTGAAGCTCTCTCATGTTCACTATTTCGAACTTTGCATGAATGCGATATTTAAAGCTTAAGTCAAAAGCCGGATTGCCTCTGATTTTCTGATTGGAAGACGGTAGAGAGGGAGCTCCAGTGCATATGCAGGGACAGAGACATGATTTAAGTTCTTTACCACTGACCAATGCCAGCTTCCTGTTATCCAACTGTCTCTGTCAAACTAGGGCAGCCATAGTTCTCAGTCAGAGGGATTAAGTCCACAGTCGCTTGCTCTGACCAGGGGTTTTCACCAGCACACTGATTTGGGATGGTGATCTCATGCCGTTTGCCTCCACTGAACTGGATGAAACCGCAGGGTCAACCTTAGCAACTTTAAAGATGCAAAGTGTAGGCTTTGGAAAGCATCAGTGAATTTCTGTGGCATTAGTTGTGATGACATGGACTGATGCTATCAAAAAGTGACTGTCACTGTTACAAAATGTAGTCTCTATGATCTCCTCCATGCTTTCATTTGGTCAAGTCTGGGATTTTTTGCACTTGATTCCCCTTGAAATCAGAGGAAACTACTTAAGGTAGACTGATTGCAATCAAGAGCAGTGGGGAGGGGAAATAATGAAACATGCAGATAGAAAGTAGCTAACAGGTGCTAGAAGAAGTGTTAGCTATCATTACAATAACTCAGCAAATGGCACAGAAAAATCTAAGTGAATTGCAGACCAAGCCAGTGTTTAAAATGAATCAATCCAAGTAGCCAGTCCAAATTAACCAAACCCAACTAATAATATGAGCAGAAGGAAACACACTACACAACACTAATTCTGCAAGTCCATTATTCGGACAATACACAGAAAATGTGAAACACTGTGCAGAATCTTGTGAATAACTTATTTTGAGTTCCTGCAGGTGAAATGTTTAGGTTATTAGGATGTAGTGGCATATTGATCAGTAGCTTGATAATATGATGATGTATATAAGAGATTTTGTGGGCTAAAAGTGTGTAATCACAGCAAAAACATGTTTGAACCTTGTGGTTTCCAAACAATTTATATTGCACAATGATTTGATGTTTTACGGCTACACTAATTTTACAACAGATTTTTAAATATGTTCTTAATAATTTTAAAAGTTTGGGTCACACAATAGAGGATGACCAGGATTACTGTCCACAATGTTTTTGAATAAATTAGTGTAAGATAGCTGTCACAATTAGATTTAGAATACATTTGACTTCAGAAATAGTAGTGCTAAATGATGATATACAGTGTACAACTTAAGACCTAATAGCTTTCTCACATCATTCTATTTTAATAATTTACTCCCATGGCAAAACTGTGTGATGTAGTCTTCTTGGCCATCAGACCTCGGTCAAATAGTAGGCCTAACTGCAGATTATTTTTAGCATTTATCTTGACCTACTGAATGCACCAGATGGGATTATTTTGCCGCATCAGGACAATTCAGATAGTGTCAGGTAAATTGTCAGTCACAAAAAAGTTACTAAATATAGCTTCAAATGCTTTCCCACGAATGTCTGAAATGGATTAAAATCTTAAGGCATTCATTGTTTTGCCCTATATTGGCAAATTCCACTCATCTGGTACCTAAGTAGACAAAGCATTAAGAAAATTTGCAAATAATATGACCCAGGACCATTCTAACCAAAGAAAACACTCAAGGAGGACAGAGAGGGCTGCTGTCCTTATAAAAATAATAAAAACTCACAACCAAATTTTTGCCAATGACTGAGACTGATATTTTAATAACTAAAAAGCTTTCCAAAGAGAGGATTAAATTTCTATGTTCCCCTTTTGACAGAGAAATGCCATTGTATCCTTTTCATATTGACTAAGCTCTGTGAGTTTTCCATCTCCTGTCCTGAAATGCATTGATCCCTTCACACGTCCAGCCAGACGCTAGTTATCTGCTTTCACTTGATCTGCTTATTTGGCCAAGGTTGATCTCAGATCAGCTCATCTCATACACTGAATCCAGTGCTTTCCCATTTGCTATCAAAATAAATAGGTTAAGTTCCATTTGCAACGTCATAAAGCAGATAAACTGGTTCAAAGCAAAGACGTTTCTGTCACGATGTGACACTGACAGATCCTTCACAGAAATACAGAGCAGTCACAGGACATCACCTGTAACACTACAGAACAGCAAAACGCCATGACACAGACCTTTACTCACATTGTGTAGCTTTGCATTGTTTCACTTTTCTCAGTACAAGATCTAAATAAAATAATATGATAACTGATTCTACACCGAAAATTGTTTTACGTTTGGCACTGGCCATATCACTTTTATCTAGTCATAGGCAACCAACAGTATGTGTATTCAAACTGTATATGAATTTGGGTCACAATATTATTAATCTACAGTCAAATGCACAGGCAGAATATTTGCCAGTGTGCGCTGTTTTGATTTGCAAGCCGGCTTACTGGGGGGAGGAAATGGTGGAAAAGAATTAGACAGGGCAGAGAGAAAAAGTCTCTTAGTTGAATGAAATTTAATTCCCATTACAGCCAGATGTGATACGGTCATCACTGCAAATAATTATCATAATTAGATTCAAAGTACAGAGGAGCCATGGATTGGTAGACACACACACACACCCTCAACCACACACACATGTGTTCTACATTACTACTGTGCTGTATTCTCTAAACTGAAAACTGGAAAACAAACTGAATGATGGCAAAGTATATCAAGATATCCTTCAATTGCATTTCTCATACACTATATTTGGACAGTGGTAGGCTTGAAGTTAGAGACGCAGGCTTGTGGCTGAAATGAGTAACGCTCTCACCTCACAACAACTACCATCAATGTGCCCTTGTGCAAGGCACTTAATCCCCAACCACTCCAGCTGAGCTGCTCAGTGGCCAACAGTAGAGGACTGCAGTTGCACTGGGAACATCCCAGGTGGGAATGTGGGCTACTGGTTGAATGTGAAGCTGGGCGTTGCTTCAAAAGTGAAAGCGTGCTCGCCTGCTCCAATTTCCCTGGATAATTAGAGGTTAAAATATTCCATGAGATGCCTTGTTTTTCAAAATTTTCTCCTATTGTCATTGCTCCTAAAAGTTAAAGCAATATTCCACTTAGTTTTAACATGGGAGATATTTGGCACTTGACTGCCATGAGAACCAGAATATAAACTAATCACCAAGATTGCATGCAGCTGGACGAGTTTGTAGCGTTCAGATTTTTTTTTCAACAACAGATCCCGCTACTGTGATTTCAACTGACATTTGGTCATATTTTTTAGAACATAATTTCACCATTTTTATTGATAGGCGGAGGCATGTTAAAACCTTTAGCTTTAAGGTTAACTGAGAGTTTCACTTCCCTCTCTTTTAAAGGAGAGTGGACAGTACACACTTCTCAAGTATTTTTGATAGGATTAATAGGGATGTTAAGAGGTGATATAATGGAGAAGGGTCAGTTATGTCCAGGAGACCTTCTTCCAGAGGACGTTGTTGTCACTAGCACACCAATTAGAGACACACTGCTGTTTTGTCACTTTTAGGCTCATTTACTTCATTGCACCTCCATTTGACATAGTCCACACACCATTTCCCATTGGATGGCTTTGTTGTTAGAATTTGGTACAAGGTATGTTTAATTCACTTTTGAAACATCGTAAGACATGAGTATTAAAACACAGGGTTTCAAACTGAATGGAATTTAGTTTGGCAAGGTAATGTGACTTTAACTTCTTCCTAATGGTACACCTTATACATTTACACCAATTTAGTTGGGTCTGAAGTAGCAGACCCTAACCCTATCCCTAAAACATAGAGATTAGTGGAAAAACTATGGAAAATAAAAACTCAATAGTATTTTGAAGAGGATAGACTTATTTCCTTTAAAAATACCCAGTGGAATGTCAAGTCTTAAATACCCTGCTGACTGCTGAATGGATATAAGTGAATAAATACATGGCAGTGGGAGGCATGCATACAGACAGGCCTCTGGACTATCTACTTCTGCAACTAAAAAATAGCTTTCCAGGCTTGTGAGCCTTGGGAGACTTTAAAAGTGGCTGAAAAGTTGTGAAGTGTGAAGTTGGGTGCTTCCTCTGCCCTCAACACATGTTGATGTAAAGAGTATCACAGTCACTCAGTATTTCTGGGGTTGGAATCCACATGAGTCATGAATAGTATAACTTGAAAATCTTCTTTTGTTAGATCTAATCAAAACCTTGCTATAGTAGAACCACTTGGGAATGGAAGGTGTTTAGGTAATAATATGTTTGGAGCATTGAAATATGCCCATATCCCAAAGCCAGACATGCCAACATTCATGCCCAATTACCTATTTCTGCATAAGCACTTTTTTCCCATTGCTCGACTCCATGTTTTTGTTAGTTTTGAATTTCTTTAGGACAAGTTAATGATTTTAAATCTAAATTCTTCTTTGGAGACATTTCCACCTCCCTAGAAATGCTTCCAACCATTTTCATTTCTTTCATTTTCTTCTATTATCGTAAAACTTGTTAAAACAAACAAACCGAAACAGAAGGGTTCATGCACAAGCTTTCCAGGGATCTGACACAATTAATACATTTCCATATATATTATGGATCAAGGGCAAATAATGTTTTCAAAAGTGCAACATTATAAGATGTTTAAGCTGTTGATTTCTAAACTAGAATATGCTACAGAATGCATTACTATAACTTTATACTTTTGTCAGAATTCAGAAGAGCATTGCTTTTGGACAAGATTATTTACTGTACCTCTTAATGTACCTCCAAAAAATCAGACATTTTGTACCATTATGCTTGTTTTGGGAATGATTTGTTATCAAACGCTCACTGAAATGTAAAAAAAGATGTGAAACTAAATGTTTTAGCTGCACAAATAACATTTTCCCCTGCTTTTCATGACATGGACCCATATTTTTAGTCACTGTATGTAACCTGTTCTGACAAAATGAAAAGAAAAAATTATTGTCATGAATGCTTTTATAAAGTAACCTATATTGATTAAAAAGGTAGGCCTATTTAAGTTTGTTTATGCTAAACGGCACTGTTGTGTCTGAAAACCTACAGCACTGAACTGACAGTTTAAAGGCTATTCCGAATTGCATGCTACAGAAACTCACATTTACGGCTTTGGATCAATGTTTTAATGTAGGCTATCATCACAGTCAGGTAAAAACCTTGTAACTCCAATTTGGGTGAAATTGGCTGAAAATCTTGGTTTTCAAGTTCAGTTGAAGGACACTAGTTACATAGTTCTCTATAGGATTAGAAAATTCAACAACCCCTGGGCTGATGGAATCCTTTCAGAACCAAAACTAAAAAATGCACAGCCATCAAGCTAAAAACAAGGCAGTTTTTCTTAGTTCATGAAAAGTTGACATTTTGGAGATTTTCAATTTTCATTTTTTTGGATGTTTTCACCTGACAGCAGCGATATGTTTCTACTAGACTATGATATTGTCCAAACTCTAGGACACTCTAGGACACCACAGTAAATGAACACACCACTTCAATAAAGTTCAATGCAAACCCATGTGAGATTTGACATGGAGCGAATTTGTTAGAGAGACTGAGTCACTCTGGAAACTATCTAGCTCAACAACAACAACAGCTCTTGATATTGTTATTTGTCTTATTGTGATCATCTAAAGATCCTGAGAAAACAGAGATCCTGAGATGATTTACTGTCTCCACAGGAATACTCCAACTTATATCAAATAAACTCTTGGCTCAAATTCCTGTTGAGTGATGAGTAGATTGTTAGCAGTGTCACCTCTGTGTGCCCAGTATCTATTTACTTTTCTACAGATGCTAAATCATGTTTAGTGGACGGTACCAGGTAGCTTTGCATTATCTCAAAACTACTTAACACACAGCTGACATTTCTATCAATCTTCTTCTTGCACAATGGTAAATTAATCCAAAAACATATGTGAACATATTATTTTAAAGTAAAACAGGTATCTTGATCTGGATACTGAAGAAGAAGATGATGTGCTTCTTGTGTTTGATGCTGATTTTGGGCAAATCAACTGTCCCTAGCTTGACCTATGGCTTGATCCCATTCACATGTATTACCCTTTTTCTAGAAGGACAACCCTCTTGATGAGTAGTGCTGGTAGATGGAAATAAGCTATTTGCAACTTTGTCACCTCATTCTCATTCAAAGGAATTAATCAAAATGCATTTTAAACTTCTGCTTCCCTGTCACCTAGCCTACTGTCTGTTCTTAGCAAATACTCTTTGCATAATTTTTTAAAAATGCTAAAGAATATATTCTATTCCAGGTTTCCCATTAATTTCTTTAATTTGTGTACAAACAAAAAATCATCTTGTTGTGATTTCTCTTTTTTTTCCCCATCGGTCATTATGTAATAAGTACCATTTGGAGCCATTAATCATGCTATAAGCTATAAGCTTACCAAAACTATTGCCAAATATGAAATGGGATATTCATGCAACCAAATACTGACACAAAGTTTCCCGTAATGAAAATGTACCTAAGACGTTTCTGAATTTTGTTCTACTGTTCTGTTACCTCTATACTAACACTCCGTTTCTGTGTTTCACTGGTGTCATGGAGTTGAGCCCTCGAGAGGGTTATTTCAGGATAACAGGATAATAGTCAGGCAGTTTAGCCTTTGTTCACTCATGGTGATCAATTATGTACTCTCGCAAAAGGTGACAATCTGTAAAGTATGGTAAATTTGAATGGGATTCCATTTATATATCATTTTCAAGATATTTCTTATTAATTATACTATAGGACTGTAAAGGTTTTTTTCTGTTTTTGTTCTCACATCCTCTAGATCAAGGTTTGTCAAATCTGTTGTCTATTGGATACATACTCCTGAAGAGTAGTGCTGGTAGACGGAAATAAGCTTTTTACAACTTTGTCACCTCATTCTCATTCAAAGATATTAATATACTGTACTTCTGCTTAGCTTTTACATACTGTCAGTTCTTATCAAATGCTCTTTCCTTGGGTTAAATGCTCATGTTAAATCTGGAATTATGGAACAATTGTAAACCTTCAAATGCCAAATTAAACAGTTGTAGCAACTTACTTGTGAGAACAGCTAGACCCTGACCATGATCACAAACCCCTGTCATTCTAAACCAACAATATTTATTGAGACAGGATTTGTATACAACTAGAAAAACCTCCATGAACTGCAAAAGGTCTGAAAAAGTTCAAGTTTGTTATTAATACCCATGGAAACAATGATCCACTGCAGATTGGAAGTCAAAGGGTGCAACAGTTTACGTAGTGTCTCACCATACTGCCATATGGTGAATGGCTGCTGTTGCCCTCACAGAGATTCATACTGCAGCGCTACTGCAGGTGCTCAACACTGAACTGATGACCTACTTTCTTTGCAAAAACCTTTTACTGTGATTGCAGCAGATAGTCTAAATATGCAGACTACAGCAGGTATAGGCCTACAAAATGAGGCTGTAGTGAAATTATCATCATATAGGCTGCCATGTTGATGAGCAATAATGTTTATGTGCTTTAGAAATATTATTTAAGTTTGGAGACTTGTCCATCCACATATAGGCTGTTTTCAGGCTAATCACTATACACAAGTAGTGTATGGAATCTGTATTCCACTTCAAAGCAAGGAAATATTGAAACCAGTCATGATAGATCATAGTTATAACCGGCCTTAGGCCAGGAGAGACACAATCAAGATCTTAAATGTCATACTCTGGTCTCAGCAGTTACCAAAAGAGGGACAGGAGTTTCAAATGTCTACTGCTGCTTCATACATCATTATGTGATGTGTCATCCATTAAATTTTAAAAGCTAGGCATGCTGTGGAATTCTGTGTTGCATGAGAATATAGTTTTCACAAAAAAAAAAAAAAGATTCCCTCCATATTTGGAATTTCAAACAGATTTTGCCACAGTGAGAGGTCATGGGAGTGATGCAAATGATCCAGCTAAATGTAAGCCTTTAATGCTAAACTCTTAGCGAATTAAAGAAAAACATGCACATCAAATGACTATTTCCCAATAAGTAGCCTACATTCTATTTTTTTTTTTTTGGTCTTTTGTGATACAGTAGGCTATATCAAATAGACTCTCAGTATTATTCAGTGTTATAAATTACAAGCCAAAGCCCTAACATATGCCTCATAATTATAAATTGAGGAGGCCATCAGTAGGTTACTCAACTTTTATGAGCACAAAGCAAAAGACAAAAACAGAGAACAAATTAGGGCCGGTGTTTACTCTAAGATGCTATTTACTTCACTGTCTATGCAGTCATGGAAAATAATGCATGGGCAATATTACGCAGTCTAATGTCAAATATACGAAAGCTCTTTCAAGGATACTTACATGTGAAACTCTGAGATTTACAGCATAGCTTCCAGAGTTAATTTCGGGTTTTAGAAGAAGGAACTGCCAAACCCTCCGTGCGAAATCCATGACTTCTTTTCATGTCATATCCTGCTTCATGATGGACCAATACTCCAATCAACAGGGCTGAGAAGTGCGTGTTATTACCGGAATCCAGAGGTCGTCGGTCAGAACTGACTTCTAGATGAACGCCTTGTGTTGGACATTTTGAATTCTGCTACAGGTGCAGCATCTCCTACCAATTGTCACCTCAAAAAATGTCTTCCCTTCCATTCGAGTGGCTCTTCCGTATTCATCCCACAGAGGAAAGTCCCAAGCCCCACGGCGCGGAGAGGATGGTGCGCTTTCTGCACCGGTTGCGCAGCAGGAGGAGAGTCGCACCTCGATTTGCCCTTGAGCAAGTGGGACTGGAGAGGGAGGGAGGAGGGAGGAGGGAGGATGCCCGGCCACAGGAGATTACAGTTGCTCTACCACCCCGTCTCACTCAAATGTGATGGCGAAATACAAGTTCCAACATACTGAGAGTTGGACTTGACTTTCCCCCCACACTATCAAGTCGCGAATATAGACGGGGATGTGGTGGAGGATAAACACAACTCACCCAACTAAAGTTTACCCACTTTTTATATGCGGAATAGAGTTTAAACGCCTGCTTAGGTCAACATAACTACATGTTATACTTCATCGCAAGTCTTTACAACGCACATTTATCGTAAACATCGTCAAGTTATATGAAACTGGTGTAACCTAAGTTTACGGGGATACGGTCTTTTAACGTGGTAAACATACATTGATGCTTTTCTAAAAAATATAATTCATTTGTGTTTACATTGGTGGTTGCTGGCCTTATAATCATAATTTACCCACCTTGCCGTTACATCACTACTCTCAGGATATTTCTGTAGAGATAATGTATTAAACTAAAATTGCACCACTTGACACTTGAGTTTATTAAACTCTTAAAAGGACACGAGGTTTCCACAAGCTGTCTGCACATATAGTGGCATTTTCAGGAGGCAAAAAGTTGTCAGTGCACCTGTAAGTCTGTAGTCTGTTTTACCTGCGAAGGTGGACAGGCTACCTGCATATGGACAACCGTATTAGCTTTGGTATTGCCCAGCTGTAAACCAGCTGTAAACCCATAGTGTTACCGTATTGCGCCCTCTACTGGTGCATGAAGCCAGGAAAGTGTGCCAAGAGTAAAGATCCTCTGCACTGATGCCTACACAATGTTAATACAGGAACGTTACACTCAATTTGATTAATTATGAAGGAGATTAACTGAGGCCACAGCCACAACAATAATGATATTCATTTTTGGTATTCTTCATGGGTATATTATTAAATGCAAACTTGGAACTAACTTCCTAAAATGCCACAGCATTCAGCATTGTATGATCTGCAAATTAAATATGTTCTAAAGAGTTTGTTGGTTGATACACTACCTAACTAAACCATACATTTTATGACACATGGTGTTATAATACATTTTTCAACCTGGTTGAAGGAACAAGTTAGCCAATTCTGGAAAGAAAATTACCCTTCAAAAATGTCTATTATGAGAACTCCCATCCTCTCCCCTTCCCCTCTCTTCCCATCCATTTCTGAAGACAGTTGTGTTTTCTAGTCAATATTCCACCAGCAACAGTGTTCCTTGCCAAATTCAGCCTATGGTAGTTAGCTAGCTAACGTTAGCTAGCTAGACCATTAGTTTGTGTAACCCAGTTGGTGTATAGCAGTTAGGTTAGGTAGCTAGCTTGCCATTGTTAAAAGTGTTCTAAATAAATCATTGAAGAGACTAGCACAAAAAAAATGTTATGATAAAAGTTACTTACTAAAGTCATTAACGCACGAAGTTGATCTGCAAATTAAAATGCTGTGGCATTTTAGGTTGTCAGAAGAATTCGCGCGTTTATACGGAGCCCGGGAGTGGCCATCGGGAGAAAAATAATGTATGTCGTGGCCACGATTTACTGAAACGTGCGCACGATATGCAATTCGAGCTCTCATTTTCTCTTTTTCGTGCGCACGAGATACAGTTCGTTCCCTCGATTTCCTCTTTACGTGCGCATGAATTGCCAAAACGTGCCCTCGAAATAATGATATCGTGCTCTCGATATACAGTATAATACATGCGCTCTTCACGAGCTTATAGAGTCAGTGCACATATTGGTGATTATGTTTAAATGTGGCGCTGTCCTGGGTGCGTTGCAGCCAACTGATTGCGTTTACATGGCCTGAAGGTTAAGTGGCTAAATATGTTGCAATATTTGGGGGAGATTCAGTGTAAACAGACAATGGATATTAGCATACCAAATCGTTACTAGGCCTACCTAAAAGGTACATTTTAAGTTGCATTTTCCTAAAATACACAGTTTAACGAAATCGAGGGAACGAATTGTGTCTCGTGCGCACGAATGAACTAAACGTGCACACGTTACAGTAAATCGTGGACTCGATATAACTTTTTTTCTTTCCCAATGGCCACTCCCGGGCTCTGTACGTTTGTTCACGTCAACACGTCAAACCATTTATGCTGAGTTTAAGGTGACAGATTCAGTGAAACTCGGAAATTTAGAACACTTGCCGAGATTTACATAGTTTAGTGCATTCTCTCGGAAATGTGGGTTTTATGTAATAACGTTGTGGGACTCCACCAAGTTTATATTTTTATTCCTAACCACCACCGCACCACCGAGGTTCATCTCAAACCGAGGGGCTGGGGGGGCTGCATTGACATTAAAAAAGCTGCACGGCAATAGCCAATTACTGTCTTTACAATTGTTAAAGCCTAGCTCCCATGACCTCATCACCACATTCACATTTCTTAGCTCTTCTGAAAATGATAAATCTCAAAAAGTCTTGATGCGCCTCCAAGGCCTTCTTGAAGATGAAGGGGTGCAACATTATTCCATGAAAAACAGGATGATCTGGTTTATATAAAAGTATACAAAGGCATATTAAAAAGATCCACACACGCGCACGCACAGACATTGCAAGACAAGAGACTGCAAAATCACTGAAATCTCATTTTTATCAAGCATTTATAAAAAAGTCTCTCAATATCTGTTCATGGAAAAGGAGAGCTGACTTCAAGACTGGCGGCTCTCTGAAGTGTCATCTCTTATTTGGACATGAACTGAGTGTGTGGTTTTGTTGCTGGTGAGAAAGCAGTGTAGCAGACCCACTGTCATTTAGAGAAATAAGTGTAACCAAAACTGCAACGTTAGTTCGGCCCTCTGACAGACAAACCTATGAAGCACTTCTCTTTAGGTCCAGACCCTTTCCTGATGTGGCAGGCTTTTCCACTCTCGGCTGGTCAGTGGAAAATTGACCAGCCTTCTGAAAAGAGGGAAAACACCCTCCTCCGCACAGTGAAACGCAAGGACAGTATAAAAACTACATTACCCATAAAGCTCAAGCGCGTGTGTTTTCTTTTTTCCGGATGTAGCATCATATGCATTGACTGTCAACATGCAAGATGGCCACGCATCACAGGCAAAATGCTGCTGGGCGGAGAAAAGTACAGGTAAATTGTAATTCTTGCGTTGTTGCTGAATGTCTGGCAACGGCCATATGATGGTGTTCACCATAGAAAAGTGCTTCAAGGACACTTGACAGATACTAAAAACCGGCTGAAAGAGGCAGCGTGGCTGTTATGAATCATGACTCAAGCCGGCTAACCTAGCTAGCTTAGCTTACGTTAGTTGTTAGCTTCTTCAGCTAACGTTAACGGCTAAATCGTCACATGCTAGCGTTAGCAATTCTCGCACAAGTACATAGTAAATGCAGTCTTATTTCCATGGAAAGTGCGTTTATTAGCACCAATATTTGGTATGCCGTCTTAGCAGCCATATTAAGCTTTACGGCGTTAACGTTAGCTTACACTGTAACTGGGCTCGGTCTAATTGCTGGGATAACGCACGTCCCTTGCTGGTTCCATCGTGCACTTTGCAAGTATGCAGTGGTAGACATGTCATCACAAATTACTTGTCCTATGTTTAACCGTAATTACGATGAATTCTCGGGAAATTCTTCGCCATTTTGTGTGACTAATTAGCTAAGTCGTATGTACCGTTAGCTGATTTTAATCACAACAGTGCAATTGGAACATCTACCGTTACCGTGTTGAAGCATCGATTTGGGCATTAGAAAGTTAGTAATGTGCTGTGTGAAGGTAAACCCGGGGGTGTCGGAGGTAAGTTATGGCTCTGTGAGTGCAGCCTGGCCTCAGTGCTCACTCTTCTCTTTATGGTCCAGGTGTCCTATGTCATTAGAGATGAGGTGGAGAAGTATAATCGAAACGGGGTGAATGCGCTCCAACTGGACCCTGCGCTGAACCGGCTCTTCACTGCTGGAAGAGACTCCATCATCCGGATATGGAGTGTCAACCAGCACAAAGTACAGCTTCTCAGTCTCTTAATCCATATCAAATATTAGACACTATATATTATCTGGCTGTAACATTCTCGTGTACATCCATTTTCCTGAATCACTTGATAGCACTCTGCCTCAATTCTCAGCAGCAGAAACGTCCTAATTCCTCTTTTCTGTCATTGTAGCAGGACCCATACATTGCCTCGATGGAGCATCATACAGATTGGGTTAATGACATTGTTCTCTGCTGCAATGGAAAAACACGTGAGTTTGATTACTGACAGCTGTTTTGTTTAGGGATATATTCTTCCTACCATGCAATTCAGCCTCTAACATTGCACTCTTTTATTCTACTGTCCTGTTGACAGATTCACTTGATAAATGTTGAAAACTTTGTTGATTCTCTTCTGTTTCAGTGATATCTGCCTCATCAGATACAACAGTCAAAGTGTGGAATGCGCATAAAGGGTTCTGCATGTCGACGTTACGGACACACAAGGACTATGTGAAAGCCTTGGCCTATGCTAAGGACAAGGAGCTGGTGGCATCAGCTGGGCTGGACCGGCAGATCTTTCTTTGGGATGTGAACACGCTAACAGCACTCACCGCATCCAACAACACTGTCACCAGTAAGTAACATATTTTCTATTTGACAGTTGTGCTGTTTTGTGGCTTATCACTGTGATACTGTGGCTGGCTTATCACTTGTTACTGTGAAAGGACAAGGTTAAGGTTGTTCTACTTTTTTAGTCGCTAGTGTTTTGTAATGGCTTCTATTTTTCCCTGGATGATATTCGTGTCTGTACCAGTGGGCTCACTCTCGTTTTGTCTCCTTGCTCAGCCTCGTCGCTCAGTGGGAACAAAGACTCCATCTACAGTCTGGCTATGAATCAGATGGGCACAGTCATTGTATCCGGATCCACAGAAAAGGTTTGAGTTTCAATGAATGTCTCTTTCTATCCCCACCTCCACCAGTCCATTGAGATTCAAAGTGGCAAGTGCGCTAATTGTGTTTTATTTCCTTTCCTTAGGTTCTGAGAGTGTGGGACCCACGAACGTGTGCAAAACTGATGAAGCTGAAAGGCCACACAGACAACGTCAAGTCATTGTTGCTGAATCGAGATGGTACTCAGGTGAGTTGAGATGTGTGAAATATACAATGGTTGGTAGCTGTTCAACACTTTATTTTTCTTTATTTTTTTCTTTATTTTTTGCCCCCAAGTCTGATTCTGTTGTGTTTCCCCCGCAGTGCCTGTCCGGCAGCTCCGACGGGACCATCCGTCTGTGGTCCCTCGGCCAGCAAAGGTGTATCGCCACCTACCGGGTCCATGACGAAGGCGTTTGGGCACTGCAGGTCAACGAGGCTTTTACACACATCTACTCCGGAGGCAGGGACAAAAAGATCTACTGCACTGACCTCCGCAACCCAGACATCCGCGTGCTCATCTGTGAGGAGAAGGCCCCGGTGCTCAAAGTAAGGAGCCAGTAGACACTAACCTGGAACAGGGGAAACATCAGCTTCCCAGTTGTGCGATAATGATTTAATTCTATGATGCATTGCGTTCAGTTTGTAACTACACAATAGTAACAGGGATGGAGGAGCAAATTTACGATGCTGTGATTTTGAATTAAAAAATACAACTATCCCTTAAATTCAATTAAAGGATAATACCAATGTTTTCTTTTTAAGGTTGTGCCAATAATTTCCTTGCCTTTCTCCTTTATATTATTCCTGCTGGTGTCTGCACACAGTCAGTGTAGTTGGAGAAATCAGGGCTCGTTTTCCTCCCTTCAGAAGAAGCCATTTGCTGCCATTCATTTTCGTACAGTATGAAGAACAACCAACACAGACTTGAAAATTGCCTGAGCTAGAAAATCACAGTTAACATGAGGCCTTAATTTGGTTTTGTCACTATTTCATTGTGTTGAGTGTTTTCATATCAGTGCCGCTTTATGTTACACTCTGCTTACTGCCGATCACCTGAAACCCACAGGAAGAAATGGAAGTCTCCTCCAGGAAATAATCCCTCAAAACATTGCATTAACAAACTTTAATGTCACATCCATGTTTTTTTTTTTTGTAAGGGTGTCTTTGTTAGCCGGGACAATAGTTAACTTCTAGCTAGGTTTGACACCATTAAGTTTGTATTTTAAAAACAAAAATTGAGTAATTGTTAAAACATCTAATTACATACAGCATGCATTGCAGAATGATTGGGGGAAACATAAACTAGACATAGACAGAAGTAAATGGGCTATAACTCTAAATCACCCCGGTATTCTCCTGTTTAAAGGTCATTCCTACGCTCATAACTCATTCTAACCATTCAGAGTCATTCAACCTTTTGCTCTCTTTCTCTCTTGCTCAGATGGAACTGGACAGATCTGCTGACCCACCTCCAGCAATCTGGGTCTCCACCACCAAGTCATCCGTTAATAAATGGGTAAGCATGCGTGTCACCTCTGAGATCACTGGCGAGCTGTCAGCCTAATGACTCTAGCAGAACACAGTGCAGATAGAGACCTATGCGTGTGACCGCACCTAATGCTATTTAATGGTAATCCTCCTGTAATTTGTAGAAAAATTAAAACCAGCTTTGTGATGGCGTGGGTGATACACAAATGATAATTGCATTACATTAATCACAGCTATTGCTGCATGGAAAAGCAATTAAGGGATTATGAAGATTCAGGACAATCTGTAATGAATAACATTTTCTATACTTTCCGTGTAGTCTCTAAAGGGAATGCACAACTTCAGATCATCAGGGGACTATGACAATGACTGCAGTACCCCTCTGACACCATTATGTACTCAACCTGAACAAGTCATCAAGGGTAAACGTTTTATTTGTTTGAAACTACAGTATTTTGCAAAACATCTTCTCTGAGATATCTTTCACTACAATTCCACATTGTGTTTGTAGGAGGTGCCAGTATTATCCAGTGTCACATTCTGAATGACAAGAGACACATACTCACCAAAGATACCAACAACAATGTGGCTTTCTGGGACGTCCTAAAGGTAAACTCCAGGCTGTGGTAAATCTATTTGCTATAGAGTGCGATCACACCTACAGTTCTTTGGTCTGAGCCATAGTGGTTCGCACTGCCCAATTACCACTTGTGAACCAGGGGTTTAAATAAAGTCACATGGACTCACTAGTAGCTTGTTTATTGGGAAGCTTTAGTAACCTTCATCTTGTGAGGTGAGAAATTTTGCTGGCGGGGGTCAAAATAAATCAAATTCCAGTCCCTGTAACTTCAACTAAGCATGATGGACTTGTCTGCACTCTTTGCCGTAATTTACCTTCTCCGGTGTTCATGCTCACCCCAGTTGAAATGGCATTGTTGTCACCTGCTCAAATGAACCAGACTAAAGGAATAATCACTAAAGAGATCAAATAAACTGCTTCAAACATGCCTGGTATGAACGCACCCTTGGTCACATCTGTGGTCTGAATCAGGCTTTTATTGTCTTTTTCTATCTTCAGGCTTGCAAGGGTGAAGACCTGGGGAAAGTGGAGTTTGATGAAGAGATCAAAAAGCGCTTCAAGATGGTCTATGTGCCAAACTGGTTCTCTGTTGATCTGAAAACTGGGGTGAGTTCAAAACCTGGGCAAAAAAAGAGTTGTTCATCTGTCTTGGCAATTATGCCCATTTCCAACAATGGAGTGAACTTAATCAATCTCAGGCAATAGCTTGGATTTTAAGTCAAGTAATTTTGTTTTCCTCTCTTCCTTTGGTTTGCTGTTGAATAGATGCTCACTATCACATTGGATGAAAGTGACTGCTTCGCTGCCTGGGTGTCTGCAAAGGACGCAGGATTTTCAAGCTCTGATGGATCTGACCCAAAGCGTATGATATCAGACTATATCACATTAGCTGTACAAGTAACACTTAAGTAATGTGTCATTAAGACTATAACTTCATATTAAATGCTTCTGCCCCCATCATCTCTGCAGTGAACCTGGGTGGGCTGTTGCTGCAGGCTCTGCTGGAGTTCTGGCCCAGGACTCACATCAACCCCATGGACGAGGAGGAGAACGAGGTGAATCACGGTAAGGAGTTGGTTTACTTTCCCTGCAATGATTTTGACTGTTAACTAATCAATGTTCCTACAATAATGTTTTTATTTGTGTCAACTTGATGCTGTCGCATCCTGTTGTAGTTATATTACAGAATAGAAATAGAAAAATACATCCACATATTGGATTCAAGTGCTTTCATTGAAATATTTCATCCAGTGTATAGCTCCTCCTCCTCCGTTATGTGACTGATTGTCTGATAAAGACCTTGTTGGTTGAAACTAAAATGCATTAAAGCACTTGGACCTTCCATCCAGCGTGTGGACACATTTTTCCATTTGTGCTTCAAGTATACCTTTATCCACTTGGCCTCAAACATGAGTTGGCTGTACAATCTACTATATTCCTTGCTGTTGTAGATCAATGCCGTGAGTGCTGGGCGTGTAAGGTATCAGTTGGTCTTATGAATGTGCTCCCACCCCCACAGTGAACGGAGAGCAGGAGAACAGGGTCCAGAAAGGAAATGGATATTTCCAGGTGCCGCCACACACGCCAGTCATCTTCGGGGAAGCAGGAGGCAGAACTCTATTTAGGTACTGTCTCATTACCTAAGTTTACATCCAACTGTCAAGCAGATTGTAATCAAACCTTTGAAATGTCACAAAAATAAAATGTGAATTAGGTGTGTTTTTATCAGCTTCCATCAGCAAATTACGAGCATTCCTCAACGTAGCTTAATTGGAAAACATCAAGCAGAAAAATGGAAAGAGGCTTTCAAGAATTGATTAGTATTAGGCAAGTTGTTATGGGTCCTGTAATTGTTGCTGGTTGACATTTTTACCTGCACTGTGGGAATATCCAGGATTACAGTGGAAACATCGCTACAACAGTATTTATGTTGTGTATCAGTGGTTATTACATTATTTATTTTTTGTCAAAAAACTTTAAGCCATGTCTCAAGCCAGTATAAAAGCCTTTTGCGATATTGAGTAAGTTTGATCAAACTTTGCAGCTTCCATTTAGCCTTTCTAATTAGATAGATCATAATTTGCACAAAAGTACTTGGCTGGAAACTCGGTTTATGCCACCACTTTGTATTCATCATATCGATCATGTGACACCGGATTACATTGATATCACCAGATTGCAATGATGTGTGATTGTTTAGAAACGTTATTTGTAATGGTTGAGTCACTGAATACGCCTCCTCATCGCTTCTGACGTCATGTTATATGCTGCAGGCTGCTATGTAGAGATTCAGGTGGAGAGACTGAATCCATGTTGCTGAATGAGACTGTTCCACAGTGGGTTATCGACATAACTGTAGATGTGAGTATTATGGCCTACCTTCTTTTTACTTATATTAAATCCTATATTACATGGTGAAATGAAACTTAGGCTCATTTTCTGAAGAAAATTTGAGTGTGCTTGCTCACAAAGGAAATGTGTTTGTGTGTCTGTGTCCCTTCTTCCCTTTCTATCCCTCCCTCCCTCTGCCTTCACCCCCTCCTTTAAAAACCTCTCCCTTCTCCTAACATCTTCTCTCTCTCTCTCACTCTCTCTCTCTCTCTCTCTCTCTCTGTGCAACCCCCCCCCCCCTTCCAATTAAGGAGAGTCATGGGAGAATGTGTGTGTGCGTGCATGTATGTGTGCATGTGAAGCGGCATTGCTAATTCTGAACCCATTCACACTGCCTTTAGCAAGCTATCAGTTTGCCAGCTTGTACCCTCTCACACAATCACTACTGCTTTTGTTGCTAAGCAATGCAAGACACACACAAGCGTTTGTTTACGCTGATCAGCTTTTATAGATGGCACAAAGAATAGATGAACTCAACGTAATGCTTTGTAGCATTTACAGTGTATGCTGCCATGTTGTCATGACGTCCGATAACTGCATCTCAGAAAATTGAGTTTCTGACTTGGACTTCCGACTTGAAGGGCCGTTGCACTGCATTTTCCTGAGGTGGAAGTTGGAATTTCTTCCAGCAAGCACACTAATAATTTGCTCCAGGCCTGGGCCTGATTTGATGCATTTGACTTACATGTATTATCCTTCCTTCCTCCTTCAGAAAAATATGCCCAAATTCAACAAAATCCCATTCTACCTCCAGCCCCATTCTTCCTCTGGTGCAAAAACTCTGAAGAAGTGAGTTGTTCTCCTTTCTGTTGTGAGCTTGTAAGCTTGTATTTCCTCTGATCATGTGAAGCAATAACATGGATGATGCAGATAAGTTTAAACGCACTGTGTTCTGCAGGGACCGTCTGTCGGCCAGTGACATGCTCCAGGTGAGGAAGGTGATGGAGCACGTTTATGAGAAGATCATCAACCTGGACAATGAGTCGCAGACCACCAGCTCCTCAGCCAACGATAAGCCCGGGGAGCAGGAGAAGGAGGAGGACATGGCCATGCTAGCTGAGGAGAAGATCGAGCTAATGTGTCAAGACCAGGTAGGTCTCTGCTTTTCCCAAACTCCCAACCTGCTCACTTGTGTATATCCAGTGTGATGCCTTCTTTCTTTTCTCCAGTAATTTAAAAATATCTTATCAACCTAAATCACAAGTAGTGTCTGCAGCAGAGAAGAGCGTCCCATCCTATAATTGAAACCCTGTAGATTTGTTCTATTTGCCCAAATCAAATTCTGGTGTCAGGTGTCGTTATGGCAGAAAATCCTCAAATTTTTCAAACCGTTACCTCTTGCTCCCATTCGAAGCCTCCAATGTGCAAAGTTGCCTAGTATGGCTTTAATTTACATTGACACCTTTGACGTCAGTGTTTTACCTCTCTTACATCATCAGCCCTTGCTCACTTTTCTCACCGTCGTCTTTTCTTTACCTCTCACTCAGGTTCTGGATCCCAACATGGACCTGCGAACAGTTAAACATTTTATCTGGAAGAGCGGAGGGGACTTGACGCTTCACTATAGGCAGAAGTCCACGTGAAACTCGTGACTTTTAAAAATAAAAAAGAACTCTTCGTCATTTGCCAATCACCACCCACCTCTGACATATAGTACCCTCAACCCCATTGTGTGGTCAAGAGTCGCAGTATCAGTGAGGACCCAGTGAAATTTGTGAGGACGAGGCTCACTGTGTATCTTAGGGAACTCACCAGAACAGGCCGGAGCAGCCAAGACACCTCGGAGATAAGTGGTCCGTAGTTTCTCTTTTCTTTTTCTTTTTTTTACAATTTGAAGGATGGAATCAACTGTTTTCTCTAGCTCTCAATGATTATTTTTTACATCTTTGACTGCTTAGTTTTTGTTTTCTTCCTCCTGATTGGCATTTACTTTGGAAGCGACCGATAGTACAGTATGTGTTTGTGTCCGAGTGTGTGTGCGTGTGTGTGTATGCACATGGATGTAGTAGACTAATGTTTGTTCTAGTACATTCCAGAAACTGTCCTTGTTCTACAAACACTCCACCGTCTAAAACAGTATCACCACTTAGGAGTACACTTGGTCTCTGGGTAGTGTCACAGTTCCTCAAAGCAATCATCATCTGTTCTGTTTTTGGCATCATCCATCTTAACTTGAACTTACCTTGGCTTAGAGATTTAATTATTGCCGAGCTTGAACCTCATTGACAGAAGCACTTGTCCGAGTGTCTGAGCTTTTCTTTTTAGCTGTGCTGTTATCAATGAACTGAATGTTCTTTTTTTTTTGTAAATATATGTACAACATTTTTGATTTAGATGACATTTTTTGGGGGGGCAGGGCGGAAGGTGTGGTTCAGCAATCTTATTTTGTTGTTGTACAGTATAAAAGTCGAAACTAACTAGTTATTTTTCCAAATCCCTAAAAGAGCACATTCATGATCATAAAGGTAATTTGACTTGGATGTAAAAATGGCATTTGTTGTTCTCACTACAACCCAGAAATTGCAGTTTACTCTTAAGAATGTTAGTAGTTGTCCAAGTCATCTTAGCAATCAGGAAATTATATATAAGGTATATATCTTAAACAATAACACATGCTTACTTGCTCTGTGCTTGGATCATGAGCAGTGACTATATTGACATATTGAGGGCTGTTCCTACTGTATATTTCATTTAGATTAAATAGTAATTCAATTAAACATAACTTAAATATCAACTTGAAGGGGAATCCCACCGTCTGAGCTATATGTGAATATTCACCACTGTGGGAAATTTACCAAAATAAAATAGATAGCGATGCCTATTTCTCACTTGGTGTCACCAAGCAGAATAACAAACCTTTTCATTGTAAATTTTATGGAATACATTTTCCCATGAGGAATGTGTAAAATGTCATAGAGGGATGCATTGATTGAGCTCCAATTGGCCAAAACGGGACGGGATACCATAATTAGGCCATCACACTGCAATATGTATACCCTTGTTGTAATAACTTGTGAATGATGTATATTTTAGGCATTCAACAAAGAAATAAATTGGAATGGTTTAACAATGACAGATTTATTGTAATTATAAATGGATGTTTATTCTGAATTGTAACATGTTCGGTTGATGAGTCTGAAATAAGAAAAACAAGGGACAAAAAGTTCTGTTTTTTATTTTTTATCTTTTGTTCCAGTGATATGTGATTCTTTTAGCATCAAAAAATTCACCCATTTCACATTCATCAACAGATTCTTTGTTTGCACTCATTCCTAATAAAACATACAATTCATTGATAAAATATCTGCAAAAATACGTTTTTCCTTATTTTACCTACTAGCACCTACTTTTGAGAGTGGAAAAACAGGATGCCCCCTACAAAAACATAAAACAATTACTCAACTAACAGCAGCATCACTATGTTATCAGAGACTACTTACATATGAAAGGTCTGTCATCTATTAGATTTACATTATAAACATATTGCCTGTCAACAAGAGCTCGAGCCACAGGCAATACTCTTTTGTTATACTATTGCATAGATCACAAAAATGACAAAGTGTGAATAATGTGGAATGAGACACTAGGACAATTCCTCCTATAAAAGTACTATCACTTGCCTGTTACCTGTACAGGCTTTATGGCTGAATAAATCAAATAATGACACTGTTCAAAACATACTGACCTCATCAAAGCAGGTTTAAGAAAGAATCGACTGACCTTTTGATTCAACTAAGACTAAAAGTGGATTCATATTTCCCTTGTAAACACAACAGCACTTTTAAAATTCCATACATGGGCCATTAACTTAAAATGTGCCTACATGCCAACCTATAAAATAAAGCTGTGTATGCTATTATAAAACCTCTATTTGGGGTGTCATTATTAATGTAATACCTCTTCAACACACATCAACAGCAGCACTGGATTTAACACTGCACCGAGAGATGTGCTCTTCGTCTGTGTAGTGAATGACGATGTAACATTTACTCATTTCAACTGACAACAGTCTGGTGATTTCAAAAACTCTTGACCATGCCATGGATACTAAGATTAAGGTGCAGCTGTGCTTTGCAGTAGTAAATGTAGAATGTGTGTTTCCGTGTCGTTAGTGTCATAACCGATGTGTATATCTTTGGAAGTATTCAAGTATTCATTCCACTAGTGTATGAAAGGACTGTAAAGCAATGCCTAGTTACTTATATAATCTAACTGTACACCAGACAAAGTAAAATGTTGATAACATTATAACCTTTTTGGCTTACAAATTAGCAGTACCTGCAATTTCTCTTATACAATACAAAAAGGATATTACTACAGTGCCTCTAAGTATTTTCCTACTTATACTATATGCTAATGCTTTAGCCCGTTCTTGTAGTGTAACTGATGATGGAGCCGTAAAATAATGTAAGACAGATTATCAGTACCAAATTGCACAGGGCATCTTTTCCCTTGGTCTGTCCTGTGTTTCTTCTGTAGTGTTTCCCTAAAAAGCCCCACTGATTGTCGACATCACTTTGTATTTTTGTACTTGCTGTGTCACCTGATGCAAGCTCACTCGAGGCTGGGCTCTGCAGTCAGCTCGTCTGCCTCCTCCCCGTCGTCTTCATGGTCACATTGGTGCGCGGGTACCGCTGGCTGAGGCTCCGCGGCCTGCTCCGCTGAGCTGATGATGTCAGGCTCCGCTGCGTCCGTGACGGCCTGACCCGGAGAATCGTCTAGCGAGGACTCATCAGCGGCCTGGGGCGGGAGGAGATCGACAGGAGGCGGGCAGGGGGGGTCGACGGCCGGGACAAGGGGCTCGGCAGGAGGCTCTGGGGACTCTGAGGGGGGAGACGCTGCATCCGTAGGCGGACCGGGGGTTTCGCCGGAGTCGCAGGGAGAGCCGGGGAGGGCCGTGGACTCTGTGACGGGGTGAGATGGTTCAACGGGTGGGATGGGCGAGTCAGACAGAGTGTCAGTGGAAGCGAGGGCAGAAGCGAGGTCCATGGCCGCCTCGGGGCTCAGCTCTTGCGGCTCAGCCTGGTCGTCTGCTGACGGTGAAGGCACCTCGCTATCCTCCAGCTCCTCTGCACAACAGGAAATGAGAAAATATGGTTTGCATTAAGAATAAAGATGGCTTCCAGTGTTGCAGTAACACAAAACATTTGGTCGCATAAACTCTGCTACTACAATTGATTCTCTTCCAACTTATTTCCTTCTGTCAAATCCAAGTTAAACACATGAAAGCACCTGGAGGCTGGAATGAACTGCTGCTGTTGTAACTTACCAACACCAGAGATTTCGCCGTCTTTCTCCTCGTGCATGGTCAGCGAAGTGTTGGTCATGTCGATGGATGACATGGACAGGTCCAGCCTGTCCACCAAGTCTGCAGGGTCAGCGCTCATCATAGCCACCTCAGATTCAGAGAAGCCTAGAAACACAAACACAAGACACTGACTGGTAAGCATTGACACAGTTCTTTGGGCCGGTAAAGTTTAGGAGATGTTAAGGAGACAATGAGAGCCTCCGCAGTCATCAAGTGAGTCTTACCGCTGCACTTTCTCTTTTGTGCAACATCTTCTTTAAACACGGCTTGGAACTCACCGGGGTCCATGACTCTCTGGATGGGTGGAGGCAGTGGAGCATGCTGGAGGATCACATGCTCCTCCAGGTCCACCGCATCTTCACTCTGGCCTGAAGGAGCCATCAGGGACGCCTGTCCACAAACAGAGGTACGCTATAGCTACAGCCAAGACCTTCATCTCATGTGTAAACCAGGATAATGGTTTAAGTATCGATAAACCATTATGTTTGACTGCTATTGCCTTGGGGAAAAGGGCATTCAATGCACTGGCAGTCAGTTCACCAAATGGTCAGATTAGCAGTGGAACTACATGGAAATACAGTATATACGGTACCTCTGTGAATCCATGGGTAGGCAGCATTGGAGAGGTGCTCTCTTCAGGATCAGGGGACGAGGGCATCGCCGTCGATTCTTCAGGAAAAGCTGGGATTCGATGCAAGTAGCCATAGCCGATGCCGCAACCCAAACTAAACAAACATATATATATTTTATTATTCTTTAAAAGCAATTGAAATACCTCAGACTTTTTTCAACCACAGAAATAAGGCTGTAATCTGTGATGTCACACCGATGGACAGCCTGGAGCTGGGACACTGTAAATGAATGGCTGACTGACTTTGTGTACTCTTACAATGATTGTCTGACTTAGTCAAATACACTTTATACATATATTAATTCTGTCGGTTTGAAATCACAGAATGCAAAAAAGAAAAAAAAAATCCAGAAATTACTTATGGATGAACCTTTCTCTTCTCTATTTATTTTCAGTGGAGCTATACATTGGCATGATGTCTTCTAATTGGAGTTTGGGTAACACAAATGGGGGGAGGAGGTTCTGTCATTCCTTGCTATGCAAAAAGTAGTGAATGTTCTCTAAAACAGGCTGAACAGAGGCTTTTTCAAGATGAAACAGTGGTGTTTCCCAATAAGCAGCTCTAATCCCTTGTGTTTGTGTGTATTGCCACGCACCTGCCCTCTCCTCCCCACGCTCCATTTGGCGTGACCACCACCTCTCGGCAAGTATCCGTTTGTGTGTTGTACACCAGCAGCTTCAGGGGCTTCCCTTCATGGGCCTCAATCAGGGAGAAGAAGTCTTCTGACTGCAAATCGACAAGTCTACATGAACTAGCTTTCAAAGATCAGGTCATTTTTGACTTGTGGTCTATTAAAATCCCACACGTTGAGCAAATTTTAGCACAATATATTAGAACCCAAAGTCAACAAAGATGCGTGAAATGAAAATGAGTCTTACATCTTGCATCACCTGATCTGCTCCCACAATGAAGTCGGTGTGAGATTGAAGCCCTGCCAGCGCAGCAGGGGAACTCACATCCACATCCTGGGGGAAAGAAATTGAATTTCAACTATGGGACCAAACAAAAGGTGGATCCAAGATGGGTTCACGAATATAGAGGCTCAATCAGAATCTGAATCATATAGGGGTTTCCTAGCTCTCGATGGAGCAGCTCACCAGGACGTGCCACACGTTCTCGTTGGCTCCTTGGTAGCTGCAGAAGCGAACACTGGCGCCCAGCAGGCCCTGTCCTCCCCACATGTTACTGGGCTCCACCTCCAGCTCACGCACACTCATGGTTTTAGTGCTATACACCTCCATCTTCACCGCCTTCTCCATGTTGGCTTTCAGAAGCTCCTTCAGCAGGTCATTCTCCTGGTTCTGGGGTGCAGAAATAAGAGGAGTCGATCAAAATCATTCACAATGCCTATAAAGTAGGAGGTAATCTAAAGTTTTTTATGATGTGTTGTATAATGTATATAATGTATATGTGCCCTTTACAGATTTATGACCTACCTAGATAACGACTACTGACTACAGTGGTTGTGAACTTACAAGTCTGTTGCTGTCAAGCGACAGAATGAAGTCGAAGAAGGGCTCCAGTCCGGCCTTTTCTGCAGGTGAATTCTCCTGCACCTGTCAACACCAAGACAATTTACAAACCTGTAGAGCTAGATTTATGCATAAACCTGCTGATCGAGAGCAGTCAAACTTTCACACCAATACACCAGCCTTAGGGCTTTGGAATCTACGAGGGATGAATCTGACTTGCATTCAGATAAAACTAAAAGAACCAAACTCTAATAGGCTTATTCTGAATTAGTTACATAGGACAAACATGAATAGTAGATGGCTTTTTCCAGTCCAAATAATAGTTCATGGGGGCGCCACGTTGGGACACCTTTTACTAGGATTATTTATTATGTACGAATTCATTTCATTCTTACGTAAAAAATGACGCTCTTAAAATGTACATTTTAATAATAATGGCGAAAATATCTTATTGAAATAAATGAAAAACAACCAGAAGAATGTGTGTTTTAGAATAGTCATCACACCATCAAATCATAGCCTGTGTCACCAATTATATTTGATAATGTGAACTATAAATCATTCTTTTTTTTTTATGCAACAGCCTGAAAATGCTTAAGTAAGGTGAGGCTATTCCTCAAAGACCAGTAAACACAGCTCCCTTCTTGAATCAAGCCTCACATGGAAAACAAATATTCTCAGCAATGCATTATAGAAAATAATTCAAGATACATTTGACTTTCATTTACACGAGGTAGATTAAATCATGTTTAGCACTAGTGCTGTAATAGGTTAAGGGGCTGCTGGAGCTCCTTCTTCCTTGTCGTGAGTCTATGTATTTACACATTAGCCTGCGTATTTATGCTAGTTTCTTTTACAAAAATAAAAGTTGCTCTTGCAGAATTGTTTCCAATTCGAATACACAAGTAAATAGTGCCACCTCATCAGATTTTGTCAGGCAGCAACTACTCAGGCTACAGTAACATTTCAAGATAAGCTGCTACACTCGCTGCTTCAAAAATATCATTTTTTTTTTTTTACAAGCCTTACGCCGTGCACGTGATATCCATACGTCCCTCCTTCGGAAGCAGCTGAACTCTGAGATAAACCCATTTTGATTGAACGCTACAATATTAATATTATCAAAGAATTTGGGTAAGATTTATAACTGACAGTCCGTGGCCATCTTGTCTGCAGTCCAGAGCAGTCGAACGCCGCTGCCAACGAGCGTGGTGGTGGCAGTTAACGCACCCCACCCCCTCGACACACACACACACACACACACACACACACACACACACGCTGTACTTTTAGCTGCCTTCATGTGCTCCTCGTAAACTCCGAAGTCCCGCGACCCTGGAGCAAATGTAGCAGCGGTAGAATGAAGAGGAGGAATGCACATCATCAGCCATGTAATTGATGTTTAAATTAATTTATTAAAAACTGAAACTCTGTGAAAGTAGAAACATTTAACAGTACAACGTATTTACAGAGAGTGCCGAGCAATAACATAGAATAATTCAGTAAAATACATCACTTTTATCATCAGTTAACACATGTCCTCCGCCCTCTAAATGTAACATCTTGGCAACTCGGGTATCAAAGAAAATTCCCATTTTCCCATACTAATATCCAATCCTATCATTAGCCTACATGTCATCACTATAATGTTTCTCAGTCGTATTCACCACTTTATTCATGTGTACGCCACAACGATTTTTCTGACAGTCCTTTAAGGCAGCATCAGACAAAAGAAATGTAATAGGCCACTCACTACGTTTTAGGTTATGACAACGGACAGCAGATGGATTCCACCGGTCAAATTGATAGATCACGGGGCATTTTTTCTAGAATTAACTTATTTTATTTGCACATGAAATTAGGTTTATTCGTAGTATTGAAAAAAAAAAAATCCCAAAAAACCTTTAAATTAATGAACAAGAGGCACTTTAGCTGCCTAATGCCCCGCCATAATAACCATGATATATTAAACATAACCAGTTGTGTTAATGAGGTCATTAATTAAGGCAATTAATGCATTCATTAGCAAATATTGCTATGTTAACATACTTATCTTCACGTAACACATTAACAAAAGGATTAAGGAGTTATTGTAGTTTCAAGAATAGTTGTTCCTCATTAATATGCAAATTTAGGCAGGAAAGTGCTACAAAATCTAATCAGAACATCTACTAGGGGGAACCTGTGATCATGTATTATTCTTGAGTTATTGTGTTAACAAGAATGTGTCTACACAGACAGTAATGTAGACTTTAAACTATTCATGTTTTATAGAAGTTTAAAAAATAAAAATAAATGCCAGTTTGACAGTCCATCAGCCTGAAATGATGTCTGAGACATGTGACATATAGGCTAGTTACATACTGAAAATTAAACTGAACCTATAGTCATTGTTGTGAAAGTATAACAGACGTCAAAGGAAAGCTTTAAGGTATTACTAGTGGGGTCTGCATTAGATTTCGGCCTACATTAGTATTTTTTTCAGCCTGTGTGATCACAGATCGTTGAGGCTGCCTGTATTTGAAAGATATACCGACACAGGGCAACTGCTCAGTTATATAACAAACAGTGTAATCAGAATATCGACTGCAATCGTCAATGTGATGTGACAGAGATTTAACTGCAGTATTACAGAATGTTACCTGTGCGTTAATACCTGAAACATGCTGCAGCATCATTACACCATCAAATAATATAGTCAAAGGGAGCATTGGAAAATGAATTCTACAAGCTGAGTTATCATTATCTCCATTATGTTTGCATTGTGTCATTATACCTTTATGCTTGCCCCGTCTTGGTTTATTCAAATAAATCCTGAGAAACAATGGTGGTCAACAGGAAATGACCACCCATTGAACAAATTCTAAATCAGTAAATAAATAAATACAAATGTTTTATTTTATTACTCCAATACAGAAATATGATACTGTTAAACATGAAGAAATTAAATAACACAGTCATATATATAGATGGATAAAAGATAAACAAGACATAAGTTAGATGACTCAAGTGTGTTTTCCCCGCAAGGCAGATTTTTTAGGCAATATAAAATATCCAGCTGGGAAAAAAAATATTTTATCAAACATTCTTTGTACATTGAAATATCCTTACAAATATACAAAAACAGTGCTCTCTACATTTAATGCTCTCTTAAAAGTTTCTCCTCCTCATCGCAAGACCTCACTGAATCGCCTATAAAAGCTGGTTGTCTGTGATTGGAAAAGCCTGCTCTGGGTTTGGTTCAGACAAGCCGATCAGAGACTCCAGGAGGTAGGTGCTCGACTCATTGTACTGGGGGAGACTCGCAGAGCTGAACAGCTGGAGATGGCGAAAGTTGTCTGGGTGACTGTGCCCTTTGAAAGAGTTGTGCAGCGGGCCGGAGGCGTAGTCGCTGTCGAAGAACTCCAGGTCGGAGTCGGAGGAGAGGCTGAGGTCCATGTATCTGCCTGAGGAATAGTCTACAGTGGGGGAGGGAGTGTTGGGGAAGCCCTCCAGGGAGCTGTCATCGAAGAAGTCGGTGGCTTGGTTCGCGTTTTCGTCGAGATAATCTGCCGCCGAGGCCCTGCCGATGTTGTCTGTGAATGTGTCGGCGGTGTCAGACGCACCCCGTGGTCCCGCAGTGTCGGCAGCGGTGCCGTAAGTGCCAGAGTTGGTCGTCGGTTGTCTGGTGTGTCTCGGTCGGCCGCCCGTAGAGTAGTTGTCGTTTTCAGAGTCGCAGATGCTGAGGACGCGGGCCAACCCTCCGTCGTCCACCTCAGGTAAAGTCTGGCTCCCCATGAGGCGCCCCCCCGCGTCGGAGTCCTCGCTGTGCGCAGAGGAGCAAGAGGAGTCGGTCATGTCGCTGCTGCAGCTGTTCTCCTCCACCACAGGCCGCTCTGGGATGAAATGGAAGGCAGGGGCGGAGGGCATGGTGAGAGGAAGGCCGTCTTCCTCCGTGGTGAACCCAAAGGGGCAGCTCTTGTCCTGGACGTCCGGCGCTTGATGTGCCACGTCCCGGTCTTCGTACTCTTGAATGTCCTCCGTCTGGTCCAGTTGGCTCAGTGGTTCGTCTTGCAGTCGCCTCTCCAGTTCCAGTCTCATGACGGTGTGGATGTAATGGGTCTGCACGCGTCTGGAGTTGAACTCGATGCGTCCCTGAGTGTTCCCACAGCCATCCTTAGTGCAACCACATGGGAAGTTGGAGCGGTCCATCTGTGGGAATAAAACAGCAGGAACACAGCTGTGAGTAAAGTCAGTGCTGTGGGTTTAATTTACTTTTCATACAGTTGAAGGTATTGGCACCGGAGTCTGAAATGAACACCCAAACATCCGTCTTTGGCGGATAAATCAATAAGGGTCACCCACCAACTTTTTGAGACAATTACATTTAAATTTCTCGGTTACATACAGTCTTTGGTCTTTGCCTGTTCTCAAACTTTGTCTCTGTTGGTCAGTGGCCACTGTACACTCTGACTGTGAGCCAATCAAATTAAAGCAAAACAATCGCTCTGTATACCATTCATGTTGAATGCTACAGTAGAAAACTGATTAAATATTGTTATTTATTATTATTTGTTTACATACTGGATATATCAGTGTGTTTACGTCTCCTACCTGGCACTTGATGCCTGCCAGGCTGCATGCACAGGTCTCAGGCTCACAGAAGCCCTGGCAGTCGCAGCCACAGTCCTCCCTGGAGAGGCGCAGGGCGTGAAGCTGCCTCTTCTCCTCTTTGTCGATGCGCTTCACCCCCGCTGCCTGGAGGAGAGCCTGCCTGTGTCTGGAGGAGTAGGGGTGCAGGAACCCCCCGTCCTCCAGCTCAGCATCACTGATGTGGATGTCCGTGTCTCCATCTGGGACTTGATCCACGGTGAGTTGGTCTGCTTCTCTCTGGTCAATGGTACCACTTGCAATCAACTGGAATCAGGGGGAAAATAAGAGTGTAAGTTCTTGGCCCAAAAAACAAACTAAGAAGACTTTCTCAAGACTGCAGGAACTGTGTGGGTGAGGTACACCAACTACTCTAGAAGTCAAGTGCACTCACTTTGTGTCTCCACGCCTCAAGCCTCTCCTCTCTCAGTCGTTCCCGGAGCCTCTCCCTGCGCCTGTGCCGCTGCTCCAGTGCGTGCTCTGCCAGGGTGTACCTGTGGAGGGCGCTGTGCCTGCGCACCATGCCCAGGGTGGCGCCTCCACGGCTGGGCACGCTGGTGAAGCCCTGGCAGCGCGGGAACAGGAACACCGTCACCAGGTCAAAGCGCACGTTGCTCTGCCCGCTTGCCAGCTTGGGCCTCTTCAGGATGGACCGGACTGGTTGTACAAGAGAAAGACAGACAGCAAATTCCATTAAAATTCCATCAGGTACAGTATTAAAGACCATCTATTGCTTTAGTGATTAGGAACAAAGGAACATACTGTGAGAAGATGAAATGAATGAACCCTTGAACATGTTTTGCTGAGCAGCCCATCTCTGAACTCTGACGTAGGCCTAAGATACTGTAGATCTCTGAGTTGCCACTAGGTGACACACTACAGGTGCTTCACTGCAGTGGCTTGGATCAATGATTGAACATAAATGTGCAAAGGAAATACCAAGGAGAGGGTCCGTTGTAACAGTGAATAGATCAAGAGAAGAAGAAGAAGAGAGGGAAAAGTAGTAAAGCGGGGTGTAAGCAGCAGTTTGCCAATACACATTTAGAATCTTTCTGCCAGTGTAGTTTTTTTTTATATCCATCAGGTTAACAGTTTGGCTTCAACAAATCATCTGACCTTCACACACAACTGAGGTGAACTCATGGATGAACTCTAGTTCCAAAAGTCAGTAAACAACTGAGACCAGCTGACTAAGCTTGTTTCAGCTGCTCCTCTGTCTAAAAACGACACTCCACATTGGGGCACTGTTTGCACGGTGACTCAGCCGTGAGACTTAGTGGAAGACTTTGAAGCTGTGGAGAGGCTCAAAATAACAAGCCTGTAATTGCAATACAAAAGGCTGAAGTACTGTACAACAGCAACAACTGTATAGAATTTTGTCATTGCAAGTGCTAAAGCAATGCGTGATGTTGCCTGATATTTTAATGAGACCATTTGATACGACTTGTTTAAAGGGACCTTGCTATTCAAATTGATTCCACAACATCCTATTGCTCAGGCAAATGATCTTCTACACGAGCGGACAGGCGGCCCAAAGGCAAGTCGTTCTCCGTGCATTATCAAGAGCGGCTCTAAGGTTAGCGCTCTCATATCAGTAACTCATAATAGTGCTGCTGCAGAGCGATAAGAGACACTCCTATAACACACTCACGGGAAATCAGCCAGATAAGGGAGAGGTTTGCATTATTTGAAAGAGGGGAGAGAAAAAAAACGGGTGCTGGTGTGGAAACTTACTGGGTAAACTGGTAGGTGAAGCGGGGCTACTAGGTGTGAAATCCTGGGTGTCGGAGGAGCTGCTCTCCCCATCGGACTCCCACTCCGAGGAGGCGGGGGAGGAGAGGGAGGACGGAGGAGAGGAGGAGTAGCAGGGATCTTCATCCACCTCTGCGAACTTTCTTTTAAGAAGCCCCCTCATTGCTTGGCTGTGGTGGTCGATGAACATTCTGTACCAACACAAAGCGAGAAAAGTGACATTGATATGAATATTTATTACACCGTGGTAATAAATGCACAGATCAATGCTATGATAAGCACAGTAATAGTAAGTGAACAATTCTGCAGCTATATCCACACCAAGCAAAGTGCATTGGCAGCACTTATTTCAGCATTTTCATCCCAGAGATACAAATAAGACGTTATGCAAATTAATGAGTCATTATGGCATTGCAGTAACATTTTAGTACTCCTGCAATTATGTTTCCTCTTCTGTATGAATGGCCAAATATGCACAGCCAAGTAATTGGATACTTCTTTTGTAAGTGACACTTGGAGGGAGGGGTCTCTCCCATAGGGAGCAGAGAGCTGCAGCTCTGCTGGTTGAGCCGGTTTCAGGACATCAGCTTGTTTAGGCTAATTAAATCTTGATAGTGATTAGCCTTCAAATTGATGTTCCATGAGTGTACAAAATGTGTACTGAAACCCACTATTGCTTAACACCAGCTGGAAACGTAAGACAGGAAAAAAACACATCAATAGCTCTTTTTCTTTTCCCCACAGAGTAATTAACATTCCAATGATTCCTCAAGTTTTTTTGTGAAGAATACGTGGAAACAGACAGTCCAAACAGAGCATGCGAGGGACTGGGGGTGGAATGGCCCACGAAGCTGCTGGTTTTTGGATGTGCACATGGAAAATAAATCAAAACATGCGTAAACACCTTACAGCATTTAAAAATCACAGACCTTAGCGGGGCTTTGAATGCGAAGCGATTGAGTAAAACAGACAATTGAAGAGACAATCTAGAGGAGACATAACATCTTGTGCAATTCTGAACATTTGCCAGCTGCCTGAAGGAGATCAGTGAGGAACAAATACTATCATTGTGGGTTTAAAGTCTACAAACTAGTCCCAGAAGGAAGATATGAGGAGTAACAAGTACATGGGGGGAAGCAGTAACACTGCTTGTGGCTGCAGACAGCAGTGTAAACTCCTGGCTACCTGGTCCTGGTCTGCTCCTAATGCTGATAGGCTGCTGTGGTGCCAAGAACAGGCCGTCCTCCAGTGGACTCTGCCACTGCCCCGTGCTAACCGAGGCATGGCACACTAAGTCATTCAGGATGGACGAGACAAGGGGCTTCTGATCGTCAGTAGTAAGCGAATACTTAAACCAGTGAGGCCACAGTGTGTGTGTGTGTGTGTGTGTGTCTGCACAAACAGCGAGCAGCTTCCTTGATCCATCAGCAAATAAGAGGGGAAACAAGAGCCAGCCTTCTTTATGTTGTTTCTGCAGTAGGCCTCTGTGCTGTACTGGCAGTAAGATGTAAGGGATTTGTCTCACTTGAAAATGTACGCATGACTGACAGCTATTTATTTGCAATATTCCTAAAAGTAAACCTACTGTAATGGTAAGTGATGCTGCAATAATACAGCATTACTCCGTCTGTGTCTTTCCCCCATTCAGATCACATTCGTCACATTTAATACATGACAGAGTTAGAAGATGTGGGTAATCCACTGAGACCACATCAATAATTCAAAGTTTCAAAGCAGCAGCAGGTACTAGGCGCGCGCGCTCACGTGGATCGCAGGCGCACAAGCACGCACGGGGTAGTGGAGTGGAGTTTTTTTTTGTTTTTTTTTTTTTTGGGGGGGGGGGGGGGTAGAAAGTCTATCTAATCTAATCATAATGGTATTCATTTGGGTTTGTGAGTGGTCATTTCTTTAGAAAATGTAGAAAACAAAAAAGAAAAGAAAATACATTGCTATTAGACTACAATAAAACTCTGACCATAACAGAAAAGCACCACTAGCCTGTAGTAATATAGTTTATATAGTGTAAAGAATATTATAGGGATACAACATGAGATTTAAAAAAAAAACAATCAAACCCATAAAGCACCATAAGGTCGCTTTAACTCGCCATTGAGTGGCACAGACACACTATAAGCCCCTATAGGAATGTTATAGGAATGTCATAGTGGTTTTTCGTCAGGGCAGAGCAGGAGTCGTTTCCTATTTGGCACACTAGTCATTAGGCAGCTGACCTCTTCACCCTTCTTGGAGACACACGGCGAGCATGTCAGCTACAATGACAACATTGTTCCCCCCCCCCCCCCCCTCGCTTTCTTGCAGCAAGCAAAGCAAAACACTGGTAGGCACAGTTTCATCCCAACTACAGCCAACTATTCCTCTCTTGTCCAAGTTGAGCAGAGCAGAGGCACAGTGTGGCCACAGCGCATGTCATCATCATTAAGTTTTACAAAACATCAGTCATGCCAAAGTCGGGGCTGTCTCCTTGTCAAATGTTTTTTTCGGAGATTTGTAACATTGTCCTTTACGGCAAAGAACGATAGCAGTCCAATAAAACATCTTAGAAGGATACAAATGTCCCAGCAATTTTATAATAGCATGCTATAGGAATGTTACAGTGACACCAAGGGAGATAAAAAAAAAAAAAAACATTAAGTACGATAAGGTCACTATAAACTCATTATTAAGTACCGCAGACAGGCTAATTGGATAGGAGTAGTGGTTTTTCGTTAGGAGTTACTCACCACGAAGGAATGGGCAGCATAATAAAACAGGCAGACGAACGAAGTCTTATCGGTGTTTATGGAAAGCCAAAGTCTTGTCTGCGGCACGGCCAGCTCAACATTGTGTGTCCCTCTGTGTTAATGTGAGGCTTCACAGTAGTACTGGTGTGAATATGAGAAGAGGAGTCGTCAGAGAGCGGCCAGAGACCCAGCGTTTGACTAGCAAGATACTTCCCATCCTCGTCCAGGCTATGGAAACTCCTGCCCGCTTGACCGCTCGCACATGCGTACTGAATAGTCAGCTAACAAGCTAGTCATTGCACACAGCAACTCATTTATGAAGGCTAATAAAGTTCACAAATATTCATTACTAGCACGAGACGTCCCCATTCTATGAACTGGCGAAACAGGAGCGCCTGCTAAACAATGTTTTTACTTATTTGAAAATATATCTAGGTCTTATAACACTATCAGTAGCTTACTTAGACTTTAAACATTAAGTTGTTTTGGCTAAATCAAACGGGCCTCGCGCAGGACAAACGATATTGAACCGAATAAAGCGAGATACTGCCACTGACACACTAAAAAGAAGTGGTGTAGTCTGTCTAACGGGATTTAATATACGAATGCGGAAGTAGGTCGCAGTGAGTCCTCTCGCTCCGCCTCTCTACTCTCTGCAGCTCCACTGTGAGCACTGACGCAGACAGTCACACAAACAGAGGGAAGAGTCAGCGCTGCCCACAGCTTCCTGTCTGGTGTTAAACTACACTGTTACAACCAGCGATGGGGCGGGAAACAAACAGGTGGGTAAACTGTGATCATCACAAGGCAAACTCCTCAAGCACTTTGATAAATTACCCCCCCCCCTCCCCCCCTTTTTTTTTTATTTTTTTTTTTTAGAATAAATCTGAAATTTACACTCATATTGACTTTAATACTTTATATTTTGTATTTTGTTAATATGTACAAACTTGGTGACTCTTCCTTTGTGCTCACTTGGCTGTTAATCTGCATTAACAGCCAATTATATTTCCGGAAAAGTATTAATTTATATTTGGTTCCCCTTAAAAGACCCTATCTTAATATATCATACATCAGTTTGATACTTCTCACTGTGATATATAGGCTACTATGATTTTGGGTCATGAATATTTATATAATCTTATAAAGGGGGTTAAACTCTGTTCCACAAATAAAAAGGTGGGTAAACTGGGTTTTGGTGGGTTTCTCCTCCTTTGCTTTACATGCCTGATTACAGCGTTGTAAGAGGTCCTGTAGGGTTTAGAGGAAGCTCTCTCAGCTGTATAAGCAGATGCAGATGGGTAGGATTATGGATTTGGGTGTAAAGCATTTGCCTCCACTACTCAAGGAGAAATCCTCTTCACTGTTATCTCTTATTTCTTATTAATAGATCTGTGCAGCTAGAAATGAAACTTTGGCTATGCACACACTCACACACACTTTGAACTCTCAATATGAAGAGCTAAAGTGTCGAGTAAAGCTGATAGCTGCCAGTGGAGAAAAAATGACCAGTGGTGCGTCAGCGTTTTTTTCTTTTTTTAAGAGAGAAACTACCAAGTGGAAAAAGTAAAGTGACCGGATTAACATTCCAGTGTCTCTGGCGCTGCTTTTAAAGATAATCATAGGCTGCTGTGTGTCCCCCGACTGGGATGAGACGGGGAGATGAAGGAAATGAAGCGGTTGTAGCACTCAGACAGAGAGACGGACAGAAAGACAGATTAACAGAAAGACAGACAGAAAAAACTATAGCTTTGACCAGATGTTACACACTATACACAGTGAAACAGTGCATCGATATGCACAGTGGAAGAAGAAAAACACTGCAAATACCTTTGTACCTGTGGGTCCAAATCACCCTGTCAGGGGAAAGAGGCTCATCCTGACCTCAGTGCACAGTGGAAGTGTGTTATGACAGGGTGACCCACATTGGATGGGATCACTTGCATGCATGCTTGTATGTGTGTGTGTGTGTGTGTGTGTGTCTATTCCACTGACCCACATATAGAGTAAACACTAGGGTGTCTGTGCAGCAGGACGGCCCAATCAATACAGTGAGATAACATGGAAATAACCAAGAAATGAGGTTTTCTCTGTCTTACTCTGCTCAGATTTTGAGTTATAGTTTTTGATCAATAATTGTGCTGATCGAACTTGACTGACATCCTTTATCTCCTTTCTGAAATGATGAGTGTGACTTACTCATAACACATGATCAAACGGGCTGTGTGAGGCCGCACGGCTATTTATAGCGCAATGAAACTGCCTCGTCGAAAATAAATCTGTGCGATACGGAGGGAGTTTCCTGCTCACTTTGCTGCCTCTTTCCATGCAGAGTATGATGATGCAGCACACAGCATCTTTTAATGTGTCAGGAGGTGGATCCAGACGGTGTGTGTGTTTTCCAGGCCGCTCTAGTTAGCAGTCTGGTACATTTTATCACTCTTTACTGTGTTTGGTCCCTTTATCAATGCAGCCATGAAAGGAATCAGAGAAGAAGTGACCCAGATTCCTAACCTGAATTCTTCTCATATTTTCATATTTAATGCCATTCAAATGTAAACAGTAATGATGAACCGACATATGCTATGCAAAAACACAGGACCCCATTATGAATCATTGGCTCACAGCTGCTTTCCTCAACATTGTCATCCATTGATATTGATGTGCCTACCTCACACCCATTCTCACTGTGAGTGACAGTGAGAGCGAACCATTAATGTGCTTTTAGTGCAGCGTCCATGTTACATAACTTAGAGCTAACCTACATTCTGGCAGCCTCTCAGGTTGCTGCCACCGGCTCTTTTGGC
Organism: Centroberyx affinis; assembly: GCF_046629955.1. Taxonomy (NCBI): domain Eukaryota; kingdom Metazoa; phylum Chordata; class Actinopteri; order Beryciformes; family Berycidae; genus Centroberyx; species Centroberyx affinis. The sequence continues at coordinate 694,274 of NW_027281952.1, forward strand.
CCACTTTCTTAGTCAAGCTGTGCCAGCGATGGCCTACATACAGCAATATACTGACAAAGTTTGACAAAGCTGGAGGCATGTGAAACTGTGCCCCAGTTCCTTTGGATTCTGTCTCGGGGTTTTACCCTTTTATTAGAGCGCTTTCCGTTTTCCCGGGGATAACAGGAGGTATCAGGTAGTGTCACGCATTGTCGCCTCCCATTCAGGTAGTAATGTAAGGCACCGACTGAAGCGAGATGCTGCAGGAGGCTCTCACATGCTGTGAGACGTTCTGCTGAAACATCCCTCCTCTGCCACTGGGAAGGGACTGAAGATGCTTTGGGCTTGTGTGGTCATCCCTCATGCAGCCATTTGTTTCCAAAGTATCCTTGAGCAAGATACTTAACCTCTACCTGCTCCACAGGTGCTGCACTAGCTGGCTGACTTACTCCAACCAGAGGACAAAAAGACTATCTTCCCCTCGGGAGGGATTCATAAAGTCTATCAAATAAAAAATTACCAGGGAAACTGGGGAAACATAATCCAATATGTAGCTCCTTGATGAGCTGTTTTCATTAGAAGCACTCTTCCCTGCAAAGTCCTTGCCACTGTGTAACTGTATATATATATATAAATTGTATAGATATATATAGTTTACTGTACTTGTTTCTCTGTGATACTCCTCCTTCCAGGTAATCCAGCCATGGGTTTGCAGCAGGGTGACTCAGTGAAATAATAAAAATAACTGAGCATGATTCATTCCCTCAAGAAACGGAGAATAGACTCAGATGTTCTCTCCTTCTCTCCCTCTCTCTCTCTCTCTCTCTCTCTCTCTCTCTCTCTCTCTCTCTCGCTCTCTCTCTGTCATTCATGACCCTACTCTACTCCGGCTCCACTTGTGGAAATGTCACATGTAGACATGAGTTGGCTCTGTTTTAACATACCCTCTGATGTCATATTTTGACAGTGGTCGCCATGGTCACCAGGGCAAATATAGCCCGGCGGTTACCGTTTGAGAAGATAGGAAGACAGCAAATCCCTATATTTAACTTCATGATCATCATCAGCATGATCATAATCATTGTCATCATTATTACAATCATGACTGTCTTCATTTTTGGCACCAATGATGTTCGCTTTTTACATTATCCTTTTTATTTTTTTATTTTTTCACATTTGAAAAAGGTTAATTAAAACAATATTAATGTGAAGCCAGTTTGTTTTTCAGTATTCATGTCCAAAGCAGAAATACAGGAGCAGACAAAATAATGAAAACACCTAACAATATATATGAATATGAAGTACCTGATAAGAAATAGAGCCACTCTTTGCCTTCAGAGCAGCTTCACTCCTCCTTTGATTGCTGTCATACAAGCCCTGAACTGTGTGCAGTGGGATATTGAACACTTCTTCAAGAAGGAAAGCCTCCAGGTTCAATAATGTTTATATGTGGTGGCTGGGGAGGCCACATGTGCTCATTAAACCCCACTTGAATTTGTTTAGCAGAGTGTATGGGGGCATCATCATCCTGGAATATGGTGAACATGAAAAGGGAACAGTGGTACCATTGGGTGCCTGGTTCTAATATTCAATACGACCACGCAGAGCAATAATTGGACCTTAAGACTCCCACAAGATCCGTAATGCCCATAGCATTTCAGATCCACCACCATGTTGGGGATAGACATTGTGGGTTGAAGGCTCCCTTTAGCTTTCTCCAAACGATGAGATAAAAGTGAAAGATGAGTCATCAAACCAAGTTTCTGTTTTCCATCGCACAGAGCTCCAGGTTTTGTGCTCCTTACACCAGGTTATGTGTCTTTATGTGTTTGCCTCAGTGATGCTGATTCAATTCTGTGTTCATTTGTGAGTTTTGTGGTGCTTAACAACCATCCTGTTGACTCTATTAGTTTCCTAATGTTGCTTTGAAAACACCTATAAAAGTGGTGATTGTCAGATTTCTTCTATACATTCAGCTTAATATGACTTCCCTGTGTAGCTGTGTTTGTAATGGTGATTTAATGTATTCAAAGTCCTGTTTCATGTGGTGTTTCTGTTATTTTGTCCACTCTGTGTTGGTCATCACTCAGCTGCCACTGACCAGCTGGACCAGTCACCATCATCACCGTCTTAGTAAGAAGTCTTACCATTAAAGGTTCGATCTATACTTACATGCTGCCCCCTGTTAAAACACCGTCACCTGCTGCCAGCTTTATTTACTTGGTGATATACGTTTTGTTCTAAAATTGTTTGTCTGTGCTTTTGACACAAAGGCTGATGGCATGCAACAGAATAAATTTTAAATATATTTTAAGGATATACAAGGTTTGTTCAGCATTTGTATTGTTTTGTCAACACTGGTGTAAAACAAAGCAGTGTTTTGAGTAATGATGGGATAAGTCATTTCTGAAAAGAGCCATCCACAAGATACACTCTTGAATGTGAATTTGTGAATATGTCCAAAATTTACTTGTGTGAAAGTTTCATAGTTTTAAACTTTGAATACTGGCCCTCGAAGACTTCCAAGTGTTCAGGGTTTAATGTTAATCTCTTTTCCTGTGTGCCAAATTTCCATCAGATAGACACCGAGGTCACTTTCATAGCTCCACTTTGGAAAGAGCATTGGACAAAGACTCGGGGTCAAATTTCACAACAGTGACACCTTAAGTGATGTGTCAACTGCCGTCCCTTTGTCTGTGCGGTGGTATCATTTCAGGGGGTGAAACCAAAACACTTCCTGTGACACCCCGATAGCAGGACCTGGCCCTGTGCCAAGTGCACTGCTGCCTAATCCCCGGCCCACTCCAGCGGTGATATCATATCTCTGTGGCCGAGCCAGCGGGCCTACACTACCGCACTACCCATATACAGTTTCACTCTCAGAGTGACATCTGGTTCGACAAAAACACAACTTGTAGTTGCCAGACCACTGAGCACAGGAGTCCTGTCTGTGCAATAACTAGTTTGAACATATTTGCATATGAAAGAGATCCATGTTGTAATGAGGTGTAACCTGCAAACACTGCCTGTACTGAGATGACTGGCGATGTATAATTCAAATGCCTTCACTTAAGAGCCTCTTTATTGTCACTGCAGGGAGCAGTGGGGAACAAAGCCTCAACACTAATGCAATATGTTGAGGCAATGTAGATGGGTCATTTTGTCAGCAATTATGACAACAATTTTATTATACTTTTCCCTATGTATATACTATGCATTGATGTTGATCAGAATTGCCGATGCCTATTCCAGCTAAGGGCAATATTGCCAATTCTATCCTCTCAAAACATTGTCCATGAATGATCAGTTTTAGTGTTTTTTTTTGTTTTTTTTGCAGAAGCAAGTCAAGCTGCAGCCCCCGGTGCAAACTAGGTTACACAACTGCGATCCCCAACAGAAGCGATCTTATCTGCTGCTGCATGTGAGCAGCACAAGTGATAACAGCAAGCAGCTGTGTGATTGGGTTTGACATTCTCCCTTTAACAATGAGCCTCTTGTCAACAGCAGCTAGAGAGTTGTTGTGACCTTTTCTGCAAACCACTGGCCCTGCGTGACTCAGTGTGGAGCCAGGAGGAGTTTTCTGTGAAGTCACTCAAATCATTGAGCGGAGAAATAGTTGTATTCCCTTTATTTTTCTATGCTTGTGTGGTCTGCTTCATTATGCATTCGGCACTATAGCTTAGCAGAGCTGTGCATGTACAGTACGTGTACAGTACGTGTTCCTCCTCTTGCTCTCGTCTTTCCATTGATCGGGTCTGGCTCTCTTGGCAGCCCTGCAGTGGGAGCGCCTGTGCTCGGCGATTTCCAGCACAGTGAATTGTGCTGTCAGTGCTGGCTGTCACATGTGGCTCCATGTGAGCCTTTGCAGAGGCATGCAGCAGCAGGAAGGAGACCTGCTCTGTTCTCAGCTGTTCAGTCCAGTACTGACTGTTCTATGGAGTCGTGTGGGTGAGCCTGTCTGACTCCCCCTCCCTCCCTCACTTCTTGCCTCAGTACTCCCTCCATTGCAGCTGGCAAAACACATGCAACTGACGCTGCAAACATAACTGTCAGACATAAGATTGATTTCTCATTCCACGGTTACTTGTAACATATTCAATTGTTTGTACAAAGCATTAAAGTGCATCTAAGCACTAACTTGCATCATGAGCAAGCAAGCATTTACTCTCATTAAAAAACATCTAAAGGACAAGTTGTGCACAAGCAATCTATAGAGTGTAATACGCTATCAACCTCTTTAAAGGTTGCTTGGTTGTGCATGAATAAATGCAATCCAGTGAGCTGTCAACAGAGTGGATAGCTACCATGCACTGAACTGGTAGCTTCTAAATTAACAAGACAAATGTTTTGTCAGCAAGCAAATAATTTGCCAGTAGTATGCATGGAGGCATGTTGCTCTGGCGCCATCTGCTGGCTGCTAGATGATAGTAAGGAGTAAAAGAAAAAAGTAAATGTTTTTTTTTCCATGGGACAGGATGAATGGTGCTCTATATCACCACTTTTTCCACTGGAGGCCGACATGGTCAGTGTTCAGCATGGATACTGATGTGGTCAGGTGACAGAACTGCTTTCAACATGTCATGTTGATTGCAACAGTGATACAAAAAGGCAGTTGCCCAATCACTCTTTTATTCTCGCTGTATCCTAGTTGGACAAAACTTTGTCTTACACTGTAAATTTGTACAGCGTGTGCACTGGGAAAAGGTTTCGAAAGGTGAATCTTTTTAACGGTTAATGGTTACCTCATGTGGCTTGTGTCCAAGGAAAATCTACCCTTTACTCTTAGTTTATGGTAGATTAAACTGATGTAGAGTTTTAATTCTCAGTTTAAGCACAAGCAGGCTGTAATCACCCACAGGAACGAACGCTAGATTTAAATGCAGCGTCAGCTTTGATCTCCTGTACTTTGACTGTACTGGCATACTGGCATGCAGTAGTTTCTCTAATAGCAGAGCCAATTTTAACACATTATCATCTGTATAACCACACTGCAATAATGGTGTGTAAGGTGTATGAATGCGATTCCCGTTGCAGTAATAAAGTGGCTATGATAGGCATGTGAAGTGCAGATAAAATATGGCTGCTTTGCGTATTGGCATGAGATACAGTAACACAGAGGCTATGCCAGGCATTCCAGCACTGACATCTGACTGGACCAGCTGTCATGAAACACATAGGTCTCTCTCTCTCTCTCTCTCTCTCTCTCTCTCTCTCTATCTCTCTCCCACTCTTTGTGTCTGTTGTTTCACATATAAACAATGGGTTTTTATGGTACAATGTATCACACTGCCATTAGTATTTAAATATCATAAAGGAAACCAAAAACATGTTACACTTTTATGGAGATCAAGAAAACATAATTTAGTGTGTTATTTAAAAACACACTATTATTAAAAAACAGAAGGAAAGATAATGTAGGCAAACCTGAGAAAATGTTGGAAACACGGGTCTGTTAATATGTGCAGGGCCTCTGTGCTTTATTGACCTATCAGAGAGATTTCATAGGCGACAATTAAGGAAGCATATCTGATATCCGGAAGCCCAGAATCACAGGTTGTTAAAGAACGGACTTTGGCCACTGGGAATTGTTGTGTCTTGTGAGAGATGCTCCTAAACCACAAGTGACCAACAAAGGCAAGGATGCACAGGTGACTTCTTCTTCTCTCAGGTATGGAGTTGAACTTATTCTCTAGATCTTGCAGACAGAAAAGTATAATCTTGATTGAAATGATCACATTATGCGTGTGGTGTGCTTTGTACCTTTGTCTTAAACTGTCTAGACTTAAAGTGTCACTAAAGAGCCACTTGCTACACTTGAGTGCTGTGACTGAGATTGTGGAATACAGATGTTTTTGTGCAGTATTTAGATTATAAAAACTTTTATTTTTGAAGGATAGGACAGCAAACTGCAGGTCTTTTAGCATCAATATAATTCTATTTGGTATGTACGCCAGTCATACTGGGATGTAGCCTAGTGTTGGGTTTACTACCTAAGCACGGGAGTTTATAAACATTAACAGAGTCATATGACAGAGCGTGTGACAAACTGTTATATAATAACAGAAATGAAGTTAAACCACTTTCTATGAGTGAATTCTAGACAGAACGATGAATCAAGACAAAGTGTTTATGGATTTCAGCAAAATGTGACTATTCTCAAATATGCTGTTTTGAGCTCTATGATCAGGGAAGACAAATACTTCTATCTATAAATGTGTTAGCAGTCATCTGATTTTGCATTCACAATATTTCACCTACTGTCTGTTATGAATCAGTTGTGAGTATCTACACAAAATACTGTTTGGGGCTAAGATTATTGAGATTTGTTGTCACACATTGGTGAAATCTCCTCAGTTTAGCTGCTGTTAGAGGGATTGCCATGGAGGCACATAGCCTGAGGAGGAGCCAGTCCTTGAAGAGCTTGTCTGAGGCTTGTGAGGGGTCATGGGTCATGCCAGCTTCCACCCGCTGGGACAGGAAGTCTGTCTCCCAGCTAGTGCAACAGTAAGTGCTGCACAATACATGTACATATACAAATGCATTTTGTTCCCTTTATCCAAAGAAAGTTGACTTTTCTAGCACCGCCCTGCTTCACATTCACACAGTTCCACACATTCAGACAGGGAGTTGCTCAGTACAACCACAGTCCTCTACTGGTGGCTGCTGAGCAGCTCAGCTGGAATAGTTGGGAGTTTAATGCCTTGCTCGATGGCACACCAACAGGGGTTGTTGAGGGATGGAGAGTGTGACTCAACCTTCACAAGCCCACTTCTTTAGCCTCTCGGCTACTGCTGCCACATATAAATATACAGTGCACAGACATAAAGGAGAAATGACTCCGGCTGAAGTTCATCATTGTATTTGATATTTATTGACAATGTTACATTAAAGAGTCACAATGCATTTGTGCAAACAGGTACCAAAGCTGTGGAGACCTAAGGATCTCTGAGAAAGCAGAGCACAAACTCCAGGTAACGCGTCAATTAATTGATTTTAAGTATTAAATATAGCAAATATTACAATAACAATGCCATGGAAGAACAGCTAGAAATCATTCACTTTGTTCTAGGTGTCTACAGTGAGCAGCAGAGTTGACGTCTTAGAAAGTCGGGTGGAGGGCCGATGGAGGGACAGTGTGGACCGCCTGGGGTCTGGAAGGAGCTTCAGCCTGTCCAGGAGTCGTTCCATGGACTGCCTGCCCCAGAAGGAGGCTGGAGGCACCAGCGCACTGCGAGCCCTGTTTGAGTCCAAGGCCGTCCTGCAGCAGGACTCCTCCAGTGGCCCTCGGCTCAACATGGCCTCAGCTAATGGCAGCAAGACGGGGAGAGAGCGCCCCCCGCAGGACTTGAAAGGCCACAGCACTCCTGGAAAGGGGACAGCCATTCAGGTGTGTAACCATTGCATTTATGAAAAGTTTCAGTCTGGTTTTAAACCACATCATAGTACTGAAATAGCTGCTTTAAGAGTTTTTAATTATTTTCTCTTAACTGTTGATTCAGGGAACTTTTAGATCTGACTGCTGCCTTTGACACTGTGGATCATAAGATCCTTTTATCATGTCTTGAACAGTGCATAGGCATCAAAGGTGCTGCCCTCAAATGGTTTCAATCCTACCTGACAGATAGGAGTTTCTTGGTTCACCTAGGCGAATATTCTTCGACTGTGGCCCCACTTACTTGTGGGGTCCCTCAAGGCTCCATTTTGGGCCCCATCCTCTTTTCATTGTATATGCTGCCCTTGGGGTCCATTTTTAAGAAACATAATATTCCTTTTCATTGTTTTGCTGATGATATACAAATCTATCTGCCTATAAAAACAAAAAGTAAAGATTCAATGCTGCCTTTGCTGAACTGCTTAAAAGATATTAAAATTTGGATGGATTTAAACTTTCTCAATCTTAATGAAAATAAGACTGAGATCGTTATGTTTGGACGACCTGACCTATTGGATGACTCTGATGGTTCTCTTGGCCCTATAGCTTCTTACAATCGATCTTTTGTTAAGAATCTTGGTGTGATTTTTGACAGCTCCTTCAAATTTGATAAACAGATCAGTTCAGTTGTCAAAACTAGCTTTTTTTCAGTTAAGACTTTTAGCCAAGGTAAAGGCCTATCTCTCTCCCAAGGATTTCAAGAGAGTTATTCATGCTTTTATTACCTCCCGGTTAGACTATTGTAATTCTTTGTATGTGGGTGTAGATCAGTTGTCTCTTTGTCGTCTGCAGTTAATACAAAATGCAGCCACTCGTCTTCTAACTGGAAAAAGAAAGCGTGATCACATAACACCAGTATTGGCCTCCCTCCACTGGCTTCCTGTCCATTTTAAGCCTGTTCAGCACTTTGGTCAACTGTGGTTGTTTTAAATGTGCTATACAAATACATTTTGACTTGACTTGACTTGACTTATGTGTCTGTGTGTGAGTTTTCTGCTTGACCACCAAGCATTTTTCACATTGTCCGGTTATTTTTGAACAGGTTTCATAAGAGCAAGGGTTGTAGAACTTTCTCAACCCGTAGAGCAGCATGGGATCCTTTAATTGAAGTGAAAACATGAAAATCAAGACTGGAGTTACAAGGTTTTCACATGACAACAGTGATAAACACGATTGAACCCTATATTTAACTATATTACACTGCTATCTGTTAAGTATTTCTTTATTCAGTGCATCCTGGGAAAGATGGCTACAGTTTATTATTCTAAGAATGAGCTGTTCTTCACCATACTGCATGCTGTTGATTCACAGAAAGCTGTCCAGGTGGAGAGGCGAAAGACCATAAGTGGGCTCCCAGAGTCTTACGCCAGAGCGTCCAGATACTCACACGGTGAGTCGTGGTACTAAATTACATGTTTACTGTCGCTGTGTGATCTGATAGGGGAGACAGCATTGGCGAGGGCTTATTGCCAGGCTTCCCTCAAAGGCATGAAGTCATTGCTGTATTTTGGTGCCACAGTTCAGGATCAATTGTCCTCACACTACATGACAGAAACTGTTATCAAAGCAGTTCCCCGTCACAAACTGTCTACATTATTCATATAATGTCTGGGTTCTTCTTTCATGAATGAATATTGAGAAGTTATTTTGAGGTGCCTTGAATGAAGACACATCCATCAATCTCTCTGACAAAGAATATCGTTTGAGCTCGACATCAAAGTACAGCGCTACAACATGGACATCATCCACACACATGCATCGAGTGAATCTATCTTATGTTACCAGAGAGCAAGAATGTCAGGGCCATGGCTTCTAGTATTTAAAATACCACTATGTAATCCTGACAGAAGAGAGAGTTAGGTAAGCAGTGAGTCCTGTTCTTTGGCCCTGGGAGTAGCAGGAGATTGCTAAATAAAGAGAAGGATGTGGTTGCGTAGATGCAGAACTATGCATTCGGCACACATGCTCAAGATAGGAGTGAGGCTATCGCTGACAGTTCTGACCGTGACGCAGACCTTGGGCCTCCTGGAGGTGAGATCGACCCAGCATATCTTGGATGACACTTTGACCCCGTGATGTGTCTGGTGCTTTGTCACTGAGTCACAGACAGGAGTGTGACTGACATCGAGATGTGTTGATGAGACATGTTAACGTCTGTCCCTCAGTTTCCCAGGTTTAGTGACAGGATTGATGTGGTTGGAGGACAACAGAAACCAAAATCTATCATATTGTACTTTTCTAAACACAAAAAATTATATCTAAACTACTACAAAATGATCTTGCAGTCTAAAAGCAGAATTGTTTAGAAGTTAGAATATTAATTGGCCATCATAACAATCATGATATATACTTATTATCAAATTGTTTATTTGACAGCCTTATCAATGTACCACTTTACCAAAATAGGACCACCACTGAGTACCTGCATGTGTTTTTTATTATGTTGCCCGCTGAGCACCTAGTGACACAGATACTGTAGATCCCTCCCAGTGCCCGTTATAGGGGGTGACAATGCAGCTATGGGAATGGGAGGTGCAGGGACGCCCCAGTCCCGTAGTGACTAACAGAGGTGATTGACTCAGCCGAGGAGCAGCCGCCAGCCACCCTCCCAAAATAGCCAAACTCTCCTACTGGGCCAGCGGGTCTGATAAAAATCAGCTGTCACTAGGGCCAGAGGACTAGAAAGAGACAGAGTGAGAGAGGCAACGGAGCAGCTAACATCACAGGGGCCTTAAGAGCCACTAGAGGAGCTTTAACCAACAACCGAGATACACAACCAAGTGACTGAGGGCGACGCTGGGTAGTACTTCTGTGAGTATAATGAATTAAGCTGGAAATGGGGGAAAAACTAATGTGAATGTGTAACTAATGTAAAAAATGCTATAATTATAACTCTGATCATTTTAATTACATTTCTGTAGTCTGTCTGATGTAATGATTCCAATCTGGACGATAAATAGAATGAATTTGAGGTGCTGTGAACGCTTTTTACTTGCTTATTTCAACAAGACAGTATTCTTCACGTTAGGTTGACATCTCATATTGTACCAGAATATCGCTGTTAAATCAAACAAGGGACTTTTCCAAGAAGTCCTTTAAGCCTTGGATAAAAGCATGAGAGACTCTTATATGAAATTATTGACTTTGATGAAGAAGGAAAAAGAGACGATCTGCTTCTCATTTTGCCTATGTTTATGAGTAATGTCAATGTCCTTATGAGTAATATCAGAGCTACCCAAGGTCACAAATTCAAGTGCCTTTGCTATATTGCTGGCATCTTCATGATGTCCTAAGTGGCTATTATTTCTCAGCCCCTAATCCTTAGATATGCCTGGAATGGGAGATCAGAGAGCGGGATCAGCCAATCACTGGCCTTCTGTCATCATCAGAAGGGTGCTGACGCACTATGAAATAGGAAGAGTAGAGAAGCAGTATATCAGTCATAAAAGTTGGAGGAAGGAAAAACAAACATCACTTGTATTGTTTCGTATTAACACAATGATTTTCACTTAGCTCTTTCAGAATGATGTTGACACTGATGTGCTGTTTGGGGGGTCTGAGCCCCTCAGTACGGCCAGCCTGTGAGGTACAGGCCACTTTTGGCATGCTGGTTTTCATTACAGTCTGTGAATGTGGCTACAATCACAAACAGCTGATGGTGGCGAAGGTGGTGGTGAAGAACAAATACCAACTGCATTTCAGAATCATTTGTACAGCTGTCCGTGGCCCAAAAGCACTCACATTGCTGTGCCCCTAATAGCTCCTCTTCATTCCTGTGGAGAGAAGAGTAAAAGAGGCTGGACATGCAGGGGAACCAACCCAGACCAAAGAGATGTCAGTAGAAATGACTCTCCTCTTCACAAAAGCCTTCAAATTGAGGTTCTAGTGAGGAACCCATAGTTGCTGATATCAGTCTTGAAAAAAACAGCAAAAGTTAATTTAGAGTTCAGACTAGAAATTAAATTGTCCCTTTTCAGTTTGTATGAAGGGATTTTACCAATTAGCATTTCATCAGCTATTATTAGTAGCATGTGTGTCTGTACAGTGATAATAACTGATGAGGCTGACCTCGGTCTTGTGGGTTAGAACATCAACAGGACTCGCATGGCGCTCGGTTGCCTCATTCTGTCTGCTCATCCAGCTATGAAAATGTTTTAAGTCCCGACTCGTGAGAGGCGCCAGCTTGCTGGTCCATCCTTTTGTCCTGTGAGAGCTTACTGTGTGAAAAGGGAGGTGTGTTCAAATCTGGACATTAGTTACAGCTGGTTGGCCTGTGCAACACAGTGAGCTGCTGACCTCTCAAACCAGAGGCTGCTGGGGCTTCATTTGTGCTGTTTTGAATCTCATAACAAGTTTGAAATAATCCTACTCACACTAGATTTCATGGTGTTTCGTTGTTGTTCAGCTATAGTTATGTATGTATATATATTGCTATATTTAAGGAATTTGTTATTATTTCTACCAAATGTTTATCTCTGGAACCAGAAAATTCTACACTGATGCAGTGTTTTCTTTTTTTTCAAATGATATATGCTGCGGACAGTTGCTTTTTTTCATTACAGCACTATGACTTATTATTGCAGTGAAATTCAGCTACAGGTTAAATAACGCACGCCCACTTTTAACCAGCTGAGACTGTTTTCACATTTTCCATGGGGTCAGGCAGTCACATTCCTTTGGTCAGGTGTTGATGGCTTGATGGCAGAGAGCTCACACAAACAATGTGCAAACAATCCGGGTCACTCCAGCTGAGCTAGCAGTTGCTGTTGTTTTTTTTTTTTTTCTTCTTGGGCTCCATGGTCAGTCCATGGCATGCTGTTTGCTGAGGATCTCAGGCAACTGGCAGGCTGTGTGGGCTTATTTATCTTGTCAGCCACTGGGATCAAAGCCTCCGTCAGTTGTCTTGTTTGTTACAATGTTGGTCTTAAGCACAATAAGTCATATGCATTTTCATTTGCTTAATTTGTCCCCAGCTATTCAGGCTGGAGACATATTAAGAGCACTCAGTTAAGGTGCCACAGGCCATGTTGCAGATGACAGTTTCCACAAGTTAACGGGGAGCGACAATAGTAAACTGATAAGACACATTCCAACATCACTATAAATACACACAGTTATCGTTACACTTGTTGTTGCTGACGCCAGACACACTGCTGTGTATAGCCTGAGATACAAGAATATCTGAGTCCAACGGTATCACTACAAATGTGTGTCAAAGCAATTTCTAATCATTGCTATGTAAACTAGCAAAAGTGTCCCCTGATACCCCGATGATTTTATTTCACATAGTTATTGTGAAATAAAATGTGAGTTATTGAAAAGTTTTTACAAGTAATTTAGGAGCATTTAATAAAAAATGAGATGTATTCAATTTATTTTATCCAATCTATTGCAGATGACAGAAAGACTCTACCATTGACTAAGGGAGCCAGCCCAACAAGACAAGGCCGAGACAGGATATCTACTTCCGCCTCAGTAAGAGACAGATCAGCTCTCTACCTGTCAAGAGTGGCAGCTACAGACTCCGCAGGAGGCTCAAGACAACCAGTGAGTTCCTCAAATGCCTCCCATTCCTCCCCACACACTGGGGTCAAGGGCTCACACTAGGGAATGACCGCTATTCTCCGGCACAACAGGAGCTACTCAACGTTTTTTTTTAACAATAAATCTGTTGCATACTGTAAATGTCTAGCACATATGCAGTAGGCTACAATGGTAATATACAACTGTGCAGAAAAGAATGTGACTCATGATCAATATGCTTTTTACATTTCTATGAATGCGCTGATCTAAATCACACTTTATTAATTTTGTTGTTCAATAGGAATTCATCAGTACTCCAGGACAGAAGGCTAAAAACAGTAAGGTACTGTGTATAGTTTACTTATCATCCTAAAAACATTGTGTGGGTGCTGTTAAATGTGTGATGTGTAGTTAACTCTTTTACTTTGCTTGCACAACTTAAGACATAGTTAACTCTTTTATTCTTTGATCTAGGACACTAGTAACAATTTAAGAGTACCATACAGTAACATTCACCTTTAGATAAAAGAAGTTCAGTTTAGTTTCTGACAGCTTCAGATATAGATTTTTTTTCCATAGCAAGGCAGAGACTCTACACTTCTTTGTAACACAGTGTAATTACAATCAACCAACACATGCTATTCATTTATTTCAGGATTGATATTAATGTCACAATAACTTCTCCATACTGAGGCAATCTTTGCAAATGGCATAAGCAACATTATGCATTAAAATAGTATAGTACAGTTCCTTAAACAGGACAGGATCATGGAGGATGCAAAATCAGACAGTTCATTTTTTATGTTTGCTTGCCTAACTTCAGGTATCAGAAGATCACAGAATCAAAACACACCTAAGGCAGACCAACATTCCTGTGAAAATCCAACAAATAATTTGGAAGATCAGTCATTCTCTATGTATCTACTACATGATTTATATAGTAAATATGATTTATATTTATGATTAGATCATATTATATATGATTTAATCTTACAGAATATATCATATTCTATATAATTTATATTTAGGATTTATACATATATTATATATATTCAGTATATATACAGTATGTATGTATATATATAATTTATAGAAGTAGTACATAAGTAATTAAAATAACTCTCATTTCCTTTTCACACTCAAAATGTGATGAGTAGGTATAGAGTAGGTATTTGTGCAATGTCTGCCTACTAACGGTTATGAAGTGTTTTGCTAACCCTGGTGTGGTAGAGGATGGTTTGCTGTGAAAAACATCAAGCGAGCACAGAAAAAGGTAAAGTATGGCTTCACTTGCTAAATGCATGGCAATCTAACATTTTCATGTATCCTAATACCGTTTTTGATAATTGAATACTGACAATATCACTCCCATTTCTTTTTTCATTTCAAGATGGCCGATGCAGCCAAACAAATCACAGTGTCAGAATCATCTCATGATGAAGACGACCTGCCTCCTCCCCCACCTCCCCACGTACCACCTAGACCCCTCGACTATGAAGGGCCTTCGCCATCAAGTGGACTCCCTGTGCCTCCATCTAAAGAAACCTTCTCAGTGTTCTACCAGCAAAGGCAGAAGAGTGAGCTGAAGAGGCTCTTTAAACACATTCACCCAGACTTGCGGGCAAATATTGATGATGTTGTGGATGATGAGCTAATGGAGGCAGTGCAGTCAGAAACCTCGCAGACAGCGGATGCAGCTTATCAGGGTGAAGTGCAGTCCATGAGGTGGATCTTTGAGAACTGGACTCTGGACAATATTGGTGATCCCCATGCAACCAAGAAGCTGCTGGATGAGGAGGACTTAAAAGGTGGAGATGTCAGAAGTACCTCTTCCATGTTTGAGCATATTGACAGTGCCCAACAAATTTCAGGGGCATTTGCTGAAAGGCAGACCTCAGTCAGAGGAGATGTCAGAACATCAACATGGTTGTTTGAGACCCAGTCCTTAGATTCCCTAAACAAACTAAAAAGAGAGGAGGGTGAACTGGTTGAAGCAGTGCTGACAGAACCCATCCAGACAGGAGACGTGCGAGGGACTCGGCTGCTTTTTGAGTCTAAACCACTGAGTGACTTAGGGCGCTGCGACTCCATCGAAGACCATAACTTCCTGAAACTTAAGTCTGAGCTCCAGGAGCAGAAGGGAGATGTCCAGAAGACTGTGAAACTCTTCCAGGCAGAACCTTGCTGTGCCATCAGAGACAACAGTGGCAATATCCATGAGATTAAGTCCATCTGCAGGGAGGAGATCAAGAGCAGCAACATCAGCACTGCACGTTGGCTTTTTGAAACCCAGCCATTGGACATCATTAATAAAGGAACTGATGGAGTGAAAATTATTCGTGGCATATCACTGGAAGAGGGGCAGAGAGGTGGAGTTGATAGAAAGAGGTGGATGTTTGAAACTCAGCCATTTAACACAATACAAGAGGGCATGGAAGTGGACAGGTTTGAAGGAACTGTGGCTGACTGCACAGGAGAGGCTGATGTTGTGAACAAAAAGAAGCTCTTTGAGACGCATCCCTTGGCAGCACTGAAAGGAGACTCTGAAGATATAGCTTTGGAAAAGGAAGAAATACTTGGGGGAGATGTCAAGACTTCTCTGTGGCTGTTTGAAACTCAACCCATGGAGACTCTTAGTGATAGCTATGAAGTTGGACATTTGAAGAAAATTGCCCTTTCAGCTGATGAACAAGGAGAAGTAAAAGGCAAAAAGCAAATATTTGAGAACTATAGTATTAAAAAGAGCACCTCATTCAGAGAACAAGAGATTGAAAAGGGTGATGTAAAGTCATTCAAACATCTTTTTGAAACAATTCCTCTAGGCAAAATTACTCATTCTGATGAGGAGATTGACGAGAGGAAGGAAAATGATATCACAGGAGGAAACGTGAAAGGTAACAAAGCATTGTTTGAGACAACTCCTTTATATGCTATAAAGGACTCCTCCGGAAACCTCCATAAGGTCACAACAGTCAGCCGAGAGGAGTTCATCAAAGGGAATGTCCAAAACTACAAGTGGATGTTTGAGACCAAGCCTTTTGACCAGTTTGCAGAGGGAGAAGGAAACGTTGAGGTAATCAAAGGTATCACCAGACAGGAGGATACAATGGGCGATGTCAAGATGGCAAAGTGGCTTTTCGAGACCCAGACAATAGATGGGATCCATTCCAAGTTCAACCAGACAGAGCAAAACTCTTCTGAACAACAAGAGGAGTCTCATAAAGGCGATGTCAAGACCTGTAAGTGGTTATTTGAGACACAACCAATGGACATTTTGTACGACAAATCCGACAAAGTACGTGATAGAGAAGCCATTGAAAATACCAACGTCAAGTCCTTCACTTGGCTTTTTGAATCACAGCCTCTTGACAGCATTAAAGACAGCGAGGATCATAATTTGAAGTTATGCAGCACCACACAGGATTCTGTTAAATCGGAGGTTGGTGTCAAAACGGTGAAACGTCTTTTTGAGACAGAAACTTTGGATAGAATAAGAAAGGACACAAATACAGAACAAGATGTGAGATATGTCAGCCAGGTAGATGTCCAATCAGGAGATGTCTCACGAGTCAAAGAACTTTTTGAATCCCAGTCTCTCGATGAAATAGGATCAGAAATGATGACAGTATCTGATGAACAGAATCAAGATGAACACATTCAGAAAGGATCAGTTAATAAATTCACCTGGCTGTTTGAGAACCGTCCCATCAACATGATCAATGATAAGGACAATGATGAAGCAAACATGCACAGAGTCAGTGATGTTGAGGGTGGTGATGTACACAACAAGAAGTTTATATTTGAAACCTTCTCACTGGACAAGATCCATGATCAACCTCTTGAACAGGAGTCGGTCTGTGTGGAAAAGCCTGTAAGCGATGTTGACGTGAAGTCCAGCACCATGATGTTTGAGTCCGAGCCGCTGTATGCCATCAGAGACAAGGAGGGGCAGTTTCATGAGGTAACTACTGTGAAGAAAGAGGAGGTAATGAGTGCCAATGTAAGAGGAGCTAGGTGGATGTTCGAGACAAAGCCCCTTGATGCCATCAAGGCAGAGAATGAGGTTTATGTTATCCGAGCTGTCACCCAAGAAGATGTCAAGAAAGGAGATGTCAAATCAGCCCGATGGAAATTTGAGACACAACCTTTGGACTCCTTCGCCAGCAGAGATGAGCCCTCTGTCAGGGTTGTAGAGGACTTTGGAAGCAGTAATGTGCAGCACAGTAAACAGATATTTGAATCTGAGCAATCACACAAGAAGTATGTGAGAATGGTTAGTGTCACTGATGTTCAGCAAGGTGATGTCAGGACCTCCACCTGGCTCTTTGAGAATCAACCCATTGACAGTCTGAAAGGGGAACCTCAGGAGCAAGGTATGGTAAATACTGTCCATAGGGAAGACAACCAGAAAGGAGATGTGAAACGCTGCACTTGGCTGTTTGAGTCACAGCCACTGGACAAGATCAAGGAGACTGATAATACCTCAGTGCAAGGTGTTGAGGAGGAGATGCCAAAAGCTGATGTGAAGAGCACTACCTGGCTGTTTGAAACCACTCCACTGGACAAAATCACTGTCAACAGTGTCACCGACACTCTGTCCCATCTACATCAACAGGCTTTTATTCACTCGAGTGGTATCATAATAGAAGCAAATGAGATTCATAACGTTAACATGGCAAAATATCAGCTCGCCAGCAAAGAAGGCGTACAAATCCAGAAGGAGGAGGTTATTGAGGGTAACATCAGAAACATCATGTTACAATTATTGTACAAACCAACCCTAAAGCCCCAGGTTACTCTTCTTAGAGAGGTGGAGAAGGGTAAAGTAAACACCACAGTAGTTGAACTCCCAGTCCATCAGTCAACGTCACCTATCAACCTAGACAAGGATCAAAGAATACAAAGCATTGCCCAGATGATCGATAGTCTGCTTGTTCAAAGTAAGCACTTGAAAAGAGGAATCATAATGCAAGAGTCTGCAGGGGGACAAGCAGAGATGACAGTTTACTCACTCATCTGCCATTGTGAAACAAAAACCGAGAGTCAAGACATTGAAAGGGGAGATGTTAAGTCTGCTATTGGAAATCTCCTAGCTACAGCCAATAATCAAAAGTCTGCATCCTCTTGTAGAGTAGATGAAAATGAAAAGGGGAATGTGAACTTGTTCAAAAGTTGCATTGAAAAAGGAGATCTGCAATACCTGAAGAGTTTTCATACTGAGGCACCAGGAGATGAAGATGATCACAGCCTTTTGGCTAAGGACCACATTGAAGTAGTGCAGGGAGATGTGAAAGAAGCAAAGAGAAGTCTCTATCAACAAAAAGAGCAGGTGGAGCGAACCATTTCTGATGTCTTGCCAGGGGATGTAAAGAACACCAAAAAAGTTTTTGCATCAGAGTGCTCTTTCGATGTTGAAAATTGCATCCCAAAGGAAGAAATAATCCGTGGGGATATCTCATCAGCAAAGCAACAACTTGCAGTAAAGCAACCTATCATGGTAGAGAAAGAGGAGGTTGTGGCTGGTGACATCAAGGCAACAATGCAGTCATTAGAACGTGCAAAGCAACAGAGCATGTGTGTGGAGCGCGAGATCATCAAACCTGGAACCATCTATGACATGGACATGTCAGCACAAGGTCCTGAAACAGAGGGAAGCCAAGCACAAAAAGAAGAAATTATATCTGGAGATGTGAAAGCAGCCAAAAAGTCCCTTGAAATGGCGAAGACTCAAAGCATGCGTGTGGAGCGTGAAGTCATTGTTCCAGGAAAAATATACAACCTGAATGTCTCAGCACAAGAGGAAAGTTCCTCAACAGTGAAGCAGTCTACGTGTTCGTCTTCCTCCAGATGCCAGCAAATCACGACTTATCCAAAGGTCAGTGATGCAGTGAAAGATCAGGAAAGCCATGTTACCTTTGAGGCTTGTCAACAGGGTGAAATATCACAAAGTGCAGTTATAGTCAATAATTGTGCACCAGAATCACTGCCACCTTTTGTAAAGTGTAATGTTCACACAACAGAGGATGAGACAGAAGGAGACGTTATCAGAGGTGATGTGAAGGCAGCAATTAGGTCTCTTCAGAGTGCAGCAACAGAGCAGAAGCTCCTCGATAAAGAGGATATTGTAAGAGGTAACATGCAGTTGGCTCTGCAGTCTCTTGAGAAGTCTAGTGTAAATGTATCCAGAGGAGACTTTAAAGCTGCAATGATATACAGGAATTCAGGCAGAGCTTGTTCAGAGAGGAGCAAGACTGTTCACAAGCAGTGTGTTGTGGTATCTATGCCTCCATCTGACACTGAATTGTCTCCTTCGATTTCAGTAACTTGTGAAGAACCCTCATCCATTACAACACAGAATTCAACACCCAACCCTGTAGCGATTGCAAATGGAAACTCTAAATCATCCAGTTCTGAAGGTGTAGCGCCACCTCCACTCCCTCAAAAGACAAGTGAGAAACCACAGGACCAGAAGCCAGCTTTACCACCCAAGCCACAATGGACAAAATCAGTAGTTGTTGATGATCAGAATATTCTGCTACCTCCTTCTTCCGAAGTCCCTTGCCCCATCAAAGACAATGTAAAAAGTCCTGTGATTCCTCCAAAAGTGAAAAAAGGCAAACAGTCTTCCACTCCCTCTTCACATAAACCACAAGAAAACAAAAATCATAGTGAAATGAGTATACAACACAAAGAGACCATACATCAGTCATGCCATCAAAAATCTATTGATGAAGCAATTCAAGGCTCAAATCACATTGGGGCTACCAATGAAATTCTAGCAAAGGACTCAAAGGCTCAGGAAATTAAGATAATGCAGAATAGTCCAGTACTTACAGGGAAAGTATCAGACTGTCAAGTTGATAGGAAAATAATAACTTCAAAAAGCACTGAGATAGAAATGGATAGAAATGTGATACAGAAAATCAATGCAGCTGAGGAGATAAGGATGTGCGTTCAGAATTATGCAGAAGATGCTAAACATGAAATGAACATGAGCTTGCAGGCTGCTCTACAGAACTTTGAGAGAAAGGATAATGATACTGTGAACAAAACAGTCCCTGTTTTGTCCAAGAAGGTAAAGGTAGTAAAAGATAAGGTTAGCCAGCAAAAACAAACCAACAAAACCACTGCACAACAGAAATCAAATCCCAACGCTACCAAAAAACAACACAGCAACAATGAATTGCAAAAGTCAGCGACCAACATTCCAGTTGGTGCATGTCCTATACGCCAAAATGGCCGTAATGAAGAACAAAAACCTGAGGATAAAGTTGTTTTCAGAAAGAAGAAAGCAAAGGAGACAGAGGATGAGCGACGACAGAGGCTCTCTGTCCACAAGGAGGAGATCATGAAGGGAAATGTGAAGGCAGCAATGGAGATTTTTGAAAATTTAAGGAAACGAGAGGAACTTAAGGTAATCCTGTCTCAAATGCAAGAGATAGAGGGAGAGACCAGCAATGTAGATGTTAGCTCCTTGAAGACATTATTTGAAAATGTCCCTGCTTGGATAGTTACACCAAGTAGAAATGCTAAGCAAAGTAATAAAAAGGTTGAAAAGAAGGTTGAAGTAGAGATCCAGGATGATGATCTAGAAAGCATCTCCTCAGTTGACACTGCATTTGAAGATCTGGAAAAGGCAAGCAAGGAAATAATGAATCTGAAGGAACAGACTTTAGCAAAACTCATTGACATTGAAGAGGCAATTAAAAAGGCTTTGTACTCTGTCTCTAATCTGAAATCAGAGGCTGACATTGCAGGGCTGTCAGGACTATTTGATGAATCTTTGAAATCTGAGCAAATCTGTCAACCTGCCAACAACATCAGGAAAATCAGTATTGTGTCAAGCAAGGCCAAACCAGATCAAATCAAAGAGACACCTGAAGGGAATGTGAAAGAAGTTTCAGTTTCAAGTCCTTCAAAACAACAAGTGCACAATAAGCCACTTATCAGACAGTCCAGTTCCCAATCCTCCCCGTCATTCATCTCCATTCACTCTGCTGCCAGAAAGCCTACAGAACAACCAAAGTCACCCATCTCAACATTCAAGCCAAAAGTAGAGGCTAATTCTCAGAGTTGCCAAAGTGGTGCAAATAGTGATCTGGGCCAGGAATCTGCAACTGCTGAGTCCTCACGCAATTTTCACAGTCCTGCACAACGCAAGGTCAGTGTACTTGAGGTGAAAACTGTTCCGGAGCCTCCTGCAGGAATAATTGGCACAAAGACAGTCAGTGAAACATATGAAGAGACTGATGGATTTGGCAACATATTTGTTTCTTCCAAGACTTCAACATTCGTCACCAAGCAGTCTGAGAGTAAAACATCTGCACTGTTTGAAGTAGTTGGCAGTCCAACCAGGTATGAAGTAATGACATCCCCCTTGATGCGAAGATCTGGTCGCCCTTTCGTAGAAAATGTGTTAAACAATGCCAAGGAGGATGGGACAGTCTTTGTAACATTTAGCCAACCAACAGAAAAGCACTAAAATGCCACTTTTCCTTTGATTTTAGATCACTAATTATTCCTTTTATGTATTTTTCACATTGTTTTCAATGAAAAAGTTTTGTCAGTTATGTAATAAGAATAATTGATCTCATGAAATAATAACAACGTTGACTTTTAGTAAAAAAAGATTTGTCTTATGGATTTTATACTGTAACCATAATATAGTAAAATGTTAAGTGCTTTTATTAAAGTTAAGCAGCATAGTTGATATGTTCTGTTGTGTAAATGATCAAATAAATGACAGATTAAAAGATGTGATTGAAAGAAATTATTTCTATTTTTTACACTGGTTCATTATTATTCCACAACTTTTAAAACGTACACTATGATTCAGATAGATTGAAAAATATCATGCAGCACCTTACAATGATTGCTGTTGCCTGTGATAAATGTGCCTCAGGCAGTTCACCTCCACAGTGTGGATTTACAAAATGCTCATCGCCTCATTCATTTACCTGGTAAATGATTCCACCAAAACCATAAATGATTTGAAGTTTATTTTAAACCTTTCATAGAAATATCCCAGAGCTTATCAGAACTTGTTGCATAAGGACACTATAATTCAAGATAGTTGAATGAAATGCTATGTACCCCAAATTCCTCGCATTTATGCACAATCCATCTACAGTAGCCTTATAATAATACATTAGTCTTGTATAGCGCTTTTCTAGGTACTCAAAGACGCTTCACATACAGGGTAAAATCATTTAATAGGTAAATCTATAATAAAATTAAAAAAATAAAAGACAAGAATAAAAGTAGGTAGTTAAAACTAGAGGAATCCTGAGATGGAGGGAAGGGAGAGAGAGGGAAGGAGGTTAACAGGTGAAAGCGAGCTTGAAGAGGTGGGTTTTGAGGGCCTGTTTGAAAGATGGTAGGGTGTTAGCCTGTCGGATATGGTTGGGGAGGGTGTTCCAGAGGGAGGGTGCAGCAACTGAAAAGGCCCCCAGGTCCGGATCTTGGTCCTGGTGGTCTTGAGAGTGGTTGCGGCTGCGGACCTGAGGCATCGGGTAGGGGTGTGGCGGGGGAGGAGGTCGGAGAGGTAGGGAGGGGCCAGGTTGTTTATGGCTTTGTAGGTGATGAGTAGTATTTTGAAGTCAATCCTGTATTTGACCGGGAGCCAGTGGAGGTTGTGAAGGACAGGGGTGATATGATCTCGGCGGCGGGTGGAGGTGAGCAGGCGGGCAGCAGAGTTCTGGACGTATTGAAGTTTATTGAGGATTTTGTTGGGTGAGCTGTAGAGGATGCAGTAGTCGAGTCTGGAAGTTATGAGGGCATGGATCAGGGTTTCGGCAGCGGCAAAGGACAGGGAGGACCGGAGGCGGGCAGTGTTCCTGAGGTGGAAGAAGGCAGTTTTTGTGACCTGGTTGACATGAGGTAGGAAGGAGAGGGTGGGGTCAAGGATGATTCCGAGGTTGAATGGAACCATATTTCTTTGAATAAATGGGAGTACATGACAAAAATCAAATTTATATATCTGACTTCAAAGTGTCAAAGCTCAATTTACATGATGAATATTAGCTAGCAAGCTGATTGACAAGAAGTCTGTTTCGCCACTAATTAGTTAAAATAATAATCTGTGACATTTTAATGTAAATACATCTCTGTTTTGCTACTCTCTATCGCTGACAGAACAAAATAGTGATTCACCCTATACCCAGTTCATGAAAGCTTTTAAATTTGCTGTTCTAAAAACCCAGTGTCTGGTAGGTCTTTCCTGAGGCCTTCCCAGGAAAATCCTCTGGCAGACAGAAAGTGATGTGTTTATGTTTATGGAAGCAGCAACAGTGGTTTGTTTTGAATAAATAGAAGAAGAACTGGGTAGTTAGCATGAGCAGTGATAGCCACCATGGCTGGACAGACAAAAACAAGAGCGCCACCTACAGAAACTCAAACTTCATCAACAGAAAATCCAAGGAAAAAGAAACACATATCAGAGGAACGCAAGAGTGTTAAAAAGTAAAGAGACTTTCTCTTAGTCAAAAGTAGAATGAACATCAGTATCACTTGTCCAAGATGAAAAGCATTGAAAGATTGAACTGAGATGCTTATGTCACTTTTTTCCTTTAGACTGGTATGTTTTGCTGTCATTAATTAACTGCATCTACACTGAGTAACTTTATTATGTTGGGCCAGTACCTAAAATGAGTTGCAGCTTGTTAGCTCTATTGCTAAGTACTGTATGTCTCTTGCCAGCGTTACTGTAAACTGTCTGTCGTTTGTCAATATAACATTATTGGTTGAGTATTTGCTTGCATCTATCAACTATAATAGATATGTAGTAATAATGTTCATCAAGAATACACAGCAAAACAACTAGATGGCTGCGTCCCATTGGAAGACTATGACCATGGCCACTGGTTTTTGATGAATGCACAATTGGTGGCAGTTGGTTCTATTACCCTATAAAGATATTAGGAAGATGTTAAGATTTGATGACACATAATACTAAATAGTGCCTGCTGGTAGTAGCCCTAATGTACTGTGTCCTGTTAATTGCTCAAATTTGCAAAACAAAGGAACAAACAAAAAATCCTTCCAATAGAGGATAAACTGGTAGATGGGCAGACAAAGAAATGTGCTGATAGGAAACAGCTCACATGTGCTATTACAGTATATCTGTCATATTGATATTACACTTCATTGGCCAATGATAGAAAAATCATACACAGGTTTCCTTTAAAGAAACACAGAACTGAATCAGATTTGTTGTCATCATAGTTCCGGTCACCTGCCAAGGAAATGTGTTCTGCCTGTTTGACACCTGTCTACCCAGTGGAAAAAATGGTGGCCAATACACTTATCCTGCACAACAACTGCTTCTGCTGTAAACACTGTAAGAAGAAGCTCAGGTGAGATTTCTCAGCATTAACAATGCAGCAGCCTCAAATCAATTGCTGTTAAAAAAAAAAAAATAATCCAATCCCCATGCAGGGCATTAAAATCAATCACAGTTGCTGATCTAATATGAATGAGAAATCATATGACAAAAACAAAACATGTGATTTAAAATTGTGTTTAATATCACAAAAGACTTTGTTTTATGTTATTGCAGCATCCATAACTATTCATCTCTTTATGGAGAGTTCTACTGCATCTTTCACTACCAACAACTCTTTAAAAGAAAAGGAAATTATGATGAAGGATTTGGACACAGACAACATAAAGACCGTTGGCTTCAGAAAAACGAAGAAATAGATGAGCCAGATGTCAAGTTGATCCCCAAAACAACAAAGGGCAATGTAGACATTTTTGACGGCTCAGGAGAGTCCTCTGCTGGTGTGTTTGCTGCAAAGTCATCTGCAAGAGAACCGGCTTGTAACAGTGGTGCTGATGTTAGAGGCAAACTGAAAATGAGCTGGCCACCAGAGAAAAAGTATCCAGGGACCCGTCCAACACAACAGACATACGCACCAGACCAGAAAAATAAGATACCTGACAAGAACCAACTAAAGATCAGCAAGGGAGGAGAAAAAGTAGAGAGAGTGAAGAGATTATCAAGCCCCTTTATTTCAGGGCTCAAGGAACAATCAGGTTTTAACTCAGTCAAGAAATTGCCTCCAAAGGAAACAAATCCTGGGAGTGCTCCAACCAAAAAAGCACTTTTCCAAGACAGCATCACTCCAACAGCAGCTTCTCCACCCTGCTTAGAAATGGGTATTACTGTCACAAAACCAAACATAGAACAGACAAATTTGGCATCCCCCACAATAAAGAACTATAATTCAACATCCAACAGGCAGGGAGCTTCTCCAAGCAAAGCCAGAAAGTCTGTCCGGTTTGCTTCAAATATTGATGTTCAAGATGACCAGTTGTCCTCTGAGTTGTGCTTGAAAGCAGAAAATGAAGACCACAGTAAGCAGCATTCAGACCAAAGTGAACAGCACCCAGTGAATAAATCTAAGGATGTGACAGATATCAGCAAAAACAATGACTTTGAACATTTGTCATCTGAGTTCAGGAAAGAACAGGTTGAAAGTGAGGTAACGATTAATCCCTTTGAATACACATGCCATGGAAAAATAACTAATACATCAAACCCAGAGCATGTGAAAGTGGAGACCAGTCAAGAGATCCCACAGACTGGTGACAAAGACAACGTTACAATTCTGAACGTTGTAGTTTGTAATTCATCATCTAAGGCTGATGAAGTACAAACTACAAAAGAAAGAGATTATTCAACTCAAGAAGTTGTTACTCACCAAGAGCCATCCAAGAAACCGGATGTTGTTCCAAGAAACTTGGTAAATCAGTATGACTCAGAAAATTCAAGTATGTTGCAAATTCAATCAGAACAAATGACTAGAGAAGAGGGTAGTCTAGCAAAAAATAATAATCAGTTTGAACAGGATGATTCAGCAAAAGAGCAAGAAACCAATGGTAGCCAGAAGAAGGATGCTAATTCTCTGAAGGGTTCTGGTAAACAGACTGACAGGACAAAAGTAAAATTGGGATCCTGGTCCAAAGGAAAGAGTCCATTGTCGAAGCTTTTCACATCTAGTGGCAATGAAAAAACAAACAAGGTTGAACTGAAAGACGACAAGAAACCAGAAATCAAACCCAGTGGGCTCTTAGGAAAACTGTTTCAGTCATCATCAGAGAAGACTGAAGACACTAAAAGATCAGCTGTGCAAGAGGAAAGAAAAGACATCACACATGCTCAAACTGATGACAAAAGCACAGAAGGGGTAAAGGACGGAGTTACAAAAGAAATGCCAGAGGAAGGGGACACAGCTCAAGTCCCACCTCTGGAACAAGAAGCTGTAGGCAATATAAAGGACAACTCACATCCTAATGACCCCAACACATTGAATAGTGACAAAAGTCAAACGACAGAGCCATTCCACCCACTCAAGTCAGGTGATAACCTAACCGTTGTGGAACCAATTTTAACAGCTCCTGCACAAATTGATATGAATTCATTTAATAATCAGGAACCAAATATACAGAGCAGTGAAGCTACAGGCTTGTCTCTCGTTGATACTGGCATGGCTGACTGTAATGATCTTTCTGTTGCTATGCAATCAATGAACCAAGTATATGAGGTGTCAGCCAATCAGCTAATAGCTGAGAAAAGTGGCAACAAAATTTTGGGTGATGCATTTAAGGATAACATTTTTGGAGACAGCGTCAGTTCTGCCCCTGTCGAGCCATTGATCACTCAAATAGATACAGACAACTCTGTCCAACAGCCAAATGAAATGCTTGAAGCACCAGAATTAGAAGCAAGAAACCTTTGTGACGGATCATTTTTCAGTCTCAACCAGATTCTTCAAGATTCCTCAAATCTTTTTGGTCCATCCAGCTCTCAGGAGAACATTTCTGAGAACACCTCTGGTGATGCATTTGCATCTTCTTTGAGCCATAACATTTTGTCCACAGATGCTTCTGCTGAAACTCATGGGATGCTTGACTCTCAGCCCATATCAGCTGAAAATCAAGAGAAATATGGCATGACAGATCAGCTCATTGTCCCAGCACCCAAGAAGCAAGATGGGAACCAAACCACAAATCTTTTTGGTTTCAGTACAAATACCCAGACAAGAGAACAGGAAACTGACTTTGACATATTCAGCTCGGAGGGCATTATTCTCACTCAGTCGTCTACTATTAATGTGTTTGATCAAGGTGCAGCTGATGTTTCTTCAGACCATAAACCGTCAGCCTTTCCTGATGATATCTTTGGGATTAATGACATCTCAAGTAGTGCAGATGTTTTTACAGTGCTACCATGCAGTCAAGCCAATTCCAATACATTGAGTGATTTCCTTGGGTCAGACACGTCATCTATTGCTACCCCTTCAGTTCAGAGGGATCTTTTTGCTGAAAACATATTTACATCAGAAGCAGAAATGGTGGCAATGTCTGAACCAAGCGATGCAAATCCATTTATGGACAGTCCTTTAGGGGCTGTAAACAGTAATGTTGAGCAAGTAACAGAAAATACTGTCACAAACAATAGCTGGATGGATGACTTGCTTGGGTAATAGCAACAATGTGTATAGATATTGTAATGCAATGTACAAGGAACAGAGAAACCATCGTATGTGGTTAACCCAAATGTGTGTATAAATATGAAGAACCACAAAACATTTAATCAGTAAAATATTGCATTCATTTAGCTTTGCATTGTACTACTATTTTCACTGGTGTTCCTTTTTTTCAGTAATTAAGCGATTCATGAACAGAATGAGGAAGATAGACACACTGATAGTATTTTTATGTACTGCCAATAAAAATGACAACTCTCCATTGGAGCTGCAAAATCAATTGTTTTTTAATTAAATTAACATGATTTTCTTCAAAAACATTTATCAAGAAAAGCTAACTTTTTCCCCAAAGAATAATAGTATATATTTCAAGGTGATTGTGCATGAGTGGATAAGTAATAAATGAAGTTCATGAGTAAGAAATAGGTGCAATTAAATACTCTTAATTTGACTTTGAAATGCTATCTGTATACATTCTAGAAAATAAGACTGTTTGAATATGTTGATGTAAAAATAATTTGTTCACAATATGCATTAATAAATATCTGTAATAAAATCTCACAATTTTCCAAAATACAAATTTGAACTTTCCTCATGTTGCATTGTTCTAATAAATTACCATCACACTCTTCGCTGAAGTTTTGTTTGTTGGCCCTTTAAAGCAGAGCCTGGGCTTAGGCTAGTAATATCGATGAATAGATCATAAATCATGCATAATGATAAGAAGACAATACAGGGTTAATTAGTATAAAGAGTTTGATATAATGGGTTAATTACTTTGAAGAATGGGCATAATTATATGTAATACGCAGCCTGCAAGCTAACACAGACACAGACAGTTGAGAGATACAGAAATTTTTGAGGTGATTTATAGATGCATCTTCACATTATACTGTATCACACTGTCTCAAAACCAAATGATTCATTATTGTATTATATATTTATTTAAAAATGATTCAACTATCATTTAGGCAGCATAAGGAGGCTCAATCATGTTGTATAAATCTGGATCATCAGTAACACTTGGTTAGACCACTTTATCACGTACCCTGTAACCTTTTGGTCTATTGGTATTATCACAGAATCACTGAAGAACCATACATAGAACCAATAATGTTTCAACTTCGACCTTTTACAAAACTACACAGAATCATTATTAGTTCTAAATGGAACAACTAGAGGCTAAAGGAACTGCAAAAGGTTTTTCAAATAAATTAAGAGCAATGGTTCCACAAAGCAACATTAAACCCATAAAGTGCCTCTGAAGTGTAATTCCAGCCAACATATGAATAGTTATTAATGAGAACAAAAATATTTTTGAAATTTTGATCGTGAAATATCCTAATCAACATTTCTCAATGTGTGAGAAAATTTTTATATTAACAGACATATTTTACAGATAAAGATCAATGACCACCCCGAGACTAAACCCTCAGACACATTTCTATAGTTTGGTTGATTGTTGATATTGACAGTTGTCCATTTCATAGTCACTTGCTGTGTTCATGGAGGTCATATTTCTGAAAAAGCAACAGGACACATAAGGGGTATAATTCATAAGGACAGCTAAGAGATACAGTATATACCTGTATGACATATGTATAATAATGAAGATATATTTTCATTGTCACCTGTTGCCCTCAGCCTCATCAGTTGAATCAGGTAGCTCTGTTCTCCTTGTCTCAGGAAGCAGGAGGGTGAGAGCCCCGCTGATCATTAAAAGGCTGCTGAAGACAATGGTGGGTGCGGCCCAGTGATATATGGCCAACATGTTGAGCAATGGAGACAACAACCCTCCTGTTCTCATTGTTACGGTCCCTAATCCTGCAGCTGTTTGTCTGATAAAGAGGAGGGAAAATACAATTGATTACAATGACACTTACAGACCTGGGTCAAATAGTATTTGCAAATCGTTTTTGATTTTTAACATGCATTGACAACCACATTGATGGAGGATGTCACATTAGAACAACTCAGAAAGTGTTTTTAAGTCGTATCAAAAAATATACTAAATATGCTCTCAAATGATTTCTTGTGATTGTGTAAACTTTCCAGTACTCATTGTGCCATCTATCAGGCTGCTAACTAGGTTAAAACAAATACCATTAAAAAGTATTTTGAATTCGACATATAGGCAGTGCAGGCAGTGCAGCTGCACTGGGGCCCGTGACTGAGAGGGCCTGTGTGGCCCGTGCATTGTTTGCACAACTCTAGGCTCGTTGGACGCCATTAAAATAACCCCTTTTCAAGGGGATTTGGGATTTCTGATGGGCCGCCATGCCAGAAGGTTATATTTTCCGAATTGGATCGGTGCAGAATGCCCACCCTGTCTCATTGTGTTTTTGATATGATGTGGGCAAAACTGCTGCGCAAAACAGTATAGGCCTACAATATGTGCTGCCGTGCCAAACCATGAATCTTTTGTTTTTCAGTCTGATGTGTTGTCTGTTCCTCTGTTACTGATGCATGAGTAGCATATACGCCTTAGCTATAGTTATGTAGCCTAAATACAGTGTATCAACTATAGTTAGTTGCTTTGTTGACTTGTTGATTTGATTCTGTGTCCCAACATGAACTGTCAACACCTACCTAACAGATGTTGGGAACAACTCCTGAATGTAGACATTGCATATGGAAATAGACCCAATCATGAAAAAACGTCCTGCAATAACTAAGGATGTAACAGCAATGGCACGTTCTGAAATAAAAAACAGAGTGATAAATAAAGCAAAAACATGAAATAATCCTTCTGCTAAATTCTGCCAAGTGTCTTACCTTGAACAGCTAGGGTGAGCATGCACAAGAATCCCAAAATCACAAGTGCTGACATTAGTAGTACTTTTCTCCCCAAAACTTCTAACAGCCAGATGCAAAGTAAATGAGCTGGTAGTTCAATGAGACCAAACATAAGCTGCGTCAAGAAGATGTCCAATCCAAAGTTTCCCATGTTGAAGTAAACGCAGTAGTAGGAAAGATTCAATGAAAACCTTAGATTTTAAACAGGAAAAAAATGTATTAGTCATGCAGAGATGAGCAGGACACCTTACATGAACTCCACCATTTCATGCCTCATTCATGTATGTTGATACTGATTGTCAGGTTTCATGTCATTTGTGAAATGACAATGGAACAGTGTCAATTTGAGTGCAAATTCCAAAATAAAAGTCTGAGTAATTGCCATTGTTAACTGAAAAACATGCATTATGGTTAGCAATAAGAATGTGTTATAAAACTGTTTGTCAGACATTGTATGTTGCTTTAATGAATGCCACCACCCCTCCCCTCTGGCAAATGTAATCGCATGTTGCTCTTCAGTGGTCTTGTGTTCACAATTCAACTATTTATGAATGAATGAATGAGTGAATTATTTTTTTTAATTTTCGTGTCATACCATATAAATGGCCCATCCCACATGGGATTACATGACACACAATTACAAGAACATATAAAACACAGACTTCCAGGTCACTCAACAGCACAAACTAATATAAGACAGCTAATATAATACAAAGCAACTACTTATACAACATGTATTTTTTGAGTGTCCATGCTTTATCTAAATAGTCAGCAAAAGCCGAGTCTTCCATCAATAAATAATCAAGATCTTCTCTATTGATCTTATTAAACAAACAAATTCTGTAGTCAAGGGACAATATAAAACAAAATGCATTTCATTTTCAATTTCATTTAACAAACATAAATGACAAACTCTGTATCCTGGTCATCATTATATTTCACATAGTTTTCAGTACTGAACTAATTTTTAATCAAACCATAAGTTCTGACTTTTGGTTTAATCCATATCTCCATAAGCCATTTAGCTTCTGCTTATATACGTAAATACGCAGTGTTGAGAACAGAACATGGGGAAGCATCCTTCACTCCTCTGTCTGAATGTTTCTTACTTGCCATGTAAGGTAACGTACGTGTCTTTCTATCTAGGCATGATGTTCTCATGGCTATTAGCTAATGGTAGGTTAGCAGTTGATTATATAGCTACTGTTAGCACTAGCTAGCTACATAGGTTTCATACTACAATCAATCCATGCAGCCCTATACCTGATCACTATATCCTGTTCCTACCACCATTTTTTTAAATTTTTTTTTTTAGGCATTTTATGCTTTTTTATTTTTGATAGAGACAGTGTGAGAGAGAGACAGGAAGGTATGGGAGAGAGAGGGGAGGATGCAGCAAATGACCGTGGGCCGGATTCGAACCCGAGTCGCTGCAGGAAGGACTGAGCCTTATGCGGTACGCGCTCGACTCGGTGAGCACCGGGGTGCCCCCTACCACCATTTTTAAAACCATTTTTAACTGTGTGGATGAGGAGGTCTTGGGTGTTGTTAATTATTCTCTACATCTAGGCCTTTTAACTGCTGCACTGAAGACCACTATGGTTAAGCCCATTTAACAGAAAATAAACTTAGACCCTCATCCCCTAACAATTTTAGACCAATGTCAAACCTTCAATTTTTAAATAAGATTTTAGAGAAATTGTTTTTTAAACAATTAAATCACTTTTTAAGCTCATGGTTGGAAATGTTCCAATCAGGTTTCTGGGTCCATTACAGCACCGAGACAGCCCTAGTTAAGCTACTCAATGATATCAGAGTCGGTCTAGATGCCAAGAAACTTTCCGCTCTGTTACTACTAGATTTGAATGCGGCATTTGACACTGTGGATCACACTATTCTTATAGAGAGATTAATAATAAATAAATACATTGGCCTCGCAGGCAATGTCCTCGCCTGGCTACATTCCTACCTCTCCCAGAGAGAATGTTTTGTGGCCTTGGACGAATTCTCATCTGAAATAGCGGTGTGCCTCAATTTTGGGTCCTTTAATTTTTATTGCTTCCCCTCAGTGGGGTCATTAGGAGGGGCATGGCATTTCCTTACACAGCTATGCTGATGACACTCAAATATATGCTGCTGTGTCCCCTGATGACACTAGGTCTATTGGTTCTCTTATTAACTGCATTTTAATGCTTAGATGTCCAAGAACTTTCTGCAGCTCAACCAGGACAAAACCTAAGTGCTTGTTATTGGTTCTACCATTTAAAGAACATTGCCAGAGTAATTATTGCAATTAGTTCAAAAAGCTGCTGCTAGAGTGCTAACTAGAACCAGAAAGAGTGCACACATTACTCCTTTTTTTAAATTAGTTACTTGTCCATGTTTGTATTGATTTTTTAATTATTTTATTATTTTTTAAATCACTGCATGGGCTTACATCAAGTCATATTTCTGATCTGTTTTTAAGTTATGAACCGGTAAGACCCCTCAGGTCATCTGGGAATATCCTGCTAACTGTTCCAAAAAGCAGGACAAACACCTTTGGAGAGGCGGCATTTAATAGCTATAGCCCTATACGGTGGAATAGCCTCCCAGAGGATCACAGGAAAGTAGATAATATTTATATTTTTAAACACCAACCAGGATAACCCTAACACTAGCTCAAAACCTACCTTTTTGCTCTGGCTTTAACTAGGTGTGTGGTGTAATATTTTAGTTAATCTTATTTTTAGTCTTTTGTATTATTTTATATTGTATCTAATTTTATTCTTTTGTTTTATCTCTAACTATACTGCTGTAACCTGTCCATTTCCTGTCACTGGAAAGCACATTGAATTGAATTTACTTGTACAACAGCTAACCAACTGGCTAACAAGCTGTGCGCAGTGCATCAGTTGAATTGCTCCAAATCCAAGGCAAAGAAGAGGAGGAGAAGTGTCCGAAAACCAGCTTCACAAACAAATTTTCATGGCTAAACCCAAACAATGGTTTTAAGTTAAAATGGCTTATTATTATATAAAAAAAAAATTAAATAAATTGACAATACTGTTCCACTGCTATATCATAATGACGCAAGTATTACATGGACACCTAATGACAATTTCTCATAAGGACTGAGTCAGTGTTCATGAATCTCCCATGTACCTGTTAGGAAGCTGTTGTTTAAAGTGTAATGTATTATAGACCATAATTTATGTTAAGCGCTACCATAACATTACAACATTACAACATTTTCATTTACTTTAAATGGTTTATTTTCCCCATCATTTATTAAGTTATTGGAGTTTAACTTACCATGCCAACGTTATAATCAAGAAATGCTTTCTAAGAACAGGTGATCTGATAAGAACTCTTATGCCTCCTTTCTCCACAGTTTTTTTCACAACAATCTGTAATAGAAATATCTTATGTAGCACTGAAAGTTTTTTCACTATCAACTACACACCATCTGTTTGCTATTTAATATTTAATCATATTAATATTTTAGCAGAAACAGATCAAGTATTAATTTAATGTCAAAGTAATAATTAGGTAGTTGGGTATAACTTCAAATCACTGCTGTAAATCACAATAAAAATCACAATAAATGCACACCTGTGACCACAACAGTTTTTTTTAGGCATTTTATGCTTTATTGACAGAGAGATAGTGTGAGAGAGAGACAGGAAAGCATGGGAGAGAGAGAGGAGAGGACATGCAGCAAATAACTGCGGGCTGTATTCGAACCCGGGTCGCTGCGGGAAGGACTGAGCTTTATGCAGTACGCGCTCTACTCAGTGAGCCACCAGACATGTAACATCCTCTTTAAAGAGGGAAGTAACTCGGTTTATTGGAAATGGCAACTATTTCAACCACTGTCTTTGTTTACCATAATTATACCAAGGTATCACAATTAACTTGCCAATGATATATTGATGTTTAAAAATGCTACATGTCGCACCTTTAAATAAAGTATTAGCAATGTACTGTTTATAGGACGTGGCACAAGGAAGTATAAACTTAGACAACCACTATTAATAATGTAAAGACAAAAGTTCTTGTGAAGGCACAGTACCTTTTCCAACAGAGAGTCTGGAACAGTGCGTTTGTTGATTGCTGCTACCTTGAGAATCAACTGTTTAGCTTCTGCTGTCCTTCCTCTGTCCATCAACCATCTGGCAGACTCTGGAATAAACCTGATAGAAACAAGCATGTACATGAGTAAAATGACACTTCGTAATAATCTACAATTTTACTGTAAAACACTAAAGGGTCCTCAAAAAAACACTATGTGAAAAATGCACACCATATGTAAATAACAACAGCAGCA
The DNA here is from genome assembly GCF_046629955.1 of Centroberyx affinis. Taxonomy (NCBI): domain Eukaryota; kingdom Metazoa; phylum Chordata; class Actinopteri; order Beryciformes; family Berycidae; genus Centroberyx; species Centroberyx affinis. Next base: position 728,805 of record NW_027281952.1, read on the forward strand.
ACTAGTGCTGCTGTGATCAGCTGGGCCAGTCTCCAGTCACGGATGAAGTAGATCATGCCAGCAAGGATGCACTGGCCGAACGCACCACATATCAAACACACACATGCTCCCAATGATCGCTTGGTCACCCCAATCCATTCAGTGGCTGCAGGGAAGAAAATATACAATTTATGTTTTTTAACTTTGTTTCAAGAAAAAAGAAAATGAGAGCTGAGATTAAAGCCTAGTAAAGATACAAAAAATACCAACCTTAGAATGTGATTTTAACTTGAAATGACATATGAATATCAAAATGATCTCAACACATTTCAAGTCAAAACTATTTACATTTTAATAATGAAACCCTTGTATTCTCTTCATGCTCTTTCTCTACGAAAGCCTCCTACTATACAGGTCACCTGTGTTTTGTTTTTTTGTACCACACCAAATTTAATCATATTGTGCCACCTTGTGTAGATGTTTATGTTTTAGAGATATCATAATATCTAATTAGCAAACTCATTGTTATATTATCTCCTGACTTGTATTACTACTTTAAATTATGTTATTGTTATCTCTTCATCTTTGGTCAGTTTTACTGTATATCTTTCTATGGAGCAATATAACAGCAAACAGCTGCCTAAACAATAACTTGCTGAAAACTGCACTTCCAAATGAGTAAATGGATATACTGTACCCAATACAATAGAGTTGACTCGAAAGCCTCCACCTCCAACCCCCGCCATAAACTGTGACGCTAAATATAAGTAGAAGTTGGGACACAGCCCTGTTGTTACAGTAAATATGAACATCACAACCACTGGAATTTGTGTTGCTCGTTTGCGGCCAAGCCTGGAAGACACAGAGATTGATCATTGAACAAAATGATACATCAAAGATCAAGGAAACAATTACCACTTACCACTTTGAAAATACACTCACGATTCAGCAAAAGGTCCAAATAAGAGAGAACCAACAAGAACACCAGCCATCAACACTGTTTGTGCCAGTTCCACCAGGTTTGCTTTGTCACAAACTAGATCAAACTGTAAAAAATAGAAACCCGACATCAATACAACTGGTTAATAAAAGATACTGTGTGGTATATTGAAAAGGATTTTATGAGCATAATTTAATACTTGAACATTAATATCAAAGAGTCACACTCAGTCCAGCTTACATCAGTGACTACGGTGGCTTCATAGAGACTCTTCTTGTACACCCATCCTTTCTGGCACCCTGTGGTCTCATTGAGTCCATACTCCCTGATGGCATCAATGTCCCAGTCCACAGGGACAAACATCTGACACCTACTGAAGGTCCCATCCTTCTCCCGGGGCAGAGTCAAGTTCAGCTGCTCATCTGTGGTTAGGTTAGGACCAGCACTGAGGATCCAGTCTGTGTTACAGTGTCGGCCTGGCTCTGACTGGACAAAGAGCAAGCTTGCAAAGTAAAAAGGCATGAAAAGATTTGGGAAAGAAAGAGCAAAAAGAGTGAGCCACTGGAATAATCCAAACTCTCCGATAGTCCTCAGAATCTCTCCAAAATCAGCCATGTTGATTTGATTTTCTTTTCTTTTATTTGGATCTCTTTTAGCCCAAGGGATATCTTCCAAGACTGCTGATTATCTCCTTTGTGTTGCTTTGTGGAAAAAGACTACCACAGGATTGCCTTTAAACAGTGTCCATTAATGTTTAACCCCAGTGTTTTATATTTCAGCAAGCAGATGACTATTTTACTCCATTGACCTGAAGTGCAGTAAACTAGACAAACTTTAATATGCTCTGCATTCACCATTCATGTTCGTTATCATGTTCGTTGGGTGACAACCTTGTATCTCCAAAATGTTGACTTCTCAGGAACTAAGAAAAACAGCCTTACCTTGAGCTTGACCACCATGCATTTTTTACTATAGTTTATCCGATGGGTTTTTGGATGGTTTTCATAAACTCAGTGTTGACGAATTTTCTCAACCCACAGAAGACCAAGTAATCCTTCAATTGAAGTGAAAACATGAAAATCACTAAACTGGAGTTATGGGGTTTTCACATGACAACAGCAGTTTCCTTTTGCAGGCTGTTGTTTGATATGACCATAACATATACTGTAGTGTTGTTTAAATAACAGTATCATATGCACATACATTTTATTGGTGCTTTAGAATAGACATTTCATAAAACTAAAACGTTTGGTATTAACCTTTGAGATTCAAGTCTCTGTGTAGACACACTCAAACTGAAGATAACTCAGTTGCATAATATGCAATAGATAACATTGCACAAAAGGTCAATGACGGACACTGCTGTATGGAATGCTGCCTCTATGGAACGCTGAAAGTGCAACAATGATAAATAAATGAATAAAAGAATATATAAATAAATATATGAATAAAAAAACAATTGGGAAATCGATACAAAACACGCACAGATCCTGTACAGACCCACGGCGCGTGATCAATTCTATGCACTGAAGCACTGCGACACGGTTAAATTACCTAATTCCACTAACGTTACTTAAATACCATAAGATAATGTTAAAGGCACCTACCGTTCAAGTTTGTAGGGAAGCGAAGATGAGTTACTGTCTGCAAATCCTCGTTACTAACTGTGGAATGGTAAGCGTAACTTTTGTTTTCACAACGGGAGACTCTGTGGATTGAGTTCAGTGCTGCTGGTCTGCTGTCTGTACATCTCCTAATTACAGACATGACATGATGCGCACATCAGATGCATTAGAGATCGATTTAGATCCATTTCTATACAGTGAGCAACTTTTGATTTGTGTGCCTCTGTATGGGAAACACTGCATCTCATAGTCAAAAACGCCCTCTAGAGGCCATCTGACGAAGCGAGACTGACTGACTGCCTGACCTGAATTTGGCTCGTGATGCCCTTGACTGCGCCATGGAAAAAACATTGATAAATCTGGAAATTAATATAGAAATATAAAATGGTGTGAATCGGAACTTATTTCATGGTTTATTTTTTTATTCATTTTTATATTTATTTTCACATTTGTTCATTTATTTCCGTATATATTTCTTTATTTATTTTCATATATTTTTAAAAAGTCTGAGTAATCACTCCCTATTTTTAAAAAGTCTGAGTAATCACTCCCAGATGTTTTCGTTTCAACCTTTCAAGTCGTTCAGAGTGACTCTAAACTATGGGGGAACTCGGCCTCACTTTTGTTGAACGCAGCATATCAACGCATCGATGGTATCAGTCATCAGCTGCTCAGACTTAATGGCATGTGGGTAAGAGCATTAGCTGTTAAGCATTAGCTGTTAGCTGGTGGTTTTACCACCAGTGATTAGCTTGTGAGCTATCAAGCTACCACCAGCATACTGAACAAATCATGTGACATGAACTTATTGATGGTTCTTTTGAGAAACTGGTCCTTGCTGTGTGTGCTAGTAGTAGCTAGAGAGCTCACGAGCTAATTGATGGTGGTCAAACTAAAGTTAACCGGCTAACAGCTAATGCTTGCTCTTACCATCCACTGGTTGACTCCACTGCTGTTACATCTGGTCTGCCAGACTAGGCTAAAGCCAAGGGACCCCTGCCCCTGCCATTGTGCTGGCTTGCTAGCGTTAGCAACATGCTGAAGCCTGACTGCAGATAGAGTGAGAATCCACAGAGCAGCAGCTGGCCAATGAGAGCTCATGTTACTACTACGTGGGTTGGACTTTGTATTATTATTAGCGTGGCACACTTGGCCCCTGTGGTTTTAGTTAACGCATTTACTTAATGGAAAAGGAATAGGAAAATGAATAAGCAAATAAAAATGGAAAGATAAAATTAAATATCTTTTTGAAAGCCATTTTGCGTGTTGCGTTTATTATGAAATCATATTAATTGATCAATTTAATTTCCTATTCAATTGATTATTATAAAAAAGTGTGATTAATTGACACATTTTAAATCCATTTTAATTAGTAATGTAAACATTTTATTGTGAAAAGGAAAAAGCATATGAAAATGAATAAACAAATGAACAATGAAAGGCAAATTTTAAATGTCTTTTTAATAGCATTTTGCAACTCAAATTCTAAATTCAGTCATTTATTTGTCCACTTAATTAACTGTTTTATAAATAGTTTTATTAAATGGCCCATTTAAAAGCATTTTTATTAATCGGTTTATAAATAATAAACTTATTTATCTTTTAATTAATTACTGATAATTAATCACTAGCCTATAATTGCTGCGGCACACACAGCTCTCCATACCACTGTACATAATATACAGTAACAGTCTTACCATGACTGACTAGTAAGACAGACTCCACAAAAAGCTGTTTCAACAAATGGCAGTAATTTGGTTTTCTGTACGGCAGCGTATTGATGTCACGGTGGGAAAAAAAATATTGGCTCAGCATCTCGTTATAACGAAATCTTTTTCTCTTTATAACAACATATTTTCACGTTATAATGACATCTTTTCTCGTTATTAGGCCTACGACATATCAACTTATCTTATTAAAACGAGAAACGTTTCTCATTATAATCATTATAATCACATACGAACATATCTCGTTATAACAAGACATTTTTCTCGTTATAATGAGATATCAACTTTTCTCATTATAACAAGATATCAACTTGATTGTGTCTGAGCCAGTTGTATGCGTCTGATCAACTCGTTCTAATTACCAACTCGTCCGATCTTGACTCTTTGTCAAATCCCTTGGCGTCGCTATAACGACACTAAAGGTTCCCTTCTGCGTCTGTATAGGACGCACCGGGTGTTCTATAGACTCCATGGTAAAGCCTCTCGCTGCAGTATTGGACGCCTGCAACTTTCTCTCCTGGACCACGGAACACACAGTCTGGCGTACAATTTCTGCCCAAATAAGGCATTCCGCTTTGATGCATTTCTTTGCTTGAGCTCTTTGGTGCTAATATTATTATTGGCTGGACCGCAACAGCGGGGCCAGCCCTACAAACACGAATGTCTGTCACTGACTGACTGACTGACTGACTGACTGACTGACTGACTGAGTGATCAAGTTACACCATTGGTCGGCCGTGGCACGTGGCATATCATAGCGTCACAGAGCCAGAAATTTAAGTTTCGTTTTCTCCGCCGTCTAGTTTCTCCGCTGAGATCAGGAGCCCGTTTCTCCCACACAGTAAGCAGGCTGACCACTATCATGCATGTAAGCTGAAGCTAAAGTAGAATCTATACAATTATATCATATCACCGTTTATGTCGATGCATATGCGCGAGCTCAGTCCACCTGAAATCCTCTGTTCTGTCGTGGGAGAGAGACACACAAACAAGCACGGAGGTTTCATCACGCCGAGGGCTTATTGCCGACCTTCCCGAAGTTTCCCGGGGCCACGGTTCCGGCAAGTGCCACTAGCTGGCCGCCGATTTATTCCCGATGATCCGGCCGAGATTTCGGCCGGGGTCCCGATGACGATGCGCCCCCGGTGACAGAGCGCCTGGCGCTTGGATCGACAGGATCAATGCGGGCCGTGGGTGGAGACGACAGCGGTGTAGAGAGAGACGGGATGCGCTGGAACGATCAGTATGGATGTATGGACTATTATTCTGTATTAGCAGTCTATAGCCAGGGGTTAAAGTGGGCTGGAACGACCTGGAACGGCGTTCCGGCACCTTCGATTAATAAGTGAATAAATCTGATTGGCAGTTTCATACATAATAATGACAAGCGAGTTCACAGGGCTGCCAACTCTCACGCATTGACTGAGAGACTCACGCAATTGACATTTTTCACACGCTCTCACGCCACAAGTCTATTTTCTCACGCAGTGAAAAACAAATTCATAACTGATAACGTCGCGACGTGAAAAAAGGAAACTGACAGCAGGACAGACGAGACAGAGCAGCACAGCGCAGCAGCGAGTTATTCAGACCATCTGAATAGCGAGAAATATACACAAATTATTATATTATATTATATTATTATAATATTATATTATTATTATATTGTAATTTATTCCCATGCATGCTGCTCAGAGTAATCTCAGTCAGCAGCTCTTCTGTGTCTCTCCCTCTCCTCTCGCGCCGTGTGCACGCAGGCAGGAGTGAGAGTAAGTTGCTATGGTTACGGGGATGCTCTGTGTCTGTCGCTCTGAAACTTTCTCATGATTCCCAATAATAGGTTTTTTAGGTTAGTATGCCTATGCAAGATCATGAATGTAAGCACCTCAATGCTGAAATCTAGTAATATATATATATATATATATCTATAATATGTTGCTGTTTCTTGACTTAATCCAAGAGGTTAGGTGGTGTAGAAATGCAGGAAATTTGTTTTAAATTACTATTTTTTTCTGACCCCTCCACCAATTATGTATCTACCCCCTGTACAAATGCAGGAAATTTGTTTTAAATTACTATTTTTTTCTGAACCCCCCCCCCCTCCGAAACAGGGTTCCCCCACCTGCCAAATCTCACTTTAACCCCTGTCAACAGCGGAGTTAGTTACACCACTGGTCGGCCGTGGCACGTGGCACACTCATACACGGTCCAGCCATATACTAGGTTTTGACCTAGGGCTTGTTCGGATCCGGATGCTAACGTACTGCCTACTACATACTCAATATGTATGTACTGTATGTACTGCATACTGCCTACTAATTATGAAATTAAGTATGCAGACTGTTCACACTGTAGTATACAACCAAGTATCCCAGAATGCATTTCGCACTCGCCGGCAGTGATAGCGTGAATTTTAAAGCAGGACAAAAGCTGTTTTAATTTTGGCTCTACGACTGTTAATATGTCACTTTAGTAAGTTTTAATATTTTTTCAGGCGAGAAAGTAACCATGTAGATTCCCAATATGTGGTCAGTGTATCCAAATAACGCCTGTTTGTAAATCTGCTGCGACGTTTTCGGAGATTTGAAGGTAAACAAACCAGACCAGCGCGCCGCCGCTCCCGCCCCCCCCGTTCCCCCGTTTGTTTTCCTACCTGTACCATAACGTCCTGTGCATCACGTTCACTCGCCATCAACATTTTAACATTTTACATTTTATTCATTTCATTTTACATTTTATCCAACCATGCCTCTTACCAGACGACAGAGGCAATCAGCTCGTCGTCTGCGGTACATGATTCAACTGTACCTGATTTTGGGATTTCCCCCAGAAGTAAGTATTAGCACAATATCAGCTCACTAGCTCCCAGTATATTAATGTGATGTCTGAAGACACGCAATGCATTTTGGGGCGGTTGAGTGTATCCAGTAAGCTCACGGCGCATACTCAGAAATTCTTGCTAATCTAGTATACATCCGGGCATTTCTCGCGTACACAAAATTCACATACTATGCAGTTGGAACGTACTACATACTTAATTTCACGTCACACTTAGTATGAATAGTACGTTAGTATGCGGTTACTATCCGATTCCGAACACAACCCTAGTCTTGTTTTTAAAATGGTTAGTATGGTTGTAGATCAATTTCAAAATAGCACCAACAAAAGCATATTTTTGTAATTTTTTTTATTATATCCTCTTATAAAATCAACCTGTTGGTTCAGATTGTATTGCATCTTTCTAATATTGAGCAGTTTGCCTTTTCACAATTGCAACCTTCCACCCAGAAAAACTACAGCTTGCGCTGTTCAGCACTTCCTATGAGCACTTCACAATAAAAGCCCTGCTCCGTGGGTTTTGTTGTTGTTCCTCCCATAGTTGACGTTGTAAACATGGAATTGACATTGTTATTGGGGTATTTGAGGGTGGAAAAGAACAAATCTTTTGTCAGATTTCAGCCATCTTAAAATATTGCATTTCAACCCAACTCACTGCCGCCTGCCATCAGTAACCCCATTCCCATGAAAGTACAGCTCAATAGCTTTCTAGAGAAGTTGACCCCATGTCTCTAGTCCCTTCTGTTGCTGCATAATAAGCCTTCAAATGTAGCCTGGGGTCAGAGTTCAAAGGGCAATACTGCAGTACAGGAACCACCCATGTTCTTCATATTGACATATGTTACTCTTCAGGTCAAGGCCTTTCCAAAAATGTCTTTAATTTTGTCCTACGACAAAGTTAAATTTTCACCTCTGTCCCCCCCAGGCTCTTTCAGGAGTAGTTTCTGAGACCCTTTGAGACTCCAGCCTGGATAAAATCAAGTGAGCTTCTTAAAATAATATCCCAACTTGGGTTGTTGCTAAAACGCAAATATATATTAACCTCATAGGTAACAACTTGCTATAATGAGGAGTGTAACAGTTAAGCAGGAGTTGGGTCAGATTACTTTGAAATGCATGTAGATGTAACGATACAGTCGTTATAAAGTGCTATATTTTATGGAGTTCATTGAGATGCCACTGAAATAACATGTTATATAGGTTATGAGCCAAATTTATTTATTTATCTAGCAGGTGACATCATGGTAAATGCAAGCAATTTTTTTTTTTTGGCCTCGAAATTGATCTACAACCACACTAACCTGTTTTTTATTAGCACCAAAGAGCTCAAGCAAAGAAATGCATCAAAGCAGAATGCCTTATTTGGGCAGAAATTGTACGCCAGACTGTGTGTTCCGTGGTCCAGGAGAGAAAGTTGCAGGCGTCCAATACTGCAGCGAGAGGCTTTACTATGGAGTCTATAGAACACCCGGTGCATCCTATACAGACGCAGAAGGGAACCTTTAGTGTCGTTATAGCGACGCCAAGGGATTTGACTAAGAGTCAAGATCGGATGAGTTGGGAATGAGAACGGGTTGGTCTGATTGTTGTTGCTGAGTTGTCTCATTCCATGAGTTAAATTGTGTAAACGAGCCATTCTCAATTTCTCCAATGTCCATAGGTTGTTTTCTCATTAGGCTATAGATCTTTTTCTAATTATAACAACATTTGACAGTTTCTCGTTATAACGAGAAAAGTTTCTTGTTATAACGAGATAAGTTGGTATGTCGTAATAACGAGAAAATATGTCATTATAACATGAAAATATCTTGTTATAACCAGAAAAAATCTCGTTATAACGAGATACTGAGCAGATTTTTTTTTCACTGTGACATTAATACGCTGCCATGTTTCTGAACAATTCTACTATTTTCAGTTTTGTCACAATGTATCTTCTACCTCTAAATGTTGATTTATCACTGAAATACCAAGAAAAAGTTGTAATATAAAGAAAACTTTTCCTAAATACAAGGGCATGACACACTGAAAGGATGAGCTTAGTCCAAACAAAAGGCTGCTACTGTACACTTACATAAAATCAAGACTTAAGACTTCTGTGTCAATAATCACAAATATATGTAATAAATTATTAGAAATATAAATGGAAAAAGATAAATATGTATTAAGATTGCTGATTGCCAAAAAAAAACATCCACAAATAAATAAATAATTTCATATTTATGAAAAAGGTTTTGTTTTTATAAAATAAGTTAAAGGGGTTTTCACATAAGTTACAACACTTTTCATATTTTTTAAGGCCAATGTATTTTCATTGCACTATGCCTGTGGATCTCCTTGCATTTATATTAATCTTTTTTGACACACATATTATGCCTCCATGTGACTCCACCACTTGAAAAGGGCCAGAGCCGAAGTCTTCCTAGTGTTGGTGTGAACTATCACTCTCACAGAGGATCTTTGAAAGAGATTGTTGCCACCATAGAAGGAGGAGGAGATCCAGTCAAAGCCCAGAGACTGGGTGTGGACCAGACAGCACCATGTTGTTTTGACAGCCCTGCGGATATTTAGCTACACAGTTAGGCCTGTTTTACCAATCGATGTGACTACAGTTCCTACCACTGGTGTTTATGAAGCTTATATGAATGAGTTAAGTAGACAGCAATATAACTTTGACTTGGATTCATGCCAACATTAGATCACACCAGTGGTAAGCACTATGGTGAATATATGGCTTTTGGTGATATTGATGGCTGGTCACCACCAACAAAATAAACCATCTGTAAATCTCTTATGTAGTGTGATTATCGTCAGATTATCAATCTCTGACTGACTGATGAGAACTTCACATGGCATGTAGCCATGATTGTGTCTACCATGTAGCCTACACTAGGTCTGTATCAGTGTTAAGGTCAGAAAGCTGTCTCTCTCTATGCTGATGGAGGTGATGAGAGCTGCCTTGTTGTGGTTGTAAGAGACTTGTCCAACCTCAGTACAGCTGTGCAGGATCCACATCAACAAACTTAAGTTTCAAAGTTACTTGACATTGAGAATAAGAAATAGGGCAGTTAGCATTTTCTCTACTCATTTAGCTAGTGTAATCTTGTCAAAATGTGACTTGTGCAGATCAGAGTCCACCTGTACCAGAAGATTACCAGCCAAGAATAAATCTTGTGTGTAGTGAATCCTTGTCTCCTCAGTCAGCAGCATAATAAAACTTACCTACACCACCAGTCAAATGCTGATAAATTTCAGGTCTGGTTGGTATGTCTGTTAATCGTAATATGATACATCATCTCATCTGCTGTCAATCTTTTTTGGCTAATTGCGTGTCTTTTACTTTGGACCACGCTTAAACCCACACATCCTTCTCTCTCTTTCTCAACTCCACATATGTAATTAGCAGCCTGCAAGCTAAAGTGTTATTTGTTGCAACCACAAGCACAGATTCTTTCTTCATGTATATAGAGCAATTTATACATTCATTGTACATCTTAAGTTCTTTTGATAATTTTGTGTTAATATTTGTTACCTCCGCCAAGGAGGTTATGTTTTCGGTGCTGTTTGTTTGTTTGTTTGTTTGTTTGTTTGTTTGCCTGTTAGCAGGATTACGGAAAAACTACTGGCCTGATTTTCATGACACTTCGTGGAAGGGTGTAGCATGGGCCAAGGAAGAACCCATTTAATTTTGGAGCGGATCCGGATCCGACTCATGAACAAGCAATAATAGCACAAACCTTGGCGGAGGTCTGCGCTCTCCGAGTGCCCTTCTAGTTTTTCTTATGTTTATGTACAAACTGTGATCTACTCTAAACAGGAAACAGTCCAAAATAGTGGTTCATTGGCTTGTATTCATGAGGGGACTCACTTCCAGTGACAGTTGAGAGATTCAGAAATTCTCTTTGAGGTGATTTAAAGATGCACATTATACTGTATCACACTGTCTCAAAAACAAATGATTCATTATTGTATTATATATATATTTTTTTAAATAATTCATCTATTCTTTCATTTCATTCTTTAAAAATGACTCAACTGCCATTTAGGCAGTATAAGGAGGCTCAATCATGTATAAATCTGGATCATCAGTAACACTTGGTTAGACCACTTTATCACATACCCTGAAACTGTTTCTATTGGTATTATCACAGAATCACTGAAGAACCATACATAGAACCAATAATATTTCAACTTGGACCTTTTACAACAAAGCAACAATCTACCCATAAATCCAGGCAAAAATGTATATAAGTTATTGATGAGACCAAAAATATTTTTGAAATCTCAATGTGTCTCAATGTGTATGAAAATTTTTAGATTAACAGACATATTTTACAGATAAAGATCAATGACAACCCCAAGACTAAACCCTCTGAAACATTTCTATAGTTTGGTTGATTGTTGATATTGACAGTTGTCCATTTCATAGTCACTTGCTGTGTTCATGGAGGTCATATTTCTGAAAAAGCAACAGGACAGAGAAGGGGTATAATCCATGATATAAGGACAGCTAAGAGATACAGTATATACCTGTATGACATAATGTATAATAATGAAGATATATTTTCATCGTCACCTGTTGCCCTCAGCCTCATCAGTTGAATCAGGTAGCTCTGTTCTCCTTGTCTCAGGAAGCAGGAAGGTGAGAGCCCCGCTGATCATTAGAAGGCTGCTGAAGACAATGGTGGGTGCGGCCCAGTGATATATGGGCAACATGTTGAGCAATGGAGACAACAACCCTCCTGTTCTCATTGTTACGGCCCCTAATCCTGCAGCTGTTTGTCTGATACAGAGGAGAGAAATGGGTTAAATAGTATTTGCAGTGGTAATTGCATTTTTTTAGCATACATTGAATACCACATTGATGGAGGATGTCACATTAGAACAACTCATAAAATGTTTTTAAGTCTTTAAGTATCAACAAATATACTTGCTACACATGCTCTCAAATGCTTTCTAGTGAATGTAAACTTTCTAGTACTCAGTGCCATTCATCAGGCTGCTAACTAGGCTAAAACAAACCAATAAAACTATTTTAATATGCTGTTTCACCCAGATCTGGATTGTTCACACATAAGAGGCCCAACATGAACTGTCAACACCTACCTAACAGATGTTGGGAACAACTCCTGAATGTAGACATTGCATATGGAAATAGACCCAATCATGAAAAAACGTCCTGCAATAACTAAGGATGTAACAGCAATGGCACTTCCTGAAATGAAAAATAGAGTGATAAATAAAGCAAAAACATAAAATCATCCTTTTGCTAACTAAAGTCTGCCAAGTGTCTTACCTTGAACAGCTAGGGTGAGCATGCACAAGAGTCCCCCAATCACAAGTGCTGACATTAGTAATAATTTTCTCCCCAAAACTTCTAACAGCCAGATGCAAAGTAAATGAGCTGGTAGTTCAGTGAGACCAAACATAAGCTGTGTCAACGAGATGTCCAATCCAAAGTTTCCCATGTTGAAGTAAATGCAGTAGTAGGAAAGATTCAATGAAAACCTTAGATTTTAAACAGGAAAAAAATGCATTAGTCATGCAGAGATGAGCAGGACACCTTACATGAACTCCATAGCGAGCCAAAGTCAATGTTAACGGTGGGATATGTCTCATATTAACTAAACAAAGCATTTGACTATTGAAAATCCTCTTACTAGAGTTACATACGTTACATAAGAAATATAACTTTTTCACAAACATGGCTGACATACTTCCGCAGGGTATAGATCGGTTCTCATTATTACCAGCAATGAGAAGCCAACTTTCTGTTGCCTACAACTCTGTCTGTGATCACTTATTTTGTTTTTTCCATATAGCTTATATAACACAATACAGGTGTTTTCATTGACATATCTGTTTATGTTGTCAGACAATTGCACAATACAGACAATTGCACTATAAAAAAAATATTTGATACAAAATGTCACAAAATGGCAACATTACTGTTAGCCAATTATATAACATTAATAACTCCTGAACAACAGCTTTCTAATGGGACATGCTTCATTCATGTATGTTGATACCGTTTGCCAGGTTAATGTTTTCATGTCATTTGTGGGAATAGCGTCAATTTATTGAGTGAAAATTTCAAAATAAAAGTCTGAGTAATTGCCACTGTTAACTGAAAAACATGTATTATGGTTAGCAATGAGAATGTGTGTTATGAAACAATTTGTCAGATGTTATATATATGTTGTTTTAACCACCCCTCCCCTCTGGCAACCTTGATTGTACCTCTCTTGCTGTTCTGCGGGCTGTTGGCTTCTGCTTACGTAGATTAGTGTTGAGAAGTTCAGCTCTTTTTAGAGATTCAATTATTTATTCACTCAGGATTTTTTCAATGAATTCTTTTGTACATTTGATTCAGTTGGCCATGCGTGAGTCAGAGAGGGAAGACTTCCGGTGAATGATGAATGAGAGTCAAAAGAGTACGTTGACTCTGCGTGGTTCTAGTTCACTCTATGAGCGAGAATCTACACTAATGAAAGTGGACAAGAGTGGCATATGATGATAGTCAGTAGACAGTGGATGCACAGCAACACACACACACACACACACACACACATGCGCGCACACACATACACAATAATACATGGGAGGGGATGGAATTATTTTTCTGTTACTTAATTTTTTTTGTTATTTAATAATTTAATTGATGATTAATCTCTTGTTACATGCTTTGGCAATATTGTTTGTTTGTGAACTGTCATGCCAATAAAGCACCTTGAATTGAATTGAATTGAGTGGCTTTCAATCAATGGGAACCGTGTAGACTCAATCAATGAGAACTGTGCGCATAGATTCGAAAAACCAAATACATCTATTTCTCGTTAATCACTCGTCGACCTATATAACATTACAAAAGTTGGAAATGTTACAAATAACTGAACTAAAAAATTTTTTTTTAAATAACACAAAAGTGAAATATAATAAAACATATATTATAATAAAATATAATAATAACTTCCACGTCATGTGGATCCCTTGCTGTACATATTCCGGAGACTGAATCTGGATACACTCCAGCTCTACATTTTTATGTCAAAGAAACATTTTAGACCATTAAGACTAAGTCCTAGTCGCAGCGGCACGGGTTTGAATCCTGCCTGTGCCCTTTGCTGCATGTCATGTCCTCTCTCTGCTCTGTCTTTCCTGTCTCTCTATACTGTGACTGTCTATTAAAGGAATAGGTCACCCAAAAATTAAAATTCAGTCATTATCTACTCATCCTCATGCCAGTTGAAACACAGGTGAAGTTTGTTAGACCAACACACTCGGAGCTTTCCAGCACAACTTCGTAGCAGCATTGTCCAAAAAAAATTGAAGTCGTTAGGGACCGATCTTTAGAGTTCCGAAAAGAGCAGAAATAGAACAGAACATATCTATAAAATTACTCCATACAGCTCTTGCAGCATAATCCAAGTCTCCTGAAGCCAACGAATGCACAGTGAGAGGAAAAGACCGATATTGACACCATTATTTAGGGGAAATCCAGCCAGTTGAGTTCGAAAAGAAAGCGCTTGTGAGCCTCTGCCGTTTATTTTGAGACCAGACCGGATCAGTTAACGCTTCCGTGATCTGACTATTTACTGTGGAACCAGGTAAATGAAAGCTACCTTGATGTTTTCTTTAGACAACAGTAGATTGTTACTTGTACTCGTACTCTAACAAGTTACTTTTAATAAAGACTAACTTAGTAATGTAACAAGTTACTATTTAGGGCAAGTAACAAAGTAAACTAACTAGTAAGTTTCCCCAACACTGATCATAAATGACATACGCATTACATGGACACCTAATGAAAATGTCTCATAAGAACTGAGCCAATGTTCATGAATGTCCCATGTCGCTGTTATGGAGCTCTTGTTCAAGCGTTATGAATGTATTATAGACCAGAATTTATGTTAAGTGCTACCACAGCATTATAAGTAAACACATAATACAGTTTTTAGTATTAATATTGAATCATTTATAAAATTTGTGGAGTTTAACTTACCATGCCAATGTTATAATAAAGAAATACTTCCTAAGTACAGGTGATCTGATTAGAACTCTTATGCCTGCTTTCTCCACAGTTTTTTTCCCAGCAATCTGTAATCGAAATATTATTAAATATTATATTATTTTATTATGTACTTATTCGTATTCA
Organism: Centroberyx affinis; assembly: GCF_046629955.1. Taxonomy (NCBI): domain Eukaryota; kingdom Metazoa; phylum Chordata; class Actinopteri; order Beryciformes; family Berycidae; genus Centroberyx; species Centroberyx affinis. The sequence continues at coordinate 744,066 of NW_027281952.1, forward strand.
AAAAAATCACTGTCAACTACACACCATCTGTTTGCTATCTAATATGATATAATATTAATATTATATCATTAATAGGCTATTATTTAGCAGAAAATGATCAAGTATATATTTAAAAACAAAGTAATCATTAGATAATTAGGTATAACTTCAAGTCATTCTATTATATCATATATCAATTCCCTAATTCCCACAATTACCACTCATTGTGGAGATTGTGGGAAAAATGCTTAATTGTCACATGTGCAAACGTAGCTAAATATTTAGTCGGAGAGACTTTTGTTCCCTCAGTGAGGCCTGTCAGGCAGCAGCGTGCCAATCTCTGGCACATCACTTTCTGCAATGAGCCAACCAAAATATATGTGCACACTGCACAAGATGATAGTCGTATTAGCTGGCTTGCTAGCTAACCTAACCTAAGTTTTGGAAGTGTCTGTAAATTTATGGCAAAAACTGTGGCTCAATGTGTGAGATCCAATGTGGCATTTACCCATAGGTGAGAGGCCATCTCTTAGACAAAGATGCCCTCTAGAGGCCATCTCGCAAAGTGACATCTCACTAAGTGTTACCTGACTGACTGACTGACTGACTGACTGAATGCCTGACCGGAATTTCCCTTGTGATGCCCTCAGTTGCGCTGTGGAAAAAATGCGAATGAGAGGTTAAATTTAGGGGCAATGGTGTGAAAGTAGGGATACAGCGATTAACCAATTGGTTAATCGCTGTATCCCTAATAGTGACATTAATGTCACCATTAGCCGCTCTTTAAATCGCCAAAGAGCGTTTAGTGACATTAATGTCACTATTAGCCGCTCTTTAAAACGCCAAGGTTCTCTGATCTCTGTCTGCGATTCTGTGCTCTTGAATGCAGCCTCATGTTCGCACAAGATTGCTCCTGTCAAAACTTCTCACAAGAGTGAATCACTGTTTGTGTGTTGGTGTGGAGGCTATATTAGCTAACAGAGAGGATACAACATCCTAGCTTTTTATCCATCAAAAAGTGCCTTAAATCAGTAGGGTGGGAGTATTTTGGATTCCTCAAAAATGACGGGGGTTGTTGAAGAACACAATGGGTCAAACACATCTTACATACTACAGCATCCTCCAGATCACCATCCATCCTTGCATGATAAAGACAAGGTAATAAAAGTTGAAACATGTTTAACTTGGCTTACTGAAACAAAGTAAGCTAGTTTGTTACATGTCGCATACAGCACTGTAGCCGAGGAGCTTCACAAAGTTCAGACATAAATCCAACTTGTGATAATGACGTCCATTGTGCCACGATGACTGGGAGATAGCAGACTCCATTAAGAGTAACCTGGCTGTTAGTGTTCAAGTGGCATGCTACCTCTCCATTCTTTTTTGTAATTAAATGTTTTTTATTTTTAGATTTTTAAGTTTCCCTTTTAGAGGGTGAATGACGTACATAGGAGCATACAAAATAGTGCAGATTACATTACATTTCACCCCCTACCCCCCACCCACCAACTGTCCCTCCCTTCAAGGGGCACACAAAACAGAGAGAACAGGTCCTAAAATAAAAGAAGCAATATCCAGTTAAATGTAAAATAATCAGGCTCAGGGTATTAAGTACATACAAAGTAAAATTGCAGTTATACAAAGAGGAAAAAGAAAAAGAAAAAGAAAAAGAAAAAGAAAAAGAAAAAGGGGGGGTGAAAATTCAAAAGGACACTTTAAATTCATGCCAATAACATAGTTTTAACATTCTCGGCAGCACTTCTCCACATGTCCAATGTTTGTGTTTTAACACTATTAATCCTTGCTGATGACAACTCCAAGTATATCACATCAAGGAGAGCTTGTAACCAATGCTTTAATGACAATTGGTGGGGAGGTAGCCAACGTAAAACTATGATTTTTTTTGCTGCCGTCATGCCAGCCAACCAAAGTTTGCGCTCTCTCTCTGAGATCTCGAACCTGGAGTTGTCACTCAACAGGAGGAGAACAGGGTCTAAGGGGAAGCGTTTTCCCACCAAGTTAGACACCTTTTTCACTACCTCAACCCAGAACCTTTGCACATCTGGACACTCCCATAAGACATGCATCAGAGTACCCAAAGTCCCCTGACCACAAAATGTACAGTATGGGTGGGGGGCCAAACCCATCAAGTGTCTTTTACGTGGTGTCAAGTATGTTCTGTGACAGATTTTATAGTGAATTAACTGATGATTTGGGTTTTTAGATGCGCCAAAGACATTATCCCATACAACACTCCAGTCTATGACCCCTTCACACTGGGGCAGATCGTTCTCCCACATCCTAAACCCAGATATTTTTGCAGAGGGATGTGACATAAGGCAGTCATAAATGTAAGAGACTATCCCCTTTTGTGGTGCTTTCTCTATTAAAGACACTATGGGGTGATTAGCTAAGTCTGGTCCCCAGGGAACTTTGTATGCCCTAAGAGCTGATCTCAGCCTAAAGTAGAAAAATAACGAGTGTCTTGAAATACCAAAGCGGGATATCAAGTCTGGGAAGTCAAGAATTGATTGCTGACCTGAAACATCATCCAATATTCTTATGCCTTTTTGGGCCCATGATTCCACAGCAAAGGGTTTGCCATCTGACAACAGATTTAAGTTATGCCAGATAGGTGAATGTTTGTGCCATTTTGACTTGAAGCCTAGGTATCTCTCCACATTTGCCATAGTTTGTATTGTGTACGATATTATTGGTCCATATTGTACAGTACATTTCCTATGATTTAGCCCAGAGAAGGCCACATCCCGGAGCCTTAAGGGTGAAACCAGCTCTTGTTCTAAGTATTTCCAAGGACAATGCATCTCTGTATCAAACCAGTAGTGTAAAGAGCGCAGCACAAAAGACCAATGATAAAGCTTAAAATTTGGGCAGGCCCACCCACCTTGAGACTTATTTCTTTGCAGGGTTGACCACTTAATGCGCGGTCGCTTTCCATTCCAAACAAAATTCTTTAACAATGAGTCAAGCTTCTTCCAATAATTTACTGGGGGTGACAATGGTAGCATCGAACTAACAAAATTAATCCGGGGGAGCACATTCATTTTTATTGTGGCAATACGGGCCGGTATTGATGATGCAAGAGGCTTCCATCTCCCAAGATCGTCCTCAATCTTCCTCAAAATGGAGGAGTAATTGTTCTTTGCTATTGCAAAGACACAGGGGCTAATCTCTATACCTAAATATGTCACCTTATGTGCCACGGGTATGCAGGGCATAACGCCCATTCTGCCTGTGTCCGTATTAAGTAACATTAGAATCGACTTGGAATGATTAATTTTAAAGCCAGACAATGTCCCAAAGTGTTCTATAATTTTGAGAGCATTTGGAAGGGAGTATTGCAGATTTGAGAGATATATAAGCGTGTCATCTGCATACATAGAAACAGAATGGGACATGGTTCCTATTATTATTGGGGCAACCAATGGGCTCTGTCGTATATATTGGGCCAGCGGTTCTAATGAAAGGTTGAATATTAAGGGTGAGGCCGGACACCCCTGTCTGGACCCACGAAAGATATTAAAAAGGTCTGAAAAAAGTCCTCCCGTGGAGACCCTGGCGGAGGGATTAGCATATAAAACTTGAACCATTTTGATGAACTTTGGACCAAACTTAAATTTTTCTAAAACATTCCATAAATATCTCCATTCTAGTCGATCGAAGGCCTTTTCGGCATCGAGAAATAGAAGTCCACTGGGCGAGTCTATCTTTTTTGTTTCGGAAATAATATGCAAAACACGACGAACATTGTCAGATGCTAATCGACCCTTTAGGAATCCTGTTTGGTCTGGGTTGATCAAAGCTCCTATGACCTTCTCTAGGCGCAGCGCAATGACTCTAGCATAAATTTTTATATCTGCATTAATTAGGGATATAGGCCGATAACTGGAGCAGTCTTGAAGGTTTTTACCAGGTTTAGGTAGAACTGTGATAAGTGCCGTGTTGAGATCTCGGTGAAAATAGCCTTTCTCTATAGCTGAGTTAATGGTGGACAGCCAAATAGGTCCCAAGATACTCCATAGTTCTAGATATAATTCAGCTGGAAGGCCGTCTATGCCTGGGGAGCGTCCCTTATTAGTTAATTTTATGGCTTTATACAGTTCCTCTAAGGATATAGGAGTGTCTAGATCCCTACAATCCTCATCAGATAAAATAGGCAAATTTAAATGATCAAAGAAGGAGTGAAATAGATCTTGGGAGAATAGGTCCTCTGAGGAGTATAAATTGGCAAAGAATGACTTAAAGGCATCGTTTATGTCAGTTGTTTTGGAAACCTGTCCTTTTTCTGGGCAGTTTATTGATGAAATATTAAATTTGTTATCTTGTCGCTTCAATGTCAATGCAAGAAGGCGGCTTGGTTTACTGCGATCAGTGTAATATTTATGCTTAGTGATGTGCATTAAGAACTCAACGCGTTGCCTCAATAAATTGTTTAATTCTGCCCTTTTTGTCTTTAACTTTAGCGCCACCTCATTGCTGTAGTTGGATTTAAGCTCCCTTTCTAGTTCACTACACGATTGTTCTAACTGAGAAATAGCTTGTATTTTAGATTTCTTAAGGTGCGAGGAGAAGCCAATAGCATTATTCCGTAGAAAGCCTTTAATTGCAGACCAGATTAATGCTGGATCCGAAACCGATTCTTTGTTAAAGTTGATAAATTCCTCCAATTTGGGCTTAAGCTGTAAAAGATATTCTTTATTTTTAAGTAATGTAGTATTAAATCTCCACCTAGACAGTCTGCCTTGAATACAATCCAAGTTAAATGTAGTTAATATTGCATTATGATCAGAGATACTTCGGGGCAGAAATTCAACATTCCCCGCCACAGAAGTCAGATCTGGGGTGGAGAGAACATAATCAATCCTTGAAAACATTTTATGATGCGGGGAGAAATACGTATAATCTCTAGCTGTTGGATTTTGTATCCTCCAAATATCAACCAGATTGAGATCCTTAGCAAAATTCCACAGAGCCCTGGAGGCTAAGGTTTGGGAACGTGTAGTAGTTGTATTAGACCTGTCTAGGTTATAGTCAAAAAATGTATTCATATCAGACCCTATAATAAGTGAATAATCGGTCAAATTCAGTAGCTCTCTGGTCAGCCATGGAAAATAAGCAGGGTCAAAGACCGTTGGGGCGTAGATACTCACAAATGCAACTTTTTTCCCCTGAATAGAAACCCCACAATAGGCTAGTCTCCCTGAATCATTTGAGCTGGATTTTTCAATTGAAAGATTTATGTTACGTTTCATTAAAATCATTACCCCTTTCGTCCTTGAGCCATCTCCAGAGAAGGCAACCGCTTTGTACCGACTATTTTGCATTCGTTGTACATCATTTGGTTTAAGATGGGTCTCAGACAAGAGAGCCACATCTACGTCCTTCCTTCTCAAAAAATCCAGAACTCGAGTACGCTTGAATGGCGAGTTCAACCCCCTAACATTGAAAGATAAAACAGTATAATTAACCATAGTCATAATCCCTGATCAAAGTAAGAAATAGACCTGAGCAGAAAAAAGCAGCAAAGAAAGAATCTCTGTGTGTCCCATCCCACCCTTTCTGTGATAAACACATAACTTCCGAAAAGTAACATTGTAAACTACCTATTTTCTTTGGGAGAACTCTCCAAGTTCTTACAACCTAAGAAATAAAAAGGAGAAGAAAAAAAAAAAAGTATGCATATAATGCCATAATCGAACAACTTAGTTTACCATACCAAAATTATATAGGTATATTTATATATTTATATCCATATAAAAAAAAAAAAAAAGTTTAGCTAAGATAGCGCCATTGGTCCTGTATAGAGGGCCCCAGTATGCTCATTTGAGCGGTTTGGTACTGCTAGCCAGTCTATAGGACAAGATCGCCCTCACGTGGGTGTCTGTGGTAGAACTAACCCTTCCATGCCCCCAGACTGATTTAACAGTCCACTATGGGTTTAGATAAGTATAATTCCAGTAACAGTGAATGATGAAAGTAAAACAAAACAAAACATAACATTGTTAGAATGAAACTTAGAATGCAATATAACATGATTTTATATAAGGTATGTTATATAACTAAGTCTACTACAGATGATGGCACCAAGTAAATAGCAAACAAGCCATCGAGTCAACCAACCATCGGGAAAACATAACTTGAGTTATCTATAACGTTCTTTCACTGTAATGCACTCAGTGCTTTTATATTAAAGAGATTGTGTAGGGTAGTAAAAATAAAACAAACCAGAAAACAAAACAAAAAAACAAAAAAAAAAACTACACCAAACAAACAAACGTGGCTTTAGTAACATACCTTGTACACCTATATTATCCTAACAGAGTGTACAGAAAAGCCAAATGTTCATGGAGAAAAGAAAAAAAAAAAAAAAAAAAAAAGGTTCACCTTGTCGCGATTGACTCGAAAGTGTTATCAGATAATCAGTCCGGGCAAGGTGTCCCTTCCAATGCACTTCTTGGGCACTGTGCAAAATGTTCAAATAGCTTATTTCACATCCCGGTTAGTTCACCAGCTTGCCTGCCAACTTGACTAGCCTACTTTGTCAGCTTAGCCCGGTACCTTCGTTCCAATGCGCTGGTCATAGAAGGTCTCAGCCGCCTCTGCAGACTCAAAAGAGTATCGGGTCCCTTCATAATATACCAGGAGCGTCGCTGGGTGCCGCATGCCGAACTTTATCCCCTTTTCATAGAGCAGCGACTTGACTCTCTTGTATGCATTCCGTTTCCCGGCTCGCCGTGAACTCAGATCCTGGAAAATGAAGATTTTTTTTCCTCGGTAGAAAAGTTGCCGCTTCTCGACTGCCAGCTGGAGTACACGGTTCTTTTCTTGATATCGATGAAAACAGAGAATAAACGGGCGTGGGCGCTCACCTAGCCCAGGCTTGGGCATCGGTGCCCGATGGGCACGGTCCAGCTCTGGTGGGTTGGTGAAGCTTTCATCCTTCAGAATTTCAACGAGAAGCTCAGACATGAATTTTAATGGAGACTGGCCCTCGCTACCCTCGGGAATTCCAATCACACGAAGGTTGCAGCGCCTGGCACGATTCTCGTAATCGTCCAGCTGGTCTTTGAGGCTGTTATTCTCAGCTTTGAGGTCCACTACGGCAGTTTTCAGTTCAGTCACTGCGGCTTCCAGCGTAACAATCCTGTCGCTGTGATCTGAGAGCGCAGTCTCCGTGTCAGTGAGACGGTTACCATAAGACTCGACCGTGAGTCGAACGGAGTCCAACGACTTCTGAATTGGCGAAAGCGAGTTCTTGATCGAGTTTGTCAGCTCTTCCGTGATGCTAGCCCGGTTCTTCTCGAGTTCAGCTACTAGCATAGCGAACGTGAATGTCTCCGCCGTCTTTGTTCCCGTGGCCTGTTCGTCCAAAGACGATACTGTTTCCTCTTTTCTGTTTCTAAGTTTAGACATTTTGGTTGACATATGGTCTCCGTTAATATTTGTTAGTAAGTTGAAAGTTTAATGTGTTGTAGTAGTAGCGCAAAAATGGTATTTAAACAAGTTATGTTTGAGAGCTCTCCTCCCCCGCGTGTACTCTAGCACGCCATCGACCGGAAGTCTCTGTATTTTCTACCTCTCCATTCTCATTGACGGGGATACAACATTCATATCTAATTTGTGCTCCTAGAGTTTGCTGTGTGCTCCTATTTTTTAAAATTTTTGTATTCATGGCTTCAAAAAAAGCTATGAAAGAGAGCAAGCAAATGCTGGAATGCTAAGTATGGCTAGCGATTCGATTTTGTTTTTAAATTTCATTACACCTTCAAAACCCATCAGAATCCACCTCAACAAATAAAGAACTGCATAATAGAGCCTGGCTTCCAGGCTAACCCCAAAAGCAAAAATAATCAATATTAGTGTTGGACATAGTTAAAGGCAATCATTTACACCCCTCTTCATTTTCACGTTAGCCTGAAAGGGGGTGGGATCTGGAATCCCTCATTTTGGCTGAAATTATGTCACACTTCAGAGGACTCTTGCGGTTGGCTCAGTGCAGAAAGAGGCGTGCCAGCGATTGGCAGCAATTGTAGCGATTGTACGAGGCGACCTCCTGATAGGCCTTACTGAGGGAACAAAAGTCCCTAATGTCCCTATTGTCCCAATGGCAGAAGGTGGAACAGTGAATACACATTCGCTGTTATCAAAGGTTGTTATTACAAACAAATGCACATGGAGCGATGCTAAGGAGGGGGAGGGGCAAAAAGCAACACCACCTTTACAACAGGAAGTATCAGGGTTTATGTGAAATGTGGTTTTACCAACCATTTCAACCATGGACTTGTTTCGTTTTGGTAATTATACCAAGGTATCACAATTAATTTGGCAATCATATATTGATGTTTAGCAAAAAAAAGTAAGTTCTTGTGAAGAGACAGTACCTTTTCCAACAGAGAGTCTGGAACAGTGCGTTTGTTGATTGCTGCTACCTTGAGAATCAACTGTTTAGCTTCTTCTGTCCTTCCTCTGTCCATCAACCATCTGGCAGACTCTGGAATAAACCTGATAGAAACAAGCATGTACATTAGTAAAATGACACTTCGTAATAATCTACAATTTTACAGTAAAAAACGAAAGGGTCATCAAAAATGATAAATGTGATAAATGCACACCATATGTAAATAACAACAACAGCAATTGGTGCCGCCGTGACCAACTGGACCAGTCTCCAGTCACGGATGAAGTAGTTAATGCCAGCAAGGATGCACTGGCCGGACGCACTGAATATCTGACTCACACATGCTCCGAATGATCGTTTGGTCACCCCAATCCATTCAGTGGCTGCAAGGAAGAAAATAACAATAGTAAGAAAAATTTACTTTTTATTGAGAAACAAAAAAATCAAGAAAAAAATGTAACAGCTACTCATTCATACTCAAGTGATTGCTGGTATAAGATTAAAGCTTATAATACCACATAAAAACCCCAAATAACTTTAGGATGTGATTTTAACTTGAATTACCATTATCAAACTGATCTCAACATATTTCGAGTCAAATAATCTCGCTTTACTAGAGAATAATTTTGCTGCTTTCACTTATTTCCTCATTGCGTTTAGTGTAATCTTACTACTGGAGTACTGGAGACTGAGAAGATGTCCTTTTTACTTAAACTAAAACAGTTTATTAGATTTGTAACCCACATTAGTTGCACTGACTATCAGCATACAGAGTTAACATCATGTAGTTTCCTTTTTTCACCAGCAGAGTGCGCATGCACGCTGCAGAGTGTTCTCTTTTGACTGATGCAAGAGACACTGGAGCACAGATATCCCTTCGTGAAACTTTGATATACTTGTAACCTTCTCTAATGTTCATCAACTGAGTTGTATCTTTTAGATTTTACATTAAGAAGACTCCTACTCTTGAAAACCGAAGGTTTTGACCCACAAGCGTCATCCATTTCATTGCATTTCACCTCCGGTGAGTTTCACTTGGACTCAAATCGCGTTGATATTAGCCTAGCTTAGCATGCTGGCTAACTTTGGCCCCATCGTACGTTTACATCCTGTGGCTATGTGCCACGTTATGCATCCTTGTTATGTATGCTAGAGATTCTAAAAAGCAATCGGAGACAGACTGAATGTTTGTGATCTGTTTGATTTCACGATGTAGTCTTGTAAATTTTGTAGCTAATGTTGCTATGTATTGTATTGGAAGCCATACATTAAAGGCTAAGGTTATTGAGTTAATTTATTTACAGTACACAGCTATTTTCATAGACAGAGATCACTATACAGCAAAGAGCTATAGATTTTAATTAAGCTACAACTACCGCTGTATGCAGGTTGTTTTTTTGGCTGGACCGCAACAGCGGGGCCAGCCCTACAAACGCGAATGTCTGTCACTCACTGACTGACTGAGTGACTGACTGACTGAGTGATCAAGTTACACCACTGGTCGGCCGTGGCACGTGGCACATCATAGGATCACAGAGCAAAGTTAAGTTTCGTTTTCTCCCCCATCTTGTTTCTCCCACACAGTAAGCAGGCTGACCAATATCATGCATGTAAGCTGAAGCTAAAGTAGAATCTATACAATTATATCATATCGCCATTTTATTTTATGCATATGTGCGAGCTCAGTCCACCTGAAGTCCTCTGTTCTGTTGGTGGAGAGAGAGACACAGACAAGCATGGAGCATGGAGGTTTCAGCACGCCAAGGGCTTACTGCCGTGGCATGTGGCACACCCATACATGGTCTAGCCATATGTTTTGACCTAGTCTTGTTTATACCCTTTTGCAAGAGTGGATTCTGAATGAACAAGATGGTGAGCCAGAGCCCAACCCAGTGAGCCTCGTGGAGCGGAGTGCGGGCCAGCATGCGTGGAGGGTGTGACGTCCCAACTTTTGCCTCATCGTGTGTCCATGGAATGGAGCACACTCGTCTCTTCTTGATAACTCAGCTAAGATCTTTGCAAAACAAAATCACACTACCCGGGTAGATGAACACTGAAATATATATACTTGCCGGTATTGTTCCTGTTGAATAGAATTCAATATACATTGAATGGTTATTTTACTGGATCAATTGATGATATATGAGCTCTTACACTGAAGACATTGATTTTGAATAAATGTCAATTGTTACACTTTTTTCTAAAACCTCGCCCTTGTCCATTCTATCCTCCTTGAGTGTACCTAATGTTATCATTGCCAATAGATACAGCCCATACATTGAGTTAAGCCTTTATTGATATTTTGTATTATAGTAGTGGTGCATGTTATATGTCAGCACATTACATTACCATTCTTATTCTACATTGGCCCTCAGTAAGTGTTACAGATTGATATTGAGTAACTGATATTTCCCACGGCACAGCCAAGGGCATCACAAGCCAAATTCAGGTCAGTCAGTCAGTCAGGTAACGCTTAGTGAGATGTCGCATCACCACGCTGATGACGCTGTGCGTGCGTGCAGTCAACGTCATCAGTGTGGTAGCAATTTGGCTCCAAAAAGCTGTATTTTGTGAAAGCGGAGGACTCTATTGAAACTTTTATGGTGGCGTGTACATGATACTAAGCCCAAGGACACTCAATGTAAGTTTGAGCCACCAAGGACACAGAGCTTTTGATGTTTTAAAGGCGCATCAACTGGTGAGTATCTGAGTGCCCAGTTGCATGAAAAACCTTCGGTGTCAAACTTAGGTTTGTCCCTTTAGGCAAATAATTCCTTGAGGCCAGGTGTTTCTTTAGGAGCGTTCCATGAACCCCCTGAAATGATCTCCTTAGCTAAGGGCTTGTAATTAGTGTTTTACAGTAGTTTCAGCTGTAACAACGCAGTTGAGTCCCTCGTTACCATGGCAACCGCTCTGTGCGATCTGCAGATGCTCAGCAGAGATCGCTATTATTTCAAAACATCTACAAAACTCACAGCTCCCCTTGCAATTTCATCAAAGTTTACATTTTTGTGACACCAAACCATGCCATAGATACTTATTTCATACAGAGTATCAATTTTGTTTACTAGAAACGGACTGGCTGCAAGCTAGCTAATGGGAAAATGCATTGAACAAGCTGCTAGCTTTGTGGATTTCAATCTTGCCAACAAGAACGTTGGAAGCATATTTGTCTGTCTGGCTAGCCAGCCTGAAGCGTCCTACACATAAAACAATTTTCTTTGACAGTAATATTAATTAATTTCTAAATAATAGCAATATAAAAATGGCACAAATACTTAAGAGACCATGGGAGGCCCCTTAACATTTAAGGAAAGGAAATTTCCTTAAGTGCAACCCATAATATAAGGATGACTTAAGGATCTTTCCTTATCTGCAGATTTATCTAAGGATATTCCCTGAGGGGGGAGATAAGTGGGTTTTGTGCAACTCACTTGAGTTCAAGGTGAACATTAAAGAGAACTTATGGTATAAAACTTAACTAAGAGTTTTTGTTCAACCGGGCACAAACTTCTAACTTCACTGCTGTAAGGAACTGCCGTTTGGAAAGCGTTGCTAAATGAAGTTCTTGTTAACAGTGAGTTGGATAAAGATCTTTGGGATGCTAGTAATGACATAGACATCTAGCATTCCTTTGGGGCTAACCAAGCCCCACTCTCTGCTGTTAATTTACATACATCCACATCTTTTGTTGCCGCTGCATGTCAAAAATGTCACAATTATGTAGCCAATAGAGATATCTAATACTACTTAGATCAATTTGTTTCACTTACAGTGTCTTGTAAGCCTATGAGGGCTCAGCATCTGTATGGAGAATGACACTATAATAAAATTAAATCAAATCAAACTACACTGCAAGAAATGGCAAGCTTACTAAGTTTTTTATGTTGTATTTGGACCTATACTTATTCCAGGATAGTTGAAACAATTTATATTTAGAGAATTGTTTTGGCAATTGTATTATTTCGCTTTCAACAGTGAAATTCTTTGAATGAGAATGGCCCTGAAATCCCTACAGTACTTGGACAGGTCACCTGTTTTTTTCTGCCACACCAGCTAAATGTTACTGTTATCTCTACATCTCTGATTAATTTTACTGTATATCTTGTCCCAAGTAAGTTGCTCCATACAGCATCTGGAGAATTCTATGGCGCGATATAACAGCTGCCTAAACAATAGTGAAAACTGTACTTTCAAATGAGTAAAGAGTATACTGTACCCAATATAATAGAGTTGACTCGAAAGCCTCCACCTCCAATCCCCACCATAAACTGTGACGCTAAATATAAGTAGAAGTTGGGACACAACGCTCTTGTTACACTAAATATGAACATCACAACCACTGGAATTTGAGTTGCTCGTTTGCGGCCAAACCTGGAAGACACAGAGATTGATTGATTGAAGACGATACAGAAGGTGATGATGATGATGATGAAGATGATACAGCATAAACGACACAATTTCTTACCACTTGACATTCACTTACGATTCAGCAAAAGGTCCAAATAAGAGAGAACCAACAAGAACACCAGCCATCAACACTGTTTGTGCAACTTCCACCAGGTTTGCTTTATCACAAACTAGATCAAACTAAAAAAATAGAAACCCGACATCAAACGAAAGATACTGTGTGATACATTGAAAAGGATTTTATGATTTAATACTTGAACATTATTATCAAAGCGTCACACTCAGTCCAACTTACATCAGTGACTATGGTGGCTTCATACAGACTCTTGTCGTACACCCATCCATTCTGGCACACTGTGGTCTCATTGAGTCCATACTCCCTGATGGCATCAATGTCCCAGTCCACAGGGACAAACATCTGACACCTACTGAAGGTCCCATCCTTCTCCCGGGGCAGAGTCAAGTTCAGCTGCTCATCTGTGGTTAGGTTAGGACCAGCACTGAGGATCCAGTCTGTGTTACAGTGTCGGCCTGGCTCTGACTCGACATAAAGCAAGCTTGCAAAGTGAAAAGGCATGTTTATATTTGGAAAGCAAAGGGCAAAAAGAATGAGATGCTGGAATAAACCAAATTCCCCAATGTTCCTCAGGATCTCTCCAAAATCAGCCATGTTGAGGGTGTTGATTGTCTCCTTTGTGTTGCTTTGTGGAAAAAGACCACCACAGGATCACCTTTGAACAGTGTCCATTAATGTTTAACCTCAGCATTTTATATTTTAACAAGCATAACATTCACTATTTCACTCCATTGACAGTCACCTGAAGTGCAGTAAACTGGACAAACAAAACTTTAATATGCTCTCCATTCTGTGTTTCATGTTCATTATCACGTTTCTTTTTATTCTCACTTTGGGTTGGAACCCAGAATGTGATGTTGAATCCTTGAATCCTTGCCAACACCTCCACATTACGAGCCTATTCATTTGGGGTAGAGGTATTTCAAAGATCCAAATTGTTGTGTAAAAATCCAAGATACCAAAATTCTGTAGCTTTTCACTGAAATCCACTTCCTTTCGGCTACAAAATATCTGGCACAATAATAACAAGCACTATCCTGCGATTCCAACGTGTTGGGTGAAAACCTCATATCTCCAAAATGTTGACTTCTCAGGAACTAAGAAAAACAGCCTTACCTTGAGCTTGACCACCATGCATTTTGTAGTTTATCCAATGGGTTTTTGGAAGGTTTTCATAAGCTCAGTGTTGAAGAATTTTCTCAACCCACAGAAGACCAAGTAATCCTTCAATTGAAGTGAAAACATAAAAATCACCAAACTGGAGTTATGGGGTTTTCACATGACAACAGCTTTATTCTTTTACAGGCTGTTGAACTGTTGATTAATGTGACCATCAGATACAGTGGTGTTTAGAGTACCAGTACGTACAGTACCAGTATGCGCATACATTTTATTGGTGCTTTCAAAAAATAAAAATAAAACGTTTGATGTTGACCTTTGAGATTCAAGTCTAACAAGTCAATACACTCAAAAAGATAAACTCAGCTGCATAATAACTAAAGTATAGTGAAGGACACTACTGTACATAATACAGTAACAGTCTTACATTGACTGACTGACAATAGGAGAGTCCACAAAAAGCTGTTTTAATGAATGACAGTAATTTACTTTTCTGAACGAATTCAGCTTTTTTCAGAGTTTTGTCTCAAAGTATCTTCCACCTCTAAATGTTGATTTATCACTGAAATATAACAAAAAAGTTGTAATGTAAAGAAAAAGGTTTCCTAAATACAAGGGCATGACACACTGAAAGGATGAGCTTAGTCCAGACAAAAGGCTGCTACTGTACACTTACAAAAAGTCAAGACTTTAAACTTGGCTCTTATAAAATGCTATTATTAAAAATGTATCTGTGGGGGCATCCTGGTGTCTCAGTAGTCTAAGGCACGTGCCATGTAAACGCAACATCCTGGGTGCTAATCCAGCCCAGGACCTTTGTCCCATGTCATCACCCTCTGTCCTAATCTTTCCTGTCTATCTCTACTGTAAAACTATAACAATAAAGGCAAATAGCCCCCCCACCCCCCCAAAAAAGTATCTGTGACAATTTTGAGGAAAAAATGTTTCGTAATATAAAGCTCACCAAATAAAGTCAAGCAACTGATAGCTGTTACCATATTGTGCAGTTGGTTTTCCAACTTATATGAGGTGATGGCCTTTTTACTCAAAGAGGTCCAATGTCAAAGAGGGACTTTTACTGTAGGCCTATATACAGTGAGCCATAATGGCCATTACGCACCGCTTGGCATACATATTGTCATGGCTACAGCTGCATCTACGTCTCCATCTCCTTCTCCATCTCCATCTCCCTCTACCTCCATCTCTCCCTAATCTTGTCTCTGTGTTCTGTGTCTGTGTGTTCTCTTTGTTTCTCCTCAGGTCCTGTAGTTCCTGCCTTGCCCACTGGTTTCCCTCCTTCTGCACCTGCACACCTGTCTGCCATCAGCCAATTAGTCCTGTGACTTTTTCCTGCCTGCTGTCATCCTATCAGCTCCTAGACTCCTTCCTGCCCAGCCAGTCTCAGTGTATAGATAGTCTGTGTTTCTCTGTAGTATCTGTCAGATCGTCCGAGTTGTCTTAGGGTTCTTGCCTTTCTATGACCTATTACCTGCCAGATTTTGAGTTACTGCGGCATGTACGCTCAAACCTCTGCAGATGATCCAGAATGCGGTGGCACGTCTGGTCTTCAACCGGCCCAAAAGAGCACATGTCATTCCACTGTTCATATCCCTCCACTGGCTCCCAGTTGCTGCCCGCATCAAGTTTAAGTCCTTGATGCTTGCCTACAAAACAGCAACCAAAACGGTTCCCACCTACTTGAACTCCCTCATTCAGGTCTATGCTCCCTCCCGCTCACTACGCTCTGCCAAGGAGCGGCGCCTGGTGCTGCCACCACAACAAGGCCCTAAGTCTCTATCCAGACTCTTCTGTCCTGTGGTTCCTTGGTGGTGGAATGAGTTACCAAACTCCATTCGAGAGAGAGAGAGAGTCCCTCTCAATCTTTAAGAAAAGGCTAAAGACCCAGCTCTTTAGTGAACACCTTCTCACCTGATGGACTGTGTAATTGCTAATTAAAAAAAAAAATCTTTATCTGCCTCTGTGCACTGCCTCGTGGCTGCCACCTATGTCCTGTCCGACTAGAACTTAGCTTTATGGCACTTACTCTCGTTGTTCTCTCCTGACTAGATCCTTGCTTGTGTTGTATTAAAATCTCATGTGTACGTCGCTTTGGATAAAAGCGTCTGCCAAATGGGAAATTGTAAAGTATACTTCGCCTACCAGTGTTTGCATTTCGGTCCAGACTCTGAGTTTCTTCTTCACACATAGAGGGTGCCTTCCATGTGACCAAAATCCGTCCTCTCCTCCGTCCTCGTCTCCTCACTGACTCGGCATCCAAAAATGAACCACCATCATTATGGATGTTCTAATTGGTTAAACGACACATGAAGGATCCTTCATGTCTCCTCGCCTCCGTCCTCCAATAATGCATGGTCGCAGGATACTCAGGTATATCCTCGATGCGGAAATAATGAGTAAAGTCAATTAACCATTGGCACGTGCGGATATAAGCCCACCTCCATACCATCAGAAAACGTGCCGACATTGACAGAAAAAAATCCACAGGTGTAAGTAGCCCCAACTTGTTATATATTCTTCAAACTTGAATAGCATAGGTTTTAAATGTTAGCCAAGCATTTGTTAATTAAGGGTTACGTTAAATGTTCATATACTGACAGATCTGTTGTAAGGGAGCTATCCTGGACCATGTCTCTGCCTACAAATACCTCGGCATCTGGTTAGACTCCACGCTATGCTTCTCACACCACATTTCTCAACTACAGGCTAAGGTCCGGGCTAAACTCGGTTTCCTTTATAGACATCGTCTCGCCTTCACTTCCTCTGCTAAACAGACTCTCATTAAATTGACAATACTCCCTACACGCGATTTCGGTGACACCATCTATCGCACTGCTTGTAAAGTCACTCTTGCTAAACTGGACACACTCTATCATTCTGCTATCTGTTTTGCCACTAACGCCCCTTACAATACCCACCACTGTAGTCTTTACTCCCTGGTAAACTGGCCATCACTTCACACCCGCCGTCAGATCCACTGGCTCACTCTCATTTACAAGACCCTTCTTCAACGTACACCCCCCTACCTGTCTTGCTTGCTGCACCGACTTCCTGTCACATACAACACTCGGTCCTCTCATCTCATTCTGTTAACAACTCCTAAAACCAGATCTACATCCGGCCTTGCATCTTTCCAGTCAGCTGCTGTCTCTGACTGGAATGCATTACAAAAACACCTTAAACTGGATAACTTCATCTCCATCCCGGCCTTCAAAGACGCCATCTCACACCTTTTTACAGATTCTTGCAGCTGCTTCCCTATTTAACTACTCAACTATCTAACCCTTTTCTTCAGTTTCTGCTTGTTGAACGCCCATACCTACCGCCGTTGGCCTAGGCCACTTTCT
The DNA here is from genome assembly GCF_046629955.1 of Centroberyx affinis. NCBI lineage: Eukaryota > Metazoa > Chordata > Actinopteri > Beryciformes > Berycidae > Centroberyx > Centroberyx affinis. The sequence goes on from NW_027281952.1 coordinate 761,434, forward strand.
GTGACACACTGCTCGCTAATGAATCCTGTAATATCTGTAACAGACATTTACTCTCTTTTATGCTTGTAATAATCTTGTCTTCTATGCTTGAATATCCTTGTTATTAACTTTTATGCCTTGTTTCTGCTAAATGTTTGTATTGTTGTGTATATTTGCTATTGTCTTTTAACCTATCTTTTCTCCCTCACAGCCCCCCCCCCCCCCCCATCAAGAAGCTTATGCCTCTTGTCAGGCCATCATTGTAAATAAGAACATGTTCTTAATTGATTTCGCCTGGTTAAATAAAGGTTAAAAAAAAAAAAAAAAAGTTGTAGGATGTCAAACTTTTCCTAAATAGGCATCAGTAAATGAGCTTAAGGCTTCTGAATGTGATTATAGGGACAGACGCGGAGCACACACACACACACACACACCGGAGTTAGAAAGTCTATAGACTATAGCCTGAAATTAAGTCAGTCCACTGAGCCTCAGTCGCGGCGAGATGGAGTTTAATATTTGAGATATTTCTGCTGGGAATGAATTCCTATGTTGTTCAATAGTAATAATTTCAGTCTGTAATAGTCTATCACTGATTTCAGTTCAACTTCTCTCGATTCGGTTTCTCTCTCTCTCTCTGGCTCTCTCAGATTGTGATGCCTGACAACTATGTTTTCCGCGGAAGAAACATTATTTGACTGGACAATAAATTGAACGATGACACACCTGTTACTATGCAGATTTGAAGGGACGCTAGCGTGACTCGCCGCCTCTGGAAACTCCCGAAACTTGTCTACAAACTTTTAAACTAGCTGTTGTCAATGAAAATGAAGACAGATTCAGCAACTGCACGGCTGATTTCTTGCCTCAAATGTTTTCAGAAACACATTTCGGTGAACCATTTTCGTAATATAAGAGAAAGTTTCCAAACGAGCCGCCATGTTTTTCCAGTTTGAAATCTGGGGTAAACATGACAGTGCAAACAACGTGATATCATGTATACCACCATGACTGTGTAGGTCTTGACGCCACTTCTCGCGCGACTTTCAACAATGGGGAGTCAGTCAGTCAGTTAGCTACTTTCACTCTTCTAGGCCGGTCCCAGAGGTCCGGCAAAAACAGAAATCAGGAAACGGGACACTTTTTAGGCGTTAAGAAATTACAATTGTTCTACCTTCATGAGGTAGACAAGGCTCATTAAACGTTGGCATAATTTAGATGAATTAAACTGAACACGGCGCCCCGGTGGCTCACCGAGTAGAGCGCGTATCATAAGGCTCAGTCCTTTCCACAGCGACCCGGGTTCGAATTCAGCCCGCGGGCCTTCGCTGCATGTCCTCCCCTCGCTCTCTCTCCCATACCTTCCTGTCTCTCTCTCACTATATCTGTCCAATAAAGCATAAAATGCCAAAAATAAATCTTTTAAAAAAAAAACATTAACTGTACTCTGTTAAACGTTTTTATGTGGATAAAACATAAGCCATAGAATAATTTAGACAGCTGTCATCCTGCGTGGGAGGAGCCTTAACGCAACGCTTCAAATGTCAGTTCAATATGGCGCGAGGACATTCCAATTGACAAGCCACGGTTCACTCGTATTCTCGCATCTCCTCCTGTCCTCCGTGACCTTTGACCGAGGAGTCGACGAAGAAATCATTACCTAATGGAACGCACCCAGAGTGAGCTATCAAAACCATTAGGCACCTAGGCCTATATGTGGCACAGTTTACTAATCCGTTGGTACAGTTTAAGAATCCGTGCGCACTGATTACTAAGCTTTACTACAGCCGAAGCCACATTTTTATGCTGACATGTCAAGCAATATGATGGCAATGTGGCTGAACAAAGACTGTCATTATGAGCTACCGTTATCTCTACCGCAGTGTTGTACCGTAGCCAACATACCCTACAAACTGTCTCAACTCCCACTTCATAGGTTTGGCTCCAGTGTGTACCAAAAGGTATTTGATTCACAACATTTGCGACTCACCTCCAACTCCCTCTGCAGTCTGTACAGTCCATACTCCCCACGTCTGGAGAATAGATTTGAACCACTGTCGAATCTGTGTGAATCAGAAGCGGCGAACACCATTGATCATTTGCACAAGGGAGTTACTTACCACCCTCGGCGATTCAACATTCGGCTTTTCATTTCCCACCGCCAGTTTATCATTGGCAAGATCAGTAGTCTACTTCGGAAAGGATATAGCCTCCACGGGCCTCTCAGTAGTCTTAATTTTGTCCCTTCCCCTGCGCCATACATGTAGGCTACCCATGAATATTCGAGTGTTTCATTTTCGATATGTAGTACATATCAACAACTGAATTCTTGCTGAATCTTTAGGCCAAAATAAGGCCCACTGTGCTGACTAGTAAGATAAGTGAAAATATTTTCAGAGTGTGAAATTGAGTTGTATTGATTGTTTGGTTGTACTGGTTTATTTGCTTTTGTTTGTGAAGCAATCTGTGTTAAAGTTCTATAGTAATAATAATAATAATGTCAAAATATTATTTACAGACTGTATTTACAGACAATTTTATTTTTTAGGTCACACAAAGGTGGAATTGTTGCAGAGACATTTGCAAGGTCAATTCTCAGTTAAATCAACAAGTGATATTCTCCTTACAATCACTGCTGCCATGATCACTGGAAAGTCTGGGCGTGACGCCCCTTATAATTGCACTTCAATTACTACCAACTCTCTGAAGACGCTAATAATTTCACTGCAAGCGCGTGTGGCAGTTAGCGCCAATCTTTGTGAATTGGACTGTTTTTGCAATGAGGCTCATTTGCATAGAAAGGGGCCAATTTTGCGCCAAATGTATGCATATTACCTAATTTAAATGCGTGCAAATAGCACAGAGCACTGACGGCAGCGCAGTTAGTGGTGCATTTCACCCTTTGCGAGTGCTTTGTGAATTACACGGTTTCTTTTTGTCTTATTTGCACAGGTTTAGCGTCAGCAAAAGCCACGCAATCCTTTTGTGAATTCACCCGTGTGTCTCCTAATCCAATTGATAAAATTGCACGAAATTCGGTACATGTGCTCTAGGATCATGTCCTAGTCAAAATCTGAAGTTTGGTCGTCATTAGTGAAAGTGGGCGTGGCCTGACTTGGGCTTATAACTCAAACAGAATTTCACCAATCACTATGAAACTTGGGAATCATGTTCCAACCTTTATGTGAAACATGCACACCAATTTCCACACAGATCTGACCAGATTTTGCCCAACAGCAGCATTTTGAGTGTACAGCTAAACACAGTAAAGCCAATACGAAGTTGGATATTGACACCTTTTAACATGTATTACATTCTTCAGTATCAGAACTTGGGGCCTGATGGCTCAACAGCCTAATATGACAAAACTGACAGTAATCTTAATGCAAACTTCCACGTTTCAGCTCTGGCTGCTGTACTGACATGAACCCAGCCATCGCCGCTAGCGGCTGTATTTAATTAGTTACATTTATTATTGAGTGTTAAAAAAAATAGTTAAGATACATACCCTTTATTATTGGGGAGACAATCCCTAGAGGATTATACCCATACATTTTGGAGTGTTTAGGAGTAATAATAATATAATTAACTTTAGATTAGCCAAGAAGGAAAAATGTTGTTGTCTGTCCCAACTAAAAATAGTTGGGACAGACAATCAATATTTTGTGAAGATTAACCCTGGAGTCTCATTGTGTGATTATTGAATGGCTTTTTATTACATTTGACTTAATGGGGCATTTGAGAATAGGGGAATTTCGGGGATATACCCTTGCTGTCGGCCCCCGACAGCATCCTAGTTTTAGATATGTAGTACATATCAACAAATGAATTCTTACTAGTACACTAGCACTAACAACGTGCTCATGAATATTCAAGTGTTTCATTTTGGATATGTGCATATCAACAGTTTAATTTCGGATATGTAGTACATAACAACTGAATTATTACTAGTAACAATGTGCTCATGAATATTCAAGTATTTCATTTCAGATAAGTGCATATTAACAGTTTAATTTATAAATAAATTAAACTAAATAATAAAATAAAATAAATTTTAATAAAAGGCTAACCCCAAAAGCAAAAATAGTCAATATTAGTGTTGGACATAGTTAAAGGCAATCATTTACACCCCTCTTCATTTTCACGTTAGCCTGAAAGGGGGTGGGATCTGGAATCCCTCATTTTGGCTGAAATTATGTCACACTTCAGAGGACTCTTGCGGTTGGCTCAGTGCAGAAAGAGGCGTGCCAGCGATTGGCGGCAATTGTAGCGATTGTACGAGGCAACCTCCTGATAGGCCTTACTGAGGGAACAAAAGTCCCTAATGTCCCTATTGTCCCAATGGCAGAAGGTGGAACAGTGAATACACATTCGCTGTTATCAAAGGTTGTTATTAGCTCTTATCATTCTTATAACTCTTCAAAACAAATGCACATGGAGCAATGCTAGGGAGGGGGAGGGGCAAAAAGCAACACCACCTTTGCAACAGGAAGTATCAGGTTTTATGTGAAATGTGGTTTTACCAACCATCTCAACCATGGACTTGTTTCGTTTTGGTAATTATACCAAGGTATCACAATTAATTTGGCAATCATATATTGATGTTTAAAAATGCTACATGTAGAAATTTTAAATAAAGCATTAGCAAAAAAAAGTAAGTTCTTGTGAAGAGACAGTACCTTTTCCAACAGAGAGTCTGGAACAGTGCGTTTGTTGATTGCTGCTACCTTGAGAATCAACTGTTTAGCTTCTTCTGTCTTTCCTCTGTCCATCAACCATCTGGCAGACTCTGGAATAAACCTGATAGAAACAAGCATGTACATTAGTAAAATGACACTTCTTAATAATCTACAATTTTACAGTAAAACACTCAAGGGTCCTCAAAAATGATAAATGTGATAAATGCACACCATATGTAAATAACAACAACAGCAATTGGTGCCGCCGTGACCAACTGGACCAGTCTCCAGTCACGGATGAAGTAGTTAATGCCAGAAAGGATGCACTGGCCGGACGCAGTGAATATCTGACTCACACATGCTCCGAATGATCGTTTGGTCACCCCAATCCATTCAGTGGCTGCAGGTAGGAAAATATCCATTTATGATTAACTTTTTATTGAGAAACAAAACAAAATCAAGATATTGTAGCTACAGTTGGTTCTGTTTAAATTAGCATCAACTATTTGAAAAATGTAACAGCTACTCATTCATACTCAAATGACTGCTGGTATGAGATTAAAGCCTATAATACCACATAAAAAACAAAAATAACTTCAGGACATGATTTTAACTTGAATTACCATTATCAAACTGATCTCAACATATTTCAAGTCAAATAAAAAAAAATAATAATATAGCTGCATTGGCAAAAATGTCACAATTATGTAGGCAATAGTCTCAAGAAATGTAATACTACTTTGATCACTTTGTTTCACTTACAGTGTCTTGTAAGCCTATGTGGGCTCGGCACCAGTATGGTGTATGAGACTAATAAAATTAAATCAAATCAAACTACACTGCAAGATGCAAGAAGTTTTTATGTTGTATTTAGACCTATCCTTATTCCAGGGTAGTTAAAACAATTTACATTTAGATAATTGTTTTGGCAATTATTGTATTATTTCGCTTTCAAAAGTGAAATTCTTTGAATGAGAATGGCCCTGAAATCCCTACAGTACTTGGACAGGTCACCTGTTTTTGTCTGCCACACCAGCTAAATCATGTTATTGTTTTCTCTACGTCTCTGATTAATTTTACTTCATATCTTGTCCCACGTAAGTTGCTCCATACAGCATCTGGAGAATTCTATGGGACAATATAACCGCTGCCTGAACAATAACTTGCATATAACAATAACAATAACTGCACTTCCAAATGAGTAAATGGAGTATACTGTACCCAATACAATAGAGTTGACTCGAAAGCCTCCACCTCCAACCCCCGCCAAAAACTGTGATGCTAAATATAAGTAGAAGTTGGGACACAACCCTCTTGTTACACTAAATATGAACATCACAACCATTGGAATTTGAGTTGCTCGTTTGCGGCCAAACCTGGAAGACACAGAGATTGATTGATTGAAGACGATACAGAAGGTGATGATGATGATGATGAAGATGATACAGCATAAACGACACAATTTCTTACCACTTGACATTCACTTACGATTCAGCAAAAGGTCCAAATAAGAGAGAACCAACAAGAACACCAGCCATCAACACTGTTTGTGCAACTTCCACCAGGTTTGCTTTATCACAAACTAGATCAAACTGTAAAAAATAGAAACCCAGCATCAATACAGCTGGTTAATGAAAGATACTGTGTGGTACATTGAAAAGGATTTTGAACATTAATATCAAAGAGTCACACTCAGTCACCCATCCATTCTGGCACCCTGTGGTCTCATTGAGTCCATACTCCCTGATGGCATCAATGTCCCAGTCCACAGGGACAAACATCTGACACCTACTGAAGGTCCCATCCTTCTCCCGGGGCAGAGTCAAGTTCAGCTGCTCATCTGTGGTTAGGTTAGGACCAGCACTGAGGATCCAGTCTGTGTTACAGTGTCGACCTGGCTCTGACTCGACATAAAGCAAGCTTGCCAAGTGAAAAGGCATGTTTATATTTGGAAAGCAAAGGGCAAAAAGAATGAGATGCTGGAATAAACCAAATTCCCCAATGTTCCTCAGGATCTCTCCAAAATCAGCCATGTTGAGGGTGTTGATTATCTCCTGCTTTGTGGAAAAAGACTACAGGATCACTTTTAAATAGTGCTGATTAATGTTTAACCTCAGCATTTTATATTTTAGCAAGCAGATAATTGACTATTTCACTCCATTGACAGTCACCGACATGCAGTAAACTGTAAAAAACAAAATTTTAATATGCACTCTGTGTTTCATGTTCGTTATCACGTGTCTTTTTATTCTCACTTAGGGTTGGAACCCAGAATGTGATGTTGATATCCTTGAATCCTTCCCAACACCTCCACATTAAGAGCCTATTCATTTGGGGTAGAGGTATTTCAAAGATCCAAATTTAAATTCTTGTGTAAAATCCAAAAATACCAAAGTAAAATCCAAGATACCAAAATTCTGTAGCTTTTCACTGAAATCCACTTCCTTTCGGCTACAAAATATCTGGCACAATAATAACAAGCACCCTGCGATTCCAACATGTTGGGTGAAAACCTCATATCTCCAAAATGTTGGCTTCTCAGGAACTAAAAAACAGCCTTACCTTGAGATTGACCATCATGCCTTTTTTAGTTCGTTTTTGGAAGGTTTTCATAAGCTCAGTGTTGAAGAATTTTCTCAACCCACAGAAGACCAAGTAATCCTTCAGTTGAAGTGAAAACATAAAAATCACCAAACTGGAGTTATGGGGTTTTCACATGACAACAGCTTTATTCTTTTACAGGCTGTTGAACTGTTGATTAATGTGACCATCAGATACAGTGGTGTTTAGAGTACCAGTATGTACAGTACCAGTACGCGCATACATTTTATTGGTGCTTTCAAAAAATAAAAATAAAATGTTTGATATTGACCTTTGAGATTCAAGTCTATCAAGTCAATACACTTAAAAAGATAAACTCAGCTACATAATAACTAAAGTGTTGTGAAGGACACTACTGTACATAATACAGTAACAGTCTTACATTGACTGACTGACAATAGTAGACTCCTCAAAAAGCTGTTCAATAAATGACAGTAATTTACTTTTCTGAATGAATTCAGCTTTTTTCAGACTTTTGTCAGAAAGTATCTTCCGCCTCTAAATGTTGATTTATCACTGAAATATAATGAAAAGTTGGAGCTGAGCTTAGTCCAGACAAAATGCTGCTACTGGGCTCTTGTAAAATGCTATTATTAAAAATGTATCTGTGGGGCATCCTGGTGTCTCAGTAGTCTAAGGCACATGCCATATAAACGCAACGTCCTGGGTGTGAATCTAGCCCAGGACCTTCGTCCCATGTCATCACCCTCTGTCCTAATCTTTCCTGTCTATCTCTACTGTAAAACTATAACAATAAAGGCAGATAGCCGGATTAGTAAACCGTTCGCATGGATTTGTAATATGTACATTGTATGTTGATATCGTCAAAGAGGGACTTTTAGGCCTATATACAGTGAGCCATAATGGCCATTACGCACCGCTTGGCATACATATTGTCATGGCTACAGCTGCATCTGCGTCTCCATCTCCTTCTCCATCTCCATCTCCCTCTACCTCCATCTCTCCCTAATCTTGTCTCTGTGTTCTGTGTCTGTGTGTTCTCTTTGTTTCTCCTCAGGTCCTGTAGTTCCTGCTTTGCCCACTGGTTTCCCTCCTTCTGCACCAGCACACCTGTCTGCCATCAGCCAATTAGTCCTGTGACTTTTTCCCGCCTTCACCTGCCTGCTGTTAACCTATCAGCTCCTAGACTCCTTCCCCCGCAGCCAGCTTTCCCCATTCTCTCATTAGTCTCAGTGTATACAGTATAGTCTGTATTTCTCTGTAGTATCTGTCAGATTGTCCGAGTTGTCTTAGGGTTCTTGCCTTTGTATGACCTATTACCTGCCAGATTTTGAGTTACTGATTCCCTTGCCTGCCTGCCGATTTGGATTTCCTGTTGCCGACTGTACTTCTGCCTCTGCTTTAACCTACCTACTTCGCCTACCAGTGTTTGCATTTCGGTCCAGACTCTGAGTTTCCTCTTCACAGATATAGTGAGCTATCAAAGCCATTAGCCAGCTAGGCCTATATGTGGCACAGTTTACTAATCCGTTGGTACGGTTTAAGAATCCATGCGCACTGATCACTAATTCGAGGGCCCGTTTACTAGTCCGTGGGCAAAGTTAAGGAATCCGTGCCCACAGAATTTGTGGGTACGGATTTCCACAGCAATTATTTTTTTCTTACCAGGTGACCCCAGGGGGGCTCTGTAGAGAACAGCAAAAGCCAAAATTTTATGTTGAATGACGTTTGCAAATTGCTTTTATTTTTATTGCTTTTCCATTACAAAAAGAACACATACACATAAAGGAGAAAAAAAGAAAAGGTCTTGGTTGCACCTTCTCCACAAGGCCTATTTATTCCTGTGACATACTCAGTGGTTCATTCTCTTGTCTTGTCGTTGACATGTAATCATTGTCCATTTCTCCCATTTCTCTTGACATCGTTCCTCTTGAACTCTTATCCTATGAGTTAACTGTTCCATATCATATATTTCATTCACAATTTTCAGCCATCCATCTTGTGTTGGCGCTTCTGCCGTGTACCATCTCTTCGTAATGGCCTTTTTACAAGCTGCCAGCAAGACTTTCAGCAAATATCTGTCTTCTCTTAACACAATATCTCCTGTCATATTACCAAAGTACAGTAATATACATGACCTAGGTATATCATAGCCCAGAATTTTGCTAATATGCATATGAACATTTTCCCAAAACTGTAAAATTTTAGGACAAAGCCAAAATACATGGGAATGGTCTACATTTATTGCCCCACATCATCTCCAACATGGTTGTGCTATAGACATGTATTTGCTCTTAATTTTGGGTGTACAAATATGCAACCATTCATCTTCTGTAATATTCACACCTAATTCTTTTTCCCATTTAAGCTTTACATATAATGTTGTGTTTCCTCTTCTCTAGGTTAGGTGCACACATTATGGTGTTGGTGCTGATATAATGTAGATATTATTCTATATTTCTTTGAATTGTAAAGTCCAATTAAGGTTCTAATTAAGGTTCAATTTTTATCTAAATTTACATTGTGCTTTATTCTCTATCATAAAAATCCCTTAATTGCAAATATCTGAAGTGGTCCTGGTTGTTTAATGTATATTGTTGTTTCAGCTCTGGAAACTCATAACATTCCCATCTTTTATTACTGTGCATAATGCTGTTATACCACTTGGAATCCATTGTTTGAACCTCTGGTCAAGAGTGCCCGGGATAAAATATCTGTCATAGGCTATCCATCGAAGTAGTCTGAGTTCTTTCTCTAATCTATATTTTTGTACTAAATTAAACCACAATTCTAATGTAAATCAAGTAACAGCATCTACCTGTTCAAGTAAGTTCACTTCTCAATATCATTTATTTTATTTTTTTATCGCTAACACATCTGTCATTGCTGCTGGAGTGGCAGCTGTAACTGACGCTCCTGGCAATGCGGTCAGATATCAGAGTGTGGAAAGAACCTCTGAGTTGAATGGCGTAGTGCATACTCTACTGGACAACATCATGTGAATTGACACTCAGAATAATCCTTTAGTAACAGCACATTTCATACGGGTTCACACTCCCCCCGTAAATCAGCATGAGTCTATTCATGCTGTCAAATATTGTAACTTAACTGAATGATTCTCATAATCACTGAATGAGAACTTTCTGAAAGGGTATGGGCAAAGGAGATGACGGGTTTAACCAGCTGGGGATAGTGGAAACGGCCAGTTACTCACCGTAGCCTTTCAGATCTGCATATTGTTGGTTCATGACTGTCATTATGGATGTACTATCATATATACCATGGTCGGTACCATAGTGCACCTGAAATCTTACAACCATGTACTGCTACATGTTCATCAGGAGCCAAATTCAGGTCATAGGTATTGCTTTGCAACAGTGGTGGCTAATCTATGTGACAAAAAAAATCTGCCTACAGATATTTTAGTAGTCTAATAACTAGACTCACCTAGCAGAGCTGCTTCTTCCATAACAGGTTTGGAATTTATTAAGTTTGACTAATGCTAACCTGATTTGAATGAACCTCACTTGTTCAGTATTCATATCATAATGTGTGTTTATCATAATGTATCATAATGTGTGTTTGTAACTGCAGAGGCTACTTTATGCTGGCAACACATATCTTTGTTGGCAAATATTTTAGTTACAACTACACTGAGCTGGCGGAGCATTTTTTTGTGTAATAGTTGTGGAATTTATTCAGTTTGGGCAATGCTAACAAAGCATTTTGGCTAACAGGCTACTATGAAAGACAGCTAACCCAGGTAGCAATATACAGTAGTAGAGTGGATCTGTTCTTCTTGGTGAATGACATGGTTATGTGTGTGTGTGTGTGTGTGTGTGTGTGTGTGTGTGAGAGAGAGAGAGATAGAGAGAACACAAGCGGCATCCACCAAGGGCCAGTGTCATAAAGATTGAAATTATTAGTCAGACTTGCTATAGACATTTCTATTTACCTGTTCCTTGCTGCATAAAAATAAATTACTAGAAGCTAACCCGATTGACTTACAGAGACTGAAACACTCTGAATTGTGGGAAAATAACAGACTTGGCTGTCTTTATTGATAGCATTTGGAAAAGATGAGCTAGTACATATAAATAGCAAAAATGAGAAAGCAAAATGCCATATAACCTATCCATTGTTGCAAATGGAAAGTCTAGTCAAAAGTCAAGCTATGTGTCGTTATCTTCAAAGGAAGGAGATGAGATTTGGATTTAAAGAAAGAAAAGCAGGAAAATCATCACTGGAATTATTCAGACTACAGTTTGGTTGATTTTATACTACTGTGTTGAGGCACGTTTGAGTCACTTTGGTTCTTCATGGTGGCCATATTTCTGTAGGGGAAAGGAAGACAGATCAGTGTATGTTAGTTCAATAGGATAAAACAGTGAATAGGTCAGAATGTGGGATACATTGTTGGGTGCTTCATAGTGAGATTAAGAGTAAAGGCTCTGGGAAATTTTCCTATGTTGAAGCTGATCCATTTTTCCTGTGATGATGTAGTTTTAAGATATATTAAAAGTGCCCTATATTGACAAAGTTAGCGCAACTTTTCAGCAATAAAAATATAATTTATCCAGTATATCAGCAGCAAAACCGCACATTTGCTTTGAGAAATATAACAGAGTCTTAACTATAGAAATTCAACTTTGTAAATAGTCTATCTACTATACACTTGGTCAAGTTTAAATAAAATCAAAATCATAATTCAAATTATGGTTTGTGGTTACATTTTTGGTATAAAATGAATAACTGGATTATTCAATAAACCACAGTTAAAGAGAAGATTTGTGGCAATGTTTACCTGCTTATCCCCAAAGCTTACAGGACGTATAGATGAAAAGGACTTTTTACAAATGTTTTACATTGCACTGTTTACTCTGTACTGACTGCATGGGGTCATGGCCTTCATCAAAGTGTTATCAGGAGACACTATCAGCATGCAACAGCTTACCTGTTGCCCTCAGCCTCATCAGCTGAATCAGGTAGCTCAGTTCTCCTTGTCTCAGGGAGCAGGAAGATGAGAGCCCCGCTGATCACTGAAAGGCCACTAAAGACAGCAGTGGGTACGGCCCAGTGGTATATAGCCAGCAGGTTGAGTAATGGAGACAGCAACCCACCTGCTCTGCTTGCTATGGACCCTAATCCTGAGGCAGTTTGTCTGAAATAGGGAGAGTACAGAGCTCAGACATGCCCGCCTCATTAAGTTGAAGTATTTCCTCTAAACTCATGGTTGTGGCGATAACCAATGATGCAACCATTTTACGATCTCCGAGACCCAATGGTTCCTCTGCTACACAGAATAATTCTTGTGGCTACTGTTAATTATTGCCACAGGCTACAAGCACTGAGACAATATCTCTTAACATTAGGGGACAAGCAAGTCCGAGCTTTATATAACAGTGCTAGATTCAGACCTGGGTGCAGTAGTATTTGCATATAATATATAATATAGTATAATTTTCATTGTTTTTGTTTTTGAGTGTAAACTGCTAAATTCGATAAAGCTTCCTCAATTCCTCAGAAGAGTTTTTGCGCTCGCTTGAGGTGGAACCATTTTTTGTCACCAAAGAAATGATGTGATAAATAGTGATGGAAAAGGCATTTGTTAAATAAATAATGGTGTAGACTTGGGCATGATTGGCCCAAACAATAGTTCATTTTCATTGTACAATACTTCACAAGTGGTTTTGGATGTTCAGAAATGTCAGTAAAATATCCGTCCACCACAACCTCCCAAAACTGCCACACCCACTGTTGCTCCCATATACAAGGTGGCCATCTTGGTTGTATGGCCATTAATTGATGCATTACAATATTGCCAAGTGCATTTCTTTAGTCTTTGGACAGAAGCATGAAATACGGCCAAGATCAGCTGACACTAAGGAACACTAATACTAATACTAATAATTGTAGCACCCCCCTTGGTCCAATTGGTGCACAGGAGTACAGTGGTGAGATTCATCTTTTCTCCAAGTTTTGTCAAAATTTGATCAGTGGTGTCTGAGATATCTTGTGTGACGGATGGACAAACAAACAAAGGAACGGACTGAAGGAGACCAATCCACAGTCGTCCTCCAATTTCATCATGTGGGACAAATGATCTGGAAAGACTCAGCCTACCGAACAGATGTTGGGAACAGCTCCTGCACATAGACATTGCATATGGATCCTGCCCAGTTCATGAAAAAGCGTCCTGCGGTAGCTAACGTGGTAACAGCAATGGCACTACCTGAAATAGAATAATAGAGTGACAGATGAGGGCAAAATGGCCAATTTTCCAGAAGTAATACATTTGAAGTGTGTTACCTTGAACAGCTAGGATAAAGATGCACAAGAGGCCGCCAATCAGAAGTGTTGATATAAGGGATAATTTTCTCCCCACAGCTTCTAACAGCCAGATGCAAAGTATATGAGCTGGTAGTTCAGTGAGACCGAACATAAACTGCGTCAAGAAGATGTCCAAGCCAAAGTTTCCCACATTGAATGAAAGGCAGTAGTAGGAAAGGTTCAATGAAAACCTTAGATTTCCAAAAAATATATGTTAGTCATGCACAGATGAATGTAACAGTACCAGAGAGCAGGAATTTGTAGGAAATATAGTTTCATTACATGATTTAACTTTTATATTTTCAAGATTACTTGCAAATAGTAATTTAATGTTAGGCTACTATTTGGCTACTTTCAATATTGTTTTATTTTTTCCCCCATAATTTACTGGTTCAGTGGAGTTGTTATTGTGGAATCTAACTTACCATGCCAGTGTTATGGCAAAGAAATTCTTCCTGAGTACAGATGATCTGATAAGAACTCTTATGCCTCCTTTCTCCACAGTTTCTTTCGCAACAATCTGTAATGTAGGCATTTTCTTATGGAATAGTTTTTGAACAACTGTTCAAAAAGTAGTGTTAAGTGCAATTCAAAAATACTTTACCACAAATATTAATAATGTAAAGACAAGTGAGTTCTTGTGAAGAGACAGTACCTTTTCCAACAGAGAGTCTGGAACAGTGCGTTTGTTGATTGCTGCTACCTTGAGAATCAACTGTTTAGCTTCTTCTGTCTTTCCTCTGTCCATCAACCATCTGGCAGACTCTGGAATAAACCTGATAGAAACAAGCATGTACATTAGTAAAATGACACTTCATAATAATCTACAATTTTACTGTAAAACACTCAAGGGTCCTCAAAAAAGATTAAATGTGATAAATGCACACCATATGTAAATAACAACAACAGCAATTGGTGCTGTCGTGACAAACTGGGCCAGTCTCCAGTCACGGATGAAGTAGATCATGCCAGCAAGGATGCACTGGCCAAACGCACCGAATATCTGACTCACACAAGAGCCAAGAGATCGCTTGGTCACCCCGATCCATTCAGTGGCTGGAAAGAGGAGAATTCATAAAAGATCTACAGGTTCTAACATTGATGCAGTATATGACATCCTCTCATTTGTTTTTTTGTTTTCCCCCCCCCACAAAATTCTAGGTAGTCAGCTGGTTCTATTATAACATTTTATATCCTCCACTTGAAAAATGTGACACTACAAAACAATTGCTGGGATGCAATTAAAACCTGTTAAAGAGCAGGAAGACTAGATGAAGTAATGAAAACAAAAGGGCCGACATGCCTGTCAGGAGTGAGTGTCTTGGCAAATAATGTAACAAGTGTGAAGGTTTTCTTTGTCAGTCATGACACAGACAACACCTCTAATGTTTTAGCAACACCTTTTCTTGAGATGACAATGGGTTTGGAGCAGAAAAATGCTAAATATCACTGCTACAGTTTTCCAAATCTAACCAGACAAAGCTATTTTTCACCAGCGACTCTATCTATTGAAGAAACATAAAACAAAGACATCTACTACAACATCAAATTTAAAAAAAAAAACAACAACTCCAAAACACGTTTGTGCTTTCTCAGCTACACCTACTGCTAGGAACAGGAACACAAATAGCCAATTCCAAGGAGTTTCTTTACGTATCACTACTTATGAATCCTGGCAAACATCAACTACATGGAACAAAGTCAACTCCTCTTTATTTTTACCGTGAAATCATGCAAATAAAACGGCAAACTATAATTATCAAATGACTTTGTACAATCCGTTGTTAGAGTTACACATTACCATCTTAACACACACTCACACACACTATAAAGTGATTGCATTCCAGGAAGAGAGGAATATAAAACTTGCACAACCATCATTACACAGCACTATGGAGCAATATCTCACTGATCTACTGTTGTAGATCAGTGAGATATTGCTGATCTACACAGTCTACAACACTCATGTAGTCGGTCAGCGCGATCTGGAGGCCAGCAGGCGTTACTACCACACCTTCAAGCACATAAGACTTTAAGTAATCAATAGGGCCATCAGCTGGCCCTTAAAGCTTACTACCTTATTCAGTTCAGACATGCAGTTCAACAATGGCTTAATCAAAATCCTACAGTCATTTAACCAACATCCCTACTGCTTCTAAGCATACAAATCCCACTGCTTCCAAGTATAAAAATGCCTATAAAAACTATTTTCCACTACGGACTCATCAGACTGTATACAGTACAACATAAAAACAAATGCTTAGCTTGTTGGTTTGCATTATTCATTCATTGTTTCAAATCTAAACAATAATAGGCTGATTTTAGATGTAAGCTAATGTATACTGTACCCAGTATAATGGCATTCAGTCGAAACCCTCCATAGCCAACCCCCACCATAAACTGGGATGCTAAATATAGGTAGAAGTTGGGACATATCCCTGTTGTGACAGTAAATATGAACATCAAAACAACTGGAATCTGAGTTGCTCGTTTCCGGCCAAACCTGGAAGAGATAGAACAATTTTGGTCAGAATGAGTGGCTTTTCTCATGTCACTCTGTGACGGATTTTCACTGAAAAGGATGATACAGCATAAAGGGCACACATCCCTTACCACTTTTAAATACACTTACGATTCAGCAAAAGGTCCGAATAAGAGACAACCAATAAGAATACCAGCCATCAACACTATTTGTGCAACTTCCACCAGGTTTGCTTTGTCACAAACTAGATCAAACTGTAAAAAATAGAAATCTGATATCAATCCAACTGGTTAACGAAAGGGATGATACTGTGTCATTGAACATTAATATCAAAGAGTCACACTCAGTCCAGCTTACATCAGTGACTATGGTGGCTTCATACAGACTCTTGTCGTACACCCATCCATTCTGGCACACTGTGGTCTCATTGAGTCCATACTCCCTGATGGCATCAATGTCCCAGTCCACAGGGACAAACATCTGACACCTACTGAAGGTCCCATCCTTCTCCCGGGGCAGAGTGAAGTTCAGCTGCTCATCTGTGGTTAGGTTAGGACCAGCACTGAGGATCCACTCTGTGTTACAGTGTCGGCCTGGCTCTGACTGGACAAAAAACACACTGGCAAAGTGAAAAGGCAGAATAAGATTCGGGAAGGAAAGAGCAAAAAGAATGAGCCTCTGGAATAATCCAAACTCTCCAATGTTCCTGAGGATCTCTCCAAAATCAGCCATGTTGAGGGTGTTATCTATTTAGTGATGCTGCCAGAGGATGACCTTTAAACAATCTCCATCAATGTTTAACCCCTGCATTGTATATTTCAGGAAGCATGAGCTAGCAGATAACTGGGGATTTCACTTTGTAGAAACAAGTGATCTTTAGAGCAGACATAACTCTGCTGTAACCATGCTGTGTACCACGTGTCACAACACATGATTTTAAAATGTCTCTTCACGCATGAGGATGAAGGCCACAATTTTACCTCAGCATTTTTGGATCAACAGTCTTCACCAACACCTTTTCTACATGGTCACATAAAAAGCATGTTAATTTGGGGGAAAAGCTTGCAAAAAAAATAACAAAATGTATATTTGAATGTATATAAAAATTAAAAACATCCCGAATCTTAACTCATCTAAATCTACTGCTTCCAGTGCAATAATAAGTTCTACCCTGCAATTACAACATGGTTTGTTAGAAAGCACAGCTGAACTGATGATTCCTCACAGTCATTATAACCGACTTTATACTTATCTCTCGCAGAAAGTGCTGTTGACCTCCACGGCCTTTTACAACATGCTGACCCAAAACTCTGAATGCTGAATAGGTGAACGTGGTTGCATAATATCAGAGCACAGTGAAGGACATACACACAGTATATCATGTTGTGAAGGACACTACATAACAGTCTTATCATGGCTAGGACTGTAGAAGACTTCGCAAGATCATTTCGAAGGACAAAAGCAATTTTCTTTTCTGAAAGTTTTTTTTTTTTTTCTTTTTTTTTTTACAGTATGTGACAGTTTCTTGTGGTTCATAAAATGTGGTCTCTTATGAGCTCTTCCTTTCTGGTGATTGATTCACTTCTGGTTGAAAATGGAGGAAGAGAAGCAACTGTCCAGTAAAAACCTTGTATCTGCAAAATGTCAACTTTTGGGGAACTAAGAAAAGCAGCCTTTCATAAGACCAAGGGTGGTGGAATTTCCCCAACCCATGGAGGAGCATAATCCTTCAACTTCAGTTAAAACATGAAAATCACAAGGTTTTCATCCGACGGCGACAATATGTGAAACTCAATGAAACTGTTTTGTTTCACAAAATATACCTTCCTAAAAATGGGGTAGAGACCAAAAGTGCAAGGTAATGATTTGACATTTATACAACACACTTACTCAGCCTCACCAGTTTAAACAGGCAGTTCTGCTCTCCTGGTCTGAACCCTGCAAACCAATGACAGGCTGATGAGGACGACAGTGGGCGTGGCACAGTAAAATACAGCCAACAGGTTGGTCATTTATGGAGCCAACAACTCCGCTGTTCTGATTACTATGTTGTCTTGCTCAGCAAAGAAAGAAAGCCAACAAATTATTGTCAATGCAGGTATAAAACAGTTGAGATGTAGCTCTAGCATTACAGATACAATTGCTGTATTGCAAAAATATATATTGCATATATGGACAGATGTATGCTTAATTGTGGATTTTGAAAAAAAAAAAAAAAAAAAAAAAAAAAAACTTGGTATAACTTAAGATGCAACATCATCTCCTGCAGTGTACAGCACAGTCTGCATTTCAGCTCAGCCCTCTGTCCTCTCGCTCAATCTGCTGCTGTACTTATTAACAATCAGCTCCACCTCAAACTGGGTCCATAGAATAGACTCAGCTGCAGACTGCGGCTCCTGCATGAAAGCTTTGATCTTGTTCTACACAAGGTTATTTGCACCATTAGCAAAAATGATGCAAAGCCATTGACATTCTCACATTCCTCCAAAGCTTTTTTTTTGTAAATTTCTACCATTAAGCTATACTTAGCTGCTACCTCCATTTGACCGGTACTGATGTTAAGTCTCAAGGGCTGCAAAACCTGACTGCTTAATATATAAAATAAAGGGCATCTTTTAAGACCATTGCATGAATTTCTTGTTTGTCGTTGTTGTTGTCCACTAGGAGAATGGACACTTGTGTGTACATAGGCACACCTACAGGTATTTCAGTTAATGATGCGTGCTCTGCAGCCAGCTGGGTTTCCCCTAACACTGGCGAGGTTTTACCGTCGATGTGACTGAAGCACTGTAGCAGAACTTATAAATTCAAACTGGATTTGTAACAGGTTCTCATAAGCAAGTGACAGGTCTACTCTTGTTGAGTGTTGTATTATTTTTCTGGTAGAACAGCGATCAAAGACAGAAACGTAAAGATAAAAATGTGACAACAGATGCTGTCACAGTACATAGTTTCCTCAGGCAAACATGTTGGTTCACTCAACTACCTTGAAGGTAATACTTTACAAGACTGTCCATTCAATGGTATTTCATTTAAATTATTCTATTCAGGTTAATAAGGTTAATGTTACACACAAGGAATATTATCTGTGGAATTATTCAGACTAGAGTTTAGTTGATCTTATGCTATTATGTTCAGGCATGTTTGAGTCACTTCTGTTCTTCACGGTCACATTTCTGTTGGGAAAACGAATAAAGGTTAATGTTTGTTATTAGTTAGTATTTTTGTTATTAGGACAAAATATTGAATGGGACAGAATGTAGGCTACACTGTTTGATGCTTCCTTTACCCAATTTCCCATGGGAATCATTAAAGTTTCATCTTACCTCATCTTAATGACTAACATAGTTTCACTAAGACTGCAGGAAAAAAGTGTCTGATTTGACAGTACCACAAAGTATCAAACAGCATGCTGATTGTTACAGCACCCTAGATTGCCTTAAGTGTAAGTAATAAGCACTGTGACAAATGCAGTAGGAATATAGCTGGTGGTCCAATGCACACAACACTGGTTGCCCTCAGTGTGGACACATGAGGTGGTAAAAATAAAAAAATCATGTATCTAGACTATCAACAGTAAAACAGCACACTCTAAATATGATAGTGTAAACATTGTGAATATTTCTGCAGACATAGTCACAGCAAATGAGTGTAGAACTATACTATATGGGTTGTGATGAAGTGAAACAGTGAGTTGAAATTATCTCTGAGTCCCCATAACAAGCTCATAACATGATCCTCATAATATTGACCCGATACATCAACAAACTGTTATATCGGTCTTACCTAAATCAAGAGGCATTATCGACATGCAGCAGCTTACCTGTTGCCCTCAGCCTCATCAACTGAATCAGGTAGCTCTGCTCCCCTCGTCTCAGTAAGCAGGAAGATGAGAGCCCCACTGATCACTATAAGGCTGCTGAAGACACTCCTGGGTATGGCCCAGTGGTATATAGCCAACAGGTTGAGTAATGGAGACAACACCCCTGAAATTCCATAGCCTATGAAAGCCAAGCCAAAAGCTGTTTGCCTGAAAGAGTGAAATGTGTGCTGAACAGATGGTTTCAAATATACAGAATATATACTGTATAGATATATATTTTCATATACTTTAATTTGGCCTATCTGACAGAAGTGGGGAACAACTCCTGAATATAAAGCAAAGATCCTGAAATAGCCCAGACCAAAAAAAACACTTTCCTATGGTCACAAGGATTGTCGTAGCAATAGCACCATCTGGAATGAAATTCCAACATTTCATATATGGATACATCCTCGTGTATTAATAAACTGAGCATGAAAAAGTAAAGACATGAAACGCACCTTCAGGAAGAGCCAGGGTTAGGAGACAGATGAAACTGCCTGTCAGGAGAGTTGATATTAGGGAGATTTTTCTCCCCAACAGCTCCATACACCAGGAACAGAGGAGATGTGCTGGTATCTCAGTAACCCCAAACAGGAATTTTACCAGGAAGATGTCGAGACCAAACATTCCCACATTCAGAGCAAGGCAGTTGTTTCCTAGGTTTGATGAAAACCTTTATACCACAAAAACACAAATAAGATGCAAGAATTAGGTGAAATAAATGATGAAAAGTAAATCTACTTGCATAATGCATACTAGTATTGAACTTACCATACAAAAGTTATTACTAAGAAATATTTAATCAGGACTGGTGTGGTAAAAAGTGATTTGATTCCTCCGCTTTGGATTTTCCATTCCTGTTACCTGAAGAGTAAATCAAAATTGTTGTTGAATATCCTGAATACAAATGGAATATTAATATGCAAGTAAGTACGCACTAAATGGCACGCTCTTCTTGCGTCTGGTGTTCCACAAGGTCTGGTTCTGATTGTAGTTCTCTACCCATATGCTTACTTTAGGTCACATCCGTTGCAAACACAATAAATCATTCCATACCTATGCGGACGACACATAGCTAGCCTATATGTTTGTAAAAATTGGATCCGCTGTGACGACACTCCCACTCTGCTGGCTGGTGCTCTGTGTGTCTTGTCTGTCCTACTGGAGCCTGATGGAGTGCACCTGGGCACGGTACACAAGCCGGGTTGTAACACCACATAACAGCATAGGATACTGCTCCATGACATTTATGTACAGTACACAACGTTTCAACCTGTCGTCATCAGGTGTGGTGATTGCATTGACCCATGCGTTCGGTGGCAGTTTCAACAGTTTCAAATGAAACGGGCCCCGACGAGCAGAGAGGCCCCCAAATGCCCATGAGAATTTTTGAAAAATGTTAATAAACAGTAAGAATAATTATTGAAATGATAAAAAAAGTTATGCATTCGCCATTCATGGGTACATAGCGGTGCATAGGTGCATCCAGTGCATGATAGACCCACAACCCTGCCACAAACACCTGTCAGTAGGCCTGCAGTCAGTCAACAAGTCAAGTACACAGCAGCAGGTACACAGCACGTACACCGCAAGAGGCGCGAGCAGTTCAAACTCGATCTCGGAACCCATCCTCTATCGGTCTGACGACGATTAGACTCTGGGGGCGACGACCAATATTTCGGGGTTTCCGGTGTAGCCAGCGGACATCTGGGCCCAGACTTCCTCTTCCATGTGCCGGTCATTGTTTACAGTCCGATTAGCAACTTGAGACATGAGAGTCGAACGTTTCTCCACACAATACACAAACATCGATACTTTTTGTAGGTGTTTTAGGTCCAGACGACATTTCAGCTAATCTCTATTTAACAGATATCTGCATATGAGACGTCGTCTCTCAACTCCAACTCCATTCTCGCGTCTCCCAGTTCCATTAATTAGCTACAACCTCAGCTTGGTAGCCTCTTAACTAATGTTTAGCCTGGTGCTAGAAACCTGGGAGTTGGGAGTCCTTCTGGAGGTGTCCTGGGCCTAATTCAACAAATCATCTGTGATGGGACATGCTCACTTGTTAACCCCAGTGACATTACTGCACTTACACATTCACTCATCCCCATACCACATAGGTTGCTAGTGAATGGTGCTGCCTTTCTGATGGTCCTGTGGATCAGTGGTTCTCACCATGGGGTCTGGGGACCACCAGGGGTCCTTGAGGGGGTTCTCAGATTTGGGTCCAAGAAACAAAATCTCACCAATGGCCCTAATGTGTACTAAATTAGGGGTACTTGATATGAAAAGGGTTGAGAATCATTGCTGTAGATTTATGACGGCATAGCCTGATGTCCTCTATAGTCACCACCTGTGGGTTAGTATAATTTTTTTGACACGTGAATGGGACTTCTGCATGAATGCTCACCTAGGATTATGGCACCAAGCATTGCAACATCAAATCCTGTGTATTGGTAAATGTATAATTTTGCCAAATCTCAAGCGTTTATCATGTGCCTTTCCATGTGCTGTAATCAATTGTATGTTGAATTTACCTTCAATTTGAGGGTATGATCAACCGGACGAACACTGAAAATACAACAGCCCCTTTTATCAATGCCCCCCCTCCCCACAAACTAAAACAAAAAGTGCATTACTGTTCAATTACAACACTGCAAAGAAAGGATACCCTATACACGGCACACCATATGTAAATGAATACGAAGGCCTGGGGTCCTGCCATGACATACTGTACTAGTCTCCAGTCACGAATGACATAGACTAGACCAGCCGTGGCACAGTGTCCAATAGCTGCAATTATGTGGTTCAGACAGGTAGGAAAGCTCCTTCGGGTGATCCCAATCCACTCGGTAGCTACTGTATAAACACAAATTTTAAACATCAAAATCACTTTAGACTTAAATACAGAGCCAGACCATACAGATGGATTAAGCCATTAATGTAAAGTAACATTTTTTCAGTAGAGATCTTCATTAAAAAAGAAAATTAATCTAGGATTAGACCCGGACTAAGCTGGCCAAAAAAATAATTCTGAAATAGATATTATACCTAATACAGTAGTGTTGACAGTATATCCTCCTACTGCAACCCCGACTATGAACTGAGACACTATGTACACATATACTGTAGATTTGGAGACAAACCAGTTATTATGTTGAATATAAGGACTACTGCTGCCTGAATAGTTCTCATGCAGCCATACCTAGAGTTTAGAAGGTGGGTGAAAGACTTTTCCCAACATTTTGCACATAATCCAATGTATCACTGTTTATGTAAAGCACTTATGAGTCAGCTATAGGTACAAACATGAATGAACCGGCAAGGACACCTGCCATGAAGACCATTTGTATCACTTCAACCAGATTAGATTTGTCACAGACTAGATCAAACTGCAAAACACTGCCAAAATCAGTGGGGTAGTCAACAAATATAGTGATACTGTTGCAGATCTGACAAATCACAAGTCATACTCAGCCTACATCAGTGACTATGGTGGCTTCATACACTCTTCTCGTACACCCATCCATTCTGGCACGCTCTGGTCTCATTGAGTCCATACTCCCTGATGGCATCAATGTCCCAGTCCACAGGGACAACCATTCGACACCTACTGAAGGTCCCATCCTTCTCCCAGGGCAGAGTCAAGGTCAAGTTCAGCTGCTCATCTGTGGTTAGGTTAGGACCAGCACTGAGGATCCAGTCTGTGTTACAGTGTCGGCCTGGCTCTGACTGGAGAAAAATTAAACTAGAAAATAAAAATGTCAGTAAGAAATTCGGAAAGCTTAACCCAAGCAGGATAAACTTCTGGAATAAACCAAAGTCTCCAATGGACCTCAGAATCTCTCCAAAATCTACCATTTTCACACTGTTTCATGTGTTGAAAAAACTCATTATAACACATTATGATATTCAGGCTCAGGTAATAGTGCAAATTAATGTTTAACCATCTGACTTTATTTTTTAACTTATGTATAGTAATATGTATGTATGTGTATGTCTATTTTTAACTAATTTAAGTAAACTGAGTGTACTAATGGTTCACTTTCATAACAATTTTGTAGAAAAAAAACCCCAACTGTCATGAATCATTACTTGAATTCCATCATGTGACTTTATTCAGCTACTAAAAATCCTTTTTTGTGTGCGTGTTGACAATTTCCAATAAATGTACTGTATATAATTTTTCAAGGGATCTTTTGTATGACATCAAGTTATATAATGCTGTCACAAATGTTCCGCTTCAGTTTATGCATTTGCTGATTTACACATTTTATGATAAAAACATCATAAAAAAAAAACAAAAAACATGTAATGATTCATTTAAAAAATGTAATATTTTGCCAATCAACTGATGAAATTAATACTAATCATTCAAAGACCTCACCTTGAGGGAGAATTAGTGAACAATAAAGGGGGAAAATTTCGCAAATCTAAGTGACTATAATCTCTGATCAATAATTTTAACCACACACACACACACACACACATACAGAAAAGAATGCAATTGTAATGTAACTTGTGCCATCTGTCTTGTTACTTGTTGAGGAACAACATAACGCTGATTTTTTAAAATTCACTTTCATCAGGAAAATGAACTGGACAGGTTCCAGTGAGAACTGCATATCATATCATGACATCAAAGCAGAGTGTGTGATTACAAGCCCCCTGTAATTCTAAAATAAGCCTGTTAACATATCAATAAGGTGCCAATTGAACAAATAATTTGTGCATGATTAGTGATGCTCTAACAAAGGCCAACAGTGGAAAATACAATATAAAAAAAAAAACACAACTGAAATTCAAATTTTGTACTGCACTAGATGAGTTACCGATCGAGTTTTGCTTGCCGTAATCATTATTTACAAGTAAAATGTTACTTTTATCTGAAATGTATTCAAAAACAGTCAATGCATCGATATACTCACGTACAAACCTCATGACGTTTGTGTGACAGTGCATGGAGTTGCCATCATACGTACATTTACAATATCTTTAAATACACCATTTACAACAGTACCTGAACTAGGAGCTATAGCACAGCCCTCGCACACGGTACAAAACAACCATACAGCTATACTGGGAGTGACAACAGTGATTGGTTGGTGAGTGTTTATGAAGCACAGAGACTATAGTATCATCAAAACAACTTGCCTAGTAATGAAGACTGAGAAGTAAGAACCAGCCTCTGGAGACTTTTAAGCTATATTTCACTTTGGTGGAATAGTTTCAGTTTGGAGCGTGCACAGCTCTACAGAAGTTCATTAGCAGTCAGCCTGTAACATGAGCTGCCCCGGGCTCTTCAGTCACCACCAGCATTCAGGATTCTCCCTCGGCTCTCCATATCAATAACTGTAAACAGGCAAAATGACCTCTTGAAAAGTTAGATCAGGGGCTCAGAATGAAAAATAAGTATTACCTGCGTCTGTCTGTAGGTGCGTTTAAAGTATGATATTTTCACAACATACTGACTACGGCTCCCTAGGGCAGCCAGTTTTCTTGGCTGACCACTCATGTAATCCTATAGAGGTATGTGCACCCAAAAAAAAAAAGTTAAAGTTCAACCCAAGAGAAATATAACTAGAAACCAGTGGTCACAGACAATGAAAAGAAAATAACTATTGCATAGTACAATTAGGTAGGTCTCAATCTAGGAAAATAATCCTGTCTTTGAAAAGCTCTGCAAAAAGCAGTTACGGGACAGAGCAGTTACAGTTGTTTTCTGTGTTTATATATGGATATGTTCAGCAGTGCACTCAGAGTCTAAACTCTTTGGTTACGTCGTGACAAAACCACCACACACTGATACTGTGGAGGAGGATAATCATAGCACTGGCTAGGGTTGCCTTGTACAGGAGTCTTGAAGTAGTCTTTTTCTTTGTATTAATTAAAAATCAATCTCAATTTACAGCATTAACTAAACTGTAACTGCGTTGCAGTGTTTTTATTAGGTTGTCTATGAGTTATCATTTATGTTTCTATTTATGTCAGTGTTAAGAGGGACTTGGACGTCTTGGATAGCTATACACAAAATACAACCAATAATCACAGATGGACTCAATTTTTCAGCAATCACACTGGTAAAATCTATACCTTTGCTAACTAAGGCTGACTTTACACTTTACAAATTCATAGTGTAGCGTAAAGTGCCAAATAAAGGTGGCACGACACTCTTGTGAGTTTTGTGGCACAGTTGATTTAAAAAAAAAAAAAAGGCAATCACTTCCAGTACTGGCAGGAGATGGTTTGGATTGTGCTTATGTATGAAGAAGAAGGAAACAGAAAAGAACGAGTAATTAGAAGTTGATGTAGTTGATTGCGTCTGTTCTCCCATTCCTAAGCGCACTGTAAACTTTTCAAGTGTGATTCCTGTGTTGAACTGGGCCCAATCTCAATGTGGTCCACGTGCATCCTGCAGTAGGTTTCACACTCCTGCCGGCTTGACCTCTCCTCCTCCTCTCTTTGGCAGTAGTGGTTTCTTGGAATTGAGTACTATGCAGCTGTGCAATACCATTTGTTGCTGTCCTTTGTTGCTGGCTCTCCTTGAGTTAACTGATGCTGAGCTGCGCAAATCCCATGAGTTTAACATCATCGGGAATTTCAGACTCATCCAAGCCAGATGCCTGACAGGGGAAGGAGCAACCACAAGACTTCAACACAAAAGGATGCTCATATATTTGCATATTTTTTATAAACTAGGACAGAACTAAGCATTTACTATATTATTCAATCTCTGTACTTACCAGTTTAAAGGTCACATTTTTATTGTTTTGAGGATCATCAACGATCTTCTGCAAATTGGCAGCAACTACACAGAAGATAAAAGGAAAGTAAGAGGACCATGTCAGATGACACTTCCGACATGGCTGTTCATGAACACACTTTGGCTCCAACACATGACCCTCTGGTTGAGAGACGTCTCCCTAACCACTAAGCCAGCCTGCCACCTAATCAGGCACTTAACAACTGATGTGCAGTGCTCCCCAACACAGCCAATGCAATGATTTAAGCAGACATATTCAGAGACAGCTATACAATCACAGAATTAAAATTGGATCACTAGACATTTCTGCCAAAGCAAAATGATCATTTAGTTGTCAACTATTAAACTAATCGCCAACTATTTTGATAATCGATTAATCGGTTTGAGTCATTTTTTAAGAAAAATAAGTAAAAATTCTCTGATTCCAGTTTCTTAATTGTGAATATTTTCTGGTTTCTTTACTCCTCTATGACAGTAAACTAAATATCTTTGGGTTGTGGACAAAACAAGACATTTGAGGACGTCATCTTGGGACACTGATCGACATTTTTCATAATTTTCTGACATTTTATAGACCAAACAACTAATCGATTAATCGAGAAAATAATCGACAGATTAATCGACAATGAAAATAATCGTTAGTTGCAGCCCTAAAGAGCATGCATGCTCAGCATGCAAACCCTGCAAACCCTGCAAACCCTGGATTAATAGAGGTTAAAAATGGTCTGTGTTTGTGCCTACAAATGTAAAACAGAGGGATTTTGTAAAGCAAGCTATGTAGGCTAGTAAAGATCATGTGAATGCCACTGTTGGCTATATAGCACTTTTATTAACAGCATTCTTCTGTTTGTCATGCATTTTCTTAACCCTTATCACACTACAAATATCTGTGCTGACAGTAAGACAGGATCAGTGATCTTGAAAATTGGCTACTTACCAATGACTAAGTCCCTCCCATCAACCAGACCTGCCGAGACCAACTCCTGCGAAACCCCGTCAGCCGAGTCTGAGTCGGAGACGTGGGCAGGGAAAGCCAGAGAGGAGGACATGAGATCGGAGACTTTTAGCGCACAAGTGAACAGACAAACCTAGGTGATGCAACTTACCTCTGCCGGGCATGAACTCAAAACGGATGTCATTGAGTTCCTTCTTCAGATTCCTCAGCCTCAGAACGAGGCTGATGGGAATGTTGGCGTTCGCTGCAGGCGGGTCCTGCAAGGGCACAACGGTAAAGCGGTTACTATGCAGCACTTGTGGTTTTGAGCGTACAAAAAGAACAAAGAAGGGGGATGAAGTTCAAGTCAAGTTCAAGTTTGTTTATTTATATAGCCCTTTATCACAAGCATGTCTCAGAGGACTTTACAGAGAATGAGCCAAACTAGATCTAACTTATCAAAAATCAGTGGTGAACAAAAGCGGAACAGAAGCGTCCTTTGTGGTCCTTGACTATTCCTCCCTCCTTGTTGTCCACGGTGACACCCTACACCGGGTGTCGTTCCTATGACAACCTTCCTGACAACCATAACAGTGGTGACCGAGTTGGTGTTGTTGCCCCATGCCAAATCTGGATGTTCACCCAAGGCTTCTTATTGTGTTTATTCTGTGTGTTTTGTTTATTTTCCATTTTGTCATCTTCTATTTTTAGCCCTGTGACAGCAGGGCTGGATGGCATTGTCACTCACTCGCTCTGTTCACCACTTTGTGTCACACGGCCCGCAGGGAGTTAGACTGCAGAGTCTCAAGCGGGAGACCCGAGTTAGATTCCCAGCAGAGATGCTTCAACAAAATTAAATGTCGTGGGGCTGTCAGACTCTTAGCCTTGTTTTTCCTTAATGAGGTTTTCATGGGAGTTTTTCCTTATTCTCAATGAGGGTCTAAGGTTGGGTGTGTCGCTTTCATTTGTTGTTTTCATAATGTGGCTTTGTGACGCTCTTGGAGAGTGTAACTGTAATTAAGGGCTAAGCAAATAAACCTGACTTGATAAAGCAAGGTATCTGCAGGTTTCAGAAAGCCAAATTGAGGACTTTTTAATATCAGTTAAATGCTGCCTGGAATTGCATTTAAGCCCCATTTAAAAACCAAAATAAATAATATAAAGCTGGCAAAACCAGCCCATTTCTCACTACACATAGCTACTGAAAGCAGCTAAACTAACTAAACTAAATGGGCAGTGTGAGAAAAAGGACTGTATAAGCACTGTATAACTAACACTGTTATGGATTAATGCAGCACAAAACTGTCATTGCTTGGTGACAAAAATAGTAACTGTATCTATGGCATTTTAATACTTTTTAAGGTCTTAAATTCAGATTACTTTTTTGACCAAGGACCGGCCACAGGCCAACAGCATTTTCCTCCTTGGCTGTACCTTCAGACCTTGATAATTGTGTCTGATTGCTGTAATTAACTGTTTTTTCTTTTTTCACATTTTATTCCTGTGAATATAATTGTTACATATTGATTGTATTCAATTTCTACTTATTTTATTTACAGTTTATTTATTGTTGTTAATGTATTTATTTTTAACTTTCCAAAATGTGAGGCACTTTTTAACTTTGCTTTTGAAAATCACAGTGTGCAACTTCTGTCTTTATTTAGTTTGTACCTGTGCAGTGGGTCCATGTGCGGGGCTGGCTGACTGGATGGGGACCTGTAATGGAGTGTCTCCTCCTGTCTGGCCAACATTCGCAAGGCTCTCCTGTGCTGGACCAGGAGGCTGCAAAAGAGCGGAAGAACCGTCCGCGGGCGGGAAAATCTAGGGCGTACGACACATCAGACAAATCAGTGGGAGTTTTCAGAGTCACATCAGTGGAAAAAAAAAGAGGACACACGTCAGATAATCATGCAGATCTCTATATCAAGGCATTACAGATGAATCAAGATTTTCTAGTCATGTCCACTACAATTAGACTCACCTCCAAATTCTGAGATCCGTCCTTCACTCTGGGTGACTGCAGAATGGACATGACAGATTGTCAGGATTAAAAAACATGCAACGCTGCTTTTATCCCCCCAAACTACAGACTGTTGGAATATCATAGGATTGAATGAATTTGACACATGGCGGCTTTGACCACAGGCTGAACTGAAATCACAGTCGAGATCACAGAGAGAGTAAAATCCCACATCCAAACATGAAGCATTAGCATGAACACACACTGCAAGATAATTTGAACCAGTGAAGTGCACAAGTTGCCGTCTGATCCAGTTGCCAGGCTGTTTTTCATGATGAGTGTGTTCTGACAAACACCCCCAATTCTCTAAATTTATACGATTTCTGAGGCTAAGCCTGGTCAAATCAATTCTACTCATGGTGAGGCCATGCCACACCCCTAAATAAGTTTAGCGTTTATGCTTTTCAGACAGTAACTTTAAACCCACAATGATAATACTGTATGTCACCATGGCTATGTTATGGGGCAATGGTCCATATTCACAATGCATGTCTGCACATTTAGATACAATTTTTGTAATAATTGGTTCTGCTGTGCCTTGAAAATCCTTCATTATTCATGCATTTACTGCCATTGAGACCAAAGCAGTGTGGACCACAGTATCCAACAGCGACATCTGCTGGTGAAAATGAATACTGCTCGCAATGAAGAAAATACTGGGTGTGTCATAAGAAGGTATGCAATTTTTAATAATAATAAACACAGCTGTATAATTTTTTTATTTTTAACTTATTTAGTAATTTCAACAAAATAATTCAACATTCAGGTGTACCTGGAAACATGAAAAATACTCAATAATACAGTTAAATATAAAAAGTGTACACCTAGTTTTGAAACACCCAATATTATGGAAGCATCGCATCATGTCAGCAGACCTACGACTTCAGCTAACCATAACACCATAATATCAGAATACCCTGTCTAAAATGTTAGGAGTTAGCTACAATAGCATGTAAGCTGAACACCTCAAATTATTTTGTTCATGCCACTACAAACTACGACCTTTGCGCTGCCTTTTTCTCCTCATTTACCGGGAGTCTTTGTTGGTCTACAAGTAAGCTGATTCGAATTCAAGTTGTCAGATACAATACAATCTAAGTGAATGGAATTTAGTTCCCTTGCATTTAAAAAACATCAAGTTGTGCACGTTACTTATTTAGGTACGTTTATTCCTAACGCGCATTCCCAAACCCCCAACCCCACTTCTCCCACCACCCCTCCCCAGCAGCTGTTACCACCTCAACTAACAAATTTCCAGGAAACCCTGCAACCGTAACTCTTCATTCGTTTAAGAAATCTTGCAGTGTGCGCCCAGCCTCAGAGAGTAAACTAGATTGAGTGGGGAGAAGCGAGCATGCCGAGCCTCACCCGGAGAGCTGCCACAGCAGCCTTGCCCTCCTCGCTCTCCTCGTCCAGCTCGTCGTCACTCCACTCCCACTCGCCGTCCTCCGTCTTGTGGAGTCGACCGCTCGAGCCTGGCACACGACGAACCTACGCAATGCATAAAAAAAAAACATTAAGACCTAATAAACATTCATTCATTTTCTCTCTGCTTATCCTTTTCAGGGTCGTGGGGGGCTGGAGTCTATCCCAGCATGCATTGGGCAGAAGGCAAGCAAACACCCTGGACAGGTCGCCACAATATTACAGATAAAAATAAAATGTTTGACTACAGTGCATTCACAGTGCATTACTAATGGGTGTCAAACCTTTTTCGATCGTTCCGTTATTGTTGGGCCCTTCTGTAGGAGCCTCTCCTGCAAGTACTCATTGTTCTGTAACAGAAAGACAAATATTTTTAAAGACGCTGTTTGAAACACAAGAAAAAAAAAAGTATTTTTATTTTATTTTGTATTAGTGACATATGGCTCACCTTGGCTTTTGTGAAGAATTTGTGCTTCAACAATTCAGCGGCAGTTGGCCTGAAAAGGAGAATAAGACAAGGCTCTTTACTAAATACATCAGCAAACATCACATCCCAGACCACTGCGGGATCCAATGGAAAACAAAGGCAAAACAAGCACATCCTGAACTTGGCATAAAAGAATGGAGCAACTTATATCATGCCGTCTTTACGGAGTGGGTTTGGGCACTCACTTACCTTTTCTCCGGATCCTTCTGTAAACACAGGGAGAGCATCTTCCTGAAGGACTTGCCATACTTCTTCACCATCTCCTTGTCCGTGATGCCCGTCTCCAGACAGGGAGGGTCATTCTGCAACGTCAGCATCAGCACCTGCAGACACGCAAACATCAGCACCATTCAGGTCAAAGCTGATGGAGCCTTGTCAAAGCAATCAGTCAAAGATGATTGACAATTTAGAGCCGTCGGTATCAAGAGCCAAATTCAGGTCAGTCTGTCAGGTGTCACACACTTGACACTTGCTACTGTATACCCGGACACTATCAAACTTCATTATGGTTTACAGCACTTGAGAAAAAGAATGATCTCCAAATAATGCCTGTTCTTTATTGAGCAGTATCTACTATTTGTTTTATTACATAGATGCCTTACTGTTGGGCAACAAAGTAAGAGCAAAGAAATTTACCTTCATCGGTGGGTATTTGTGATATGGTGCAGCGCCAGTGGCCAGTTCAATGGCTGTTATCCCAAAACTCCAGATGTCGGCTTTGAAATCGTAGCCCCGGACCTGCGGAGTAAAAATAGAACAAAGTGTTGGTCATCCCATTATCACCTAATTACATTACAGAGTGGAAACAGAAGGACAGGAGGAAACGGTCTGCAGCACAGGTCACCCACCTGCTCCATGACCTCAGGGGCCATCCAGCATGGCGTCCCCACAAACGTCTTCCGAACCTTGTTCCTGGTCATGTCTCCTCCAGCTGCTAGAAAGGCACTCACACCGAAGTCTAGGCAGACAACCAGCAGAATGAGTGCGTGTGAAAGTGAGAGTGTGAGTGAGTGAGTGAGTGAGCAAGTGAGTGATAGAGAGAGATAGAGAAAGACAGAGAAAGAGAGAAGGGGGCAGAAAAAGGAAGAGACAGAGAGAGAAGGAGGAACAGAAAGAAAGGAAGAGAGAGAGCAATTCAGAGAAAACATATTAGATTAGCTAACAGGATTCAGAGAAATCAGAGGAACAAACAAAAAAAACATTGTTCTCCCACCACCGGACTTGTGATACCGGAAGTGCAATATAGTTTGTTTAGGTAAATAATTTGAAGCAATGAAAATTAACTGAAACCTAGACAGAAACTGCCTAAAGAGTAACTAAAGTGGGTTATTATGTAGCAAGCCACTGAAAACATATTAAACCTTCCTCTCATTTCAAAGTGTAAGAAGACGGCAGATGGAGAGAAACTGGAAACACTATACCTGCAATTTGCACTGAACCATCATCCCCAAGAAGAATATTTCCAGCCTTCAGATCCCTGTGTATGAAGAGATAGATGAGTGACTCATAATCTAAACTATCATCTACACGTAATATGTATAATCAACAAGTCAGTGACTGAACTAACAGAGGAGTGGCTAGTCTCTACAAACCAAACTAACACACATCCTTTACTGCTCCACACACCAACATGTTAAAGCGGCGCCTCTGATAGTCTGCCAGATCTTAATCCACCCCTTCTCTGTTTGCATACATTGGCAAACTATGGTTGACGGAAGGGAGTGGATTATCTCCCCGGCAAAGCACCGAGTGCACATATGACCTGTTCTCAAAATGCTCTGATACCCCACCTACCCCCAACCTCCACCCTCTCCCATGCCTGATTAGATGTAACCAAGTTAGCCACAGCATCTGATCTCAATCAGCAGCCACTCTCCTTGTTTACTGAAGCACTGCCCCCGTTTGCGCGAAAACTGTGTACTTCACCAGACACAAGATGGGTTTTGTTCACACTCAAGTGTATCATCAAATCAAGCGGTTATTCAGTTGGGCTTATCCAAGTGAAATATATCATGATAGCACAGTCCATCACAAAAATACTCCATTCGTCTTTTGCAAGAAAGTAAATGTCACATTAAGCCACAACAGTATGGCTAAAACAGACAAGGCCATAAATGAGGAGTCTGTTAATTTGAAACAATTACACTTGTCATACAACAGGGCACAGAGGATATAGAGAGGCCTTTATCCTCCGTCCCATGTCTCAGTGGTGGTTCACAGTGTTCCTGGGAGGAACTGTTATGTAAAACAAACCTCCTCAATAATGCATTTCCAGTGTATTAAATATTGAAGGACCTAGGTCGACGTGAAAACCAGAGGGCTAGCTCAAACTGTAACATTCAAATGCGGAGATGAAAGACTCTGAAAGAGTGCCTGGGTGAGTTGAGAAGTGAGACACTAGTAGGAGATGGGTCATAGGGGCTACCATGATTCAAACTGCACTAGCCTGAGGTACATTGGTAAGAAAGCATGGCCCTCTAGCCTAGTTAGGCATCCCCAGCGAGACAATCCCCGGCCTCACCGATGAATCTGCCCATTTTTGTGCAGGTACTCCAGCCCCTCCAAGACTTCTTTCAGAATGCTGGCTATGCTGGCCTCATCCAGCACCCCGGTCTTGTGCTCCCCGCGGGAGATGATATGCTTGATGATGTCCAGCACTGAGCCTGAGAGAGAGTGTGAGAGTGGATGAGTGGAGTCTCCACATAGTGAAGCAGTTATAGAAAACTATGGGATATGAGTGTGGTAACCCATGGTGTTTATGATTAAAAAGGAAAAATCCCCCTTTGGACACTCTTACACTGTTAAAGCTCATCCATCTGTGATGTTCAATGAATTCCAAGAGCTATTTTGTGACTTGCCTTGTCTACTTCTACTTCAGTTAGTGATTTCCTACATTTCCCAGAATGCCTTTCGACAATCTCCAGCGAACGGATGTAAACTTGTTGCATTCAGATGTTGGTTATATGTATAGATGGAGAGAGCAATAGCAATAGTGAGAGCACAGCAAGAGTTTTTCCGGTTGAGAAAAACTGACTCATAACGCAATATGTCTTGTCGCTGCATTGCATTCTGGTCTTTTGAGGATAGTGACAGTGGTATCTCTGCCTCTTCTACGCTGGATTTTTCCCTGTATGAATGTTGAACGTTGGTGCAAAATGGTGAGTTTAGAAGGAAGCCCTTGCTTTTTAATTTGAAGTGTTTTAGAGTGGATGTTTCATGAAATAGTCACTAACCACATATTGAGTATGTATGTGTAAGCACTCACTCACACACAAATCACAGAAGTCTCTGTGATAATGCCCCCAAGGGAGGACGTGGGTGTGGAGACACGCCCATTATAGTTGGCAGCATTACATGCCAGGAAAGGGCAGGTGAGAAACCAAGGTGCAGCCGCTAGGAGAGTCTTGACATTCATCACCGTTAACACTATTTAACCAGGAATATGTTGACCAGCTTTCTGGTGGGTTAATCTGATAAATACCAACATTCAGTCCAAGTTAAACCTTAGCTCATTAGAGATATGTGAGATGGGAGATAGGCCCAAGAAAGTCAAGTCAAAGTCAAGTTCAAGATAAGAGTTAGCCAAGTCAAAAAGTCAAGTCAAAAGCAAAGTTTCTTCAGCAGTACAGCACTTACCACCACTGAGTAGCTTCATCACCAGCCAGAGTTCATCCTTCACCACAAAGGAGGTGTAGTAAGAGACAATGTTTGGGTGGTGGCACTGGCTCATAGCTTGGATCTCTTTCTGCAGTGCAGGGTAAAAAGTTATAGAAAGAGTAGAAGAGTAGATGGAGGGAAACTGAGCAACAGAGTAATTGAAGCTCTATATCACACTTTGAGATGCAAGTGACAATGTGTGAAACTCAGTCACAGCCCAACTAGAATATGTTCCTGAGATATTTTAATATTACCTACATTCAGCTCAGTAAAACCTTACTATAAGTACAACTTGAACTGAACAATGCAATCTCTGCTATCACCCTGGCCCCACAGTTACAACCTAGCTGTAGTTATTACCTCTGTATCTTAAGTTAGCACATTTCTTCCCTTGATGTCCTGTTAAGATCACCCTAACCTAATTCAGGAGTGAGCAGTGCCTCAGACTGTAAACTGGGGAGTGACCTGGGTTATGTCACTACTGGGCCACAGAGCCAAGATATCCTTAATTAAGCTGACAGGCATGGGTGAATCCAGGGCCTTGGCAAGTTATATAAGCTCTGGGTAGCTGGTGGTGGTGGTGGTATCCAGCTGTTGGTCTGTTCAAGACTGATCTGACCCCCTCCCTCCTTCTCCTATCATCAACACACACCATTTGAACCGCAGGCACGACCTCACAGCTAGCCACTGACACTTACCAAGAGCTCATCCATGCTAGTTTGACACTTTTCCAGGTTTATGCGTTTGATGGCCACCTTCTCCTTTCTGGGCTCACAGTAGGCTGCCTGGACCACTGCTGTGGCTCCACTCCCTAAGATCAGCAAGAGAAGAATGAGAGTTGGAGTGAAACCACCCCACTGAAAGATCATGTGGAGCCTTTGACTGATGGGAGAAATCAGTCAGATAATGCCAGCTTGATTGAATCCACTTTGTGTAGCATGTGAACAGACGGTTTATCAACAAAGCATGCATGAGTAGAAACTGCTTTGTAAGATCAGGGATTGAGATCATTTGCCATGTTATGTACAATATTGGGATTTAGGCATACGATCTCAATTTAAACTACAACATACATCAATTCAATTTGCAGTTGTATATAGCATCCAACCTGCTCTTTTTCATGATCATCAGTCACATGTTATCTGGTCTGATCTAAAATATGCATGACTCACTAAGCCATATCATACCTCCAGCAAAAGAGCACCACCCACTTCAACATTTCACCCTTCAGTCTTCATGCCCTGTAAGCTAACTTGCGTTAGCTAGCTATTTAGCTTAATGCTAATTAGCTAAGAAACTGTCTGGCTTTGGCTCGCTAGCTTGCTGAAATAGTCGGTCATTTCTGGGCTAGCACTGAAAACATTGCAGAGTGATAATTCTGCATTGCCAGTTACAGAGTACAGCTGGCCTGCTGATAGCTAACATTACAGACTAATGCTAGTTGGCTAGTGGCAGCCTGCTGTCGCGACTGCTAGAAGGACAGGGGAGGGCTAGCTAGCTAACGTTACCTAGAATGCTAACATTAGCTTAGCTACTCACCTATCACCTCATTGAGAACATAGTCATCCTTGTTGATTGACCAGGGTTGAGAGCACTGGTCGTCTGCCATTGTTTCACTGTTTGGACACTGTGAACAGTGTTGTTAAATTCAAAGAGTTAAGTTTTCTTGAATAATAAGGTTGTGGTCACTCCATTCGGCTCCGAGGATGCTTGCTGCTACTCCGCTGACAATTCCTGCTGTTACTGTCAACAGAACTTTACGGGCGCCTGACGCATTACGTAACGCAGGAAGAGGAATAAAAAAGCCGCCATGTTGAGTGTGGCAATATGTGCAACCTATATTCCCTACACCTCAGAAACAAATAAAATACTAGTATGGTTGCCTGTGGACTGCACATGCCAGGTCCATTTAATAATTCGTGAAACCACAGTTCAGCTCAGTAATAACACTGGTCATTTAGTCTGTACAAGAGTGAATAATTGGTATTTTTATTATTACAAACGGAAACTGTGCTGTGCTATATAGTTTACTCAGTAGAGGGCGCAAATGACTCTTTCCTTTTAATCTTGCACAAAGCATTTTTTGTCTGTGACAAAGAAGTCCCAGTGATGCACGGTGAAATGAAAGCTACAGTGAGGAAATATCAGTGGAAGCACATAGAAGAATTATAGGTAGTCAGTCTACTTGGCCTACATAGATTACGGCCGAAAATAGGCCTATTATAATAGCTTATGTGTATGCTAAGGCTCTTTGATCAGGGTTCACATGGTTCATATACTGTATGTATAAAGTACTAAACAACAGAACAGGCAATCTTTCATAGTGAAATGTGTAGGGTGAGCTGCCAAGTGAAGTCAAAATCAGTAGTCTTCTTGTGACTTGTGAATAGCAGACACCAAAAATTCAACAGAATATCATTGAACTAAATGTGAATTTTATTGGCTGCAGGGAAACACATATATGCTACATTTGTTTGCACATATTATCATCACTGTGTCAGTGTTTTGTTTTGTTTTTTAATTCTTGGTATTTTTGTATTTATTTCTATAAAACTATAAAACAAATCCTAATTTTGGCTATGTTTTTCAGAACTACAGATAATAATAAAGGGAATATTTTAGCCTGGGGTACCTCATGCTTGGGGTAGTTTGTCAGTAAAACAGTGCGCTGAGAGATTTAGGAGGTTATGTTGAAACCAGCAAAACTATGGATGGTATCAATGGCATGAGGGGAAACAGCAGGGCTTGTCATAGCTTGTTCTTAAAAGCACAGGCAGCAAGCAAAGGAACTGACTTCAGTTCTACAATCACAGCCTGCACTTTGACTTTAGACAGCCAAGTAAACCCTCTGTCACAGGCCTCAGAAGGACTTTCCCCAAACCCACTCACCATTTGTTTATACAAATACATGTTGGCCATGCAACTGGCCCTATCTCTTTCACAATATTTTTCTCATAACAATTTCTAAATCAATTTATTTATTGATTTAGGCCACATTTACATAGGTCTTTTGTTCATATTTAACAAGGGTAGGTGTGTAAAATGTAATTTCCCCTCATATTTCCCCTATACACAGCAGTGTCTGTTTAACTCAGAGAATATAAATTGCAACACTATGCCAGTGTTTATATAAGTCCACACCCATCAGAGTTAATTTAACACTCGAGATAGTTTTGAACAGCCGCCCCAGAGCCATATCAGCTCTGTGAGTGAGGAAACAACTCTCCAATCAACACTTGTCAGATAATTGTGACTGAAAAATCAACACTTATTAACACTGGAAACGTTGCTGTGAGGTTAACAAGGCAGATGCTTTGACAGATTTGAGTTAACAAGGAGGCTAAAAAGGTATGGGGGCAGATGGAGTGAGAAGGTCACTGCCATAATTCCTCAGACCAGCTGGGAAAACCTGGCCAGGGAAAGTGAATATGTAACGCTCTCCCCTCCCTCATCAAATACTGTGAAGATGCCCTTGAGCAAGGCAAACCCAA
Source organism: Centroberyx affinis (assembly GCF_046629955.1). Classification (NCBI taxonomy): domain Eukaryota; kingdom Metazoa; phylum Chordata; class Actinopteri; order Beryciformes; family Berycidae; genus Centroberyx; species Centroberyx affinis. The sequence continues at coordinate 800,108 of NW_027281952.1, forward strand.
ACTGCATAATAACAACCTGCCTCTACAGTAATAACCTCTTAAAGCTGCAAAATGGGTTCAAGAAGTGAATGTGACTGAACATTTCAAACTGTGCATCCATATGAGCATAGCTACAAATGTAAAGCCAATACGGCACTTTGTTTTCCTGCCTCTTCCCCCTGAACTTCACGCATTTGGAGGTGTGTGGCCCTTCCCTCCCGGAAGCGCGCCCCTGATGCTGCGTTAAAGCCCACTCACCCTAATGCTGACAATGCGCTGGGGGTAAGCCAGGCCTGAAAGGGAAGTGCTGAGAGCCACAAGCGCAGCAATGGGCCGGTGACTGCGATACTATTGTCCTGCCAAGGCTAAGCTGTACATGAAAAGGAAAGCAGAGACTTCATCTCCCCCCATTCAGTAATAACCTATCCTCAAATTGCCTGTGTACTATGCGGAAGGGCAGCAGGCCAACTCTGCTATTTAGCCTCAAAGGCAATTGTTTGATGATTATTCCACATTTTAATTCTTGTTAAAATGTAGTGTAAGTGTAAAAATTAGGGGTGTAAAAATTAGGGGACAGAAAACGTCCAAACTATTCAAATATTGTCACTTTAAGAAAATTGAGTGTAGTATCTCAAGGCATGTGTGCAGGCACCTGCTTCCCCTCCCTGTTAATTCACATCTACGGTTTCCTCTCAGTGAGGAATTGCCCTTCAGGCCCTCATATTGTTTTACACTGTCTTTTTTGAAGAAAACAGCATGGACTGATCACATGAACTGATCGCTTCATGGCTGAATGTGAGCATTTTTGACTTTCAGAAGGTCATATAAGGCAGTGGTTCTCAACGTGGGGTCCGGGGACCACGTTGAGACCTTGAGGTCCTTGAGTGGGTTCCAGGGGGTCCCCAGCAAATTGATGAATTGTGAAACAAAGTTAAAACAATTAGAGAATGTAGAAGAATGACTGTTTTGATCATAGTTTCACTGTTATCTCTCTACCTACAATACAGATAATCATGGAATTTTGGACAAAATCATATCTAACAATAAAAATATTCTCAGATTTAGGTCCGAGATACCAAATCTCATCAAATGGGGTCCATAGCCCAAATGTGGACTAAATGAGGGGTCCTTGATATGAAAAAGGCTGAGAATCACTGATATAAGGTCCTTATATAGGCCTACCTAAAGTGCTCTAAAGCCCAAACCACTCAAAGTGCAACACACAAGTGTAGGTCATCAGTCATCACTGTAATGTTGCAATGTAACCTTGCAGTGATTGCAGATGCAAATAACAAGCTGGCCAACTTGTGGTAAGCTTTACATCAGGGCTTCATATGTTAACCAGCCCCATCAGCTGTGTATAATAGGCCTGATGATACAAACTGGTAGTCAGGTGTAACCTGCCCTGATGTGACATCAGCACTCACAGCTTGCATGGCAGGCTTGTCAAACCGGTGTTGGAGCCGCAGGAGTGCTGACACCATTCAGGTTGCCTAAAGAAACCCACCTGTCTCGCCGCCCTGGCAGGGTGTGTTGCTCTGTCTCTGCTCTACGCTGCTCAAGTTGAAGTTCAGCAACCCCCAAAACCCAGGTTTTCAATCTGAACTGCGCACATGGAGAGAAGGATCAACCTTGGATGAAGTTGTGGATAAACTGAACCGAGAGACAACTTGACTGACGCTGCGATAAGCAAGAAAAAAAAAGATCTAGTGATAATGGAAACGAATGGGATCGAAAAGAAACACGGTAGGACATTTAACATTTGTTTTTAATGATCAAATGATGTTGCGTTTTTTAATGTTTTGCTGGATGTTAGCTATAGCCTACTATTTGTATTTTCTCAATATTACACTGCAAAACCATCTTACATTTGTAATTTGAATTGAATTTCAGTGACTTTCGACTCAGGATTTATCTATCGTTTTTAACAGTTTCCGTTAAAAGCCTTGCTAAAAGTGTGAATTAACTTTCTTCTGCGCCACATAGTCTGGCCGAATAAGATTAGCTGTACGTGTTTTGAATTTTATTTTGCTCTGCCAAAAGGTGTGGCACCTTTTTCATCCAGTCTAGTTCCACCTCTCTGCAAACAACCTGAAACAAAAGAGTTGCCAAACCAAAACAGTGCGCACGGCCTCATCCTCAGAAGCCCGCTTTTAACTAGAGCTAGCCTACTCAGAAATGTTGAAAATGGTACAAACCTGTTTTTATAGCTCACATTCTCTCCGGTTCTCCTGTTTTCCTGTTTACTGCCTCAGGGATTTAGTAACATAACACATAACACCACAATTTCAAATAAGATATGGCCCCTCACCTACCACACTGCCTTTAGTTTCCAATTCTACTGTTACTCCATGCAAACTCATGATACAAATTGAGGGTAAACATATTTTCAATTAACCCAGAATTCAAGGTGTGATAATTTATAACATGCCTATCAGTAGTGAAAGCTTTCTAAAATGATTAGTCAGTGTGGCCAGGTTGGTTCAATGAATCACAGCACTTGAACTTTTCTGGACGCGGAGTTTGGCTGCTAAATTCATAATTTTTTTTAGTGGCTGACAGAACTACAGTGATTTCTCTGTAAAAGTCAGGCCGTACCACGATGTCGCCTCTAGGCGGAGCCCTTAATGCAACTCTCACTATTTCAGGACACTGAACACCAGGTGCAGGGGAATTTATAGCTCACAAATATATCAATTAAATGTATTTATTTACCTTTGCAAGATGGCGACAGGGAGCCTGCGTAACATCTGGCCAGGGACTACAGATGAAAATTAACCTTTTGGCTAACTCTGGCACATTTACATTCTGAGAAAAGTTTATTAATGTGCATAAACCAAATAAAATAAATACATTTTAAATGATTAAATAGAATCGCCTGTTTTAGAAAACGTATCGCGTTTGTTTCAGGCCGTGTCGTTAAACCGTTAAACTTGGTAAAAGCCGTGTTATCCAGCCTGAATGGCTCTCGGGCTGCAGCTGTGCGCATTGCAAAACGTTGTGGTCTTCCGACTTCTTGCAACCAGCTGGCTGCCAAGAAGGAGTGTATAGTATACAGACATGAAGTTAGTGAACTTTGAGTAGGCTGGTCCACGCCCTGCTAGACACAGGTCGGTCCAGACGCCTTGGGAGTACAGTCTGGTCGTGTTTTTAGCACCCGAGGGCACTATGCACTGTCTGCAGAGACAACCGAAACGCAGCAGGTCGGAGGAATTACTCCGCTATGCGAGATCCAAGAAGGCGACACGTATGAACGCGAAGCTCATAGGTAGGCCGCACTATTTCTCCAGCGACAGACATTTCAATGGAATATATTAGCAGATGTGGTGGTGGCCAAAGGTCATAACCAGGGCCAGACTACACGTTTACTTGTCTCAGTGTAAAGTAGAAAAGTATGAAACTTTGCTTGGAAGGGGGTTTAAATCAGCCTGGCTGTAGTTGCCTGTTGTGCACTGAATGTACAAAATATTAGGGACACTTACTCTTCTACACTGATGAGGTGAGTCCATGTAAAATATATTATCTCTTATTAATTTACCTTATTAAATCTGTACCAAAATGAGGAGATGAAGAGAAGCAGACGAGAAGGATGTTTAAGCTTTTAAAAAACTATATGGTTTGTACAGAAAGGGCTCCAACTCAATATGCCCCTCATGTTTTGTACATTCAGAAAAGACAAACCTTTCTAACCCGTTTTTGCCCTCTTCCTCAGGTCTGGAGGGAGATGCAGACCTCCAGTTCCTCCTGGAGGGGGGAGACCTTCTCAAGGTCCGTTCTCAGTCCTGGAAGAAGACTCGCTACTACAGACTCCAGGAGGACTGCAGGACCATGTGGCACGAGTCGAAAAAAACCTTCAAGTCCAACCAGACCTGTGAGTGCCGTCCCAGCATCCCGCCTACATGTGTGTGAGACCGTCCACCAAAACCCTTGCCCGTCTCTTTCTGGTGCTGTGGTGGATAAAGGTCTTGCATCTCTGTCTGTGCCATCTCCTCTGCTACAGCATGGAAATAATAGTGATGCCACACTTATACACACAATTATTAACAAACTACATCCAATCATAGTGCTGTAATAGGAGGTTATTTTTTCCTTAAAGGCCTTGGTGTTATCATGATGGCATCAGCAGTGATATGTGTTGTAGGTGTGGCTGTAGAGAAATCAAATAATTGGATTTGATATGGATTGAGTCAACATCGAGAAGTAAACGTAACCTTTCAACTCGCAAAGGAGTTGTCCATATTTGTTTTTTATTATTTTATATTATGGGTGGATAGGCGGTTTAAAGTGCTCCTCCTGGTTATGATCTCATCTTGGATTAGATCTTAGGGTTGATATACCTTTCATACCAAGTGTGTGTGAATCCAGTGAGAGTCTGATCGTTTTAGTGTAGTGGTGACTTTATTGCTCTCACTGTTGCCAGAGAGCAATGACTGTGTGATAACATGCAAGCTTTAAAGCTGCAGCAGGCAGTTTTACATGGTAGCGACTCCAAACGGCAACGAGAGATAACTGTTGGAACAATTTGGTCTTCAATACCCACAAGTCCCGTAAGGTGAGGTCAGTAAACTGCACACAACGCGCTCATGTTTACCAACCCAGCCGGTCTGTGATGCTTTACGCCAAAGAAAACCAAAGGAATGAGAGAGGAAAATATCTGATGTCAGTGAGTTCAGCTTTCTCTGGACGGTGCGCTGCTCACTGCTGTTTAGGAGACAGTTTGTGTTTCAACAACACCAGATACCAACACCAGAATTTCATTTGGGCAAATAGGACAAATCTACAGCATCTCAGTTAGTGGGGATGGGACGTTCTTCTCTGTTACAGCCCCACTTTGTGGTTTAGCCTGATGAGAGGGGTGGATTTTTACATAAAACTCTTACCTGCTTGCATCTACTGCAGCTTTAAGAAAAGCAGTTTGTCATAGATTTGCGTGCTTTTGTCATTGTTTCTTTTCTTTTTTGTTTGCGGTAGTAGTAATTGTAGTACCTCAGCAATCCCACAGTAGGAAATTCCTTTAATAATGAAACGCCACAAGTGATACTGTATTTCACATTCATTCTCCCGTCTCCCAGTCTCCCTCAACGACGTCGCCTCAGTGCGAATGGGCCGCCAGTCGGAGGGCCTGAGGAAAAACACAGAGGACAAGGTGGAGGGCCGCTGCTTCTCCATCGTCTTCAAGGGCCGCCGGAAGAACCTGGACCTGATCGCCAGCTCCGAGGAGGAGGCCAAGCAGTGGGTCACCAGCCTGCAGAAAATCATCTCCAACATGAGCAACCTCAGCCACCAGCAGAAGACAGAGCAGTATCCTTGTCGTGACAGTGGAGATTATACACATGACTGTTTTGTAATAATTCCACATATTGGTTGTTACACAGCCCAGTGACTGAATGTATAAGAATGCTGATCAGAGGTTCTACTGTCCCAAAACCTTTATCGAATGGGCTGTGGTGTAAATCGTATCTACTTGACATGAAAAAGTTTGGGAACTCCTCCTACATACTATGATTTTATTGGCTGTCTCTCCTCAACTGCCATTAGGGCCTATGTGGGATGAGAGGTTTCTTATTCTCAGTTGAACCCCTCCTTACATCATCAACACCTCAGCTGGATCTTCAACTGCATGAGGAAAGCAGACAAGAACAGCGACGACAAGCTGAGTCAGAAAGAGCTGCAGGACTTCCTGCGTCTTATCAACATGGAGGTGGACGACGACTACGCAGAGATGCTCTTCAAGGTGATGCCCTCAGAGCTTCATTAATAGTTGATTAACGTTAACAAATGCTTCCTAATTATGAAAATCACTAGTAGATGACATAAGGAGCTCTGAGCTCTTGATACCAACAATTTACAAACCGTGAGTAAACATATAAAATCTATTACGACAGTCAGCATTTACCGGTAAGTTCATCGTCATGGTAACCGCTTCCACGTTGAGAAACCGGTGCATCACAACTTCCTGTGGCAACTTTCTTTTTGCAACTCATTGACAAACCAATCCAACAAAATTGTAGTGGTTACCAGCACTAGATACATGATGTAATAACATTAAGCAAATGAGGTGATGACTGCCAAGGGATGACAGCAGATGAGGAGAAACTGAAGTTAAAACTCACCTTCATAATCGAAGAGGGAACTTTAGGTGAAGAACTTGTAGCCGTATAGTTTAGATCCAGGAGTCAATGAAAACAGGTCAGTCAATGCGGAAGCTCTTGCCATGACGATGTGAAAAGAGCCGGTTCTTATTCGACTGTATTTCCGGCATACAGCAATGTGACAAATCCAAATCTGGCCTACTGGCCGGGGAGGAGATTGAACATTTCTACGACCTGTTGACCCATCGAGAGGAGATCGACGTGATCTACGGGGAGTACGCTAAAACTACCGGCTTCATGAGCGCCGACAACCTGGTGGAGTTCCTGTGCAGCGAACAGAGAGAAAAAGCCACACTGGCTGATGCACACAAACTCATTGAGAAGTATGAGCCTGATGAAAAAGGTGAGAACTTGATTTGAAATCAAACCCAAATTATTAGTTTGTGTGACAATATATGTTGCTATTTGTGAGAATAATGACCACAAGCATATGAACTAGTAACATGAATATACTTCATAGACAGTGCAGTGTAACACATTGGAGTACTTGGAGTTCTTTTTTGGTGCACTAGTAATTTAAAGTGTTCAGTTCTTGTAATCAGTTATTAGTTACTCTTTAAAATTAGAATGTTGTTATGTTTCTCTCATATTGTTTCATTTTGTTAGCAGCATGTTGTCTTGATTCTACCTTTTTTTTTTATTTGTGCTATTTGAAAAAAAAGTATACTTGATATAAATGCAATTGGTTTACTGTTTTAAAAACGGCAATAGTCTTGCACTGCATTTTAAAGCAATGATGGAAAACACACTTGGCAGAACAAGCTAAATTAATATGGCTTGTTTCTGAAGCGGGTAACACAAAAATACTCTAGAGAGTTACTTTTAATAAAGAGTAACTTTGTAATGTAGCTACTTACTTTTTAAGGTAAATTATTAAGAAAAGAAACTTAATTGCTTCTAAAAGTATCTTCCCCCAACAGTGTCCATAGGTAAATAACTGGACCACTTTACTGTTGTTCTTTCACAAAACTCCTCCAGTCTTCTGTTGTCATCACCTTCACATCAGCCTCCTTCTGTCTGTATTTTCAGCCAAGGAGAAGAAGCTTCTTTCCAAAGACGGCTTCCTGAAGTACCTGCACCAGCCGGAGGGCTTGATCCTGAAGCCAGAGCACAAGGAGTTGCACCAGGACATGAGCCAGCCCCTCAACCACTACTTCATCTCCTCCTCGCACAACACCTACCTCATGGAGGATCAGCTCAAAGGGCCCAGCAGCACAGAGGCTTACGTCAGGTAACCGCTCCCATCCGAGGAACCTTTAATCAACGTGTTCAGAGGTGTCGAATCATTTAATCTGCTGTAAACGTAATGTGCTGAAAACGTAAGCGCCGCACAACGTTCTGTCTCTCTGTCCCTATGGAAGAAGGCTAAGGGCTCTCAGGTTTCATCACAGCACCTGTCCCGAGGCAGTAGGAGTGTTGAACTCTTGTCGGTCTGTGTCAGGGTCATAAATTAATGGGGGCTCGGGGCAAAAATGGCCTTAAAGGTTCATAAAATGCCTGTGAAATAGCAAAAAATGCCCTGGATAATATTTAGGAGTACCCTTTTTCTGCATTTTACCCTGTTCACATTTTTTGTCAAAATCTATGTGTGAATGTGACTACTGGACTGAGCCACACTGGAGATGATTTGTTGGAATCTATGACATGACTGCATTCTGGCTGGGAAAATTGGAGCAAGCTTTGATCAGAAAACATCCGAGTATGAAGCCTGAAGCAGTAGAAAATGTTGACACCACGCAGCCAGCAGTAGAAGAAAATGCCGACCCCACACAAAGAAATAAAACAGCCATGGTAAAAATCTCTACAATCGAGTGGTGGAAGATGGACTGGTTGGGGACAGAGAAAAGGAAAACGGCACCATCTTCTTCTTTAAGGCCTGCTGCCAGTTTCCAGCAGTGGGAGAGAAGTGTGGGACATGTGATATAAAACACATTTTAGGGGGCAAAAAATACCCTCTGAAAAAAACAGTTTCTTTCTGGTCTAGGCTGTAGAAGCACTCAATTTTCATTTTATTTTGTTGGATTTTACTATGAATTGATTTTGTTGGATAAGGTAATGTTTATTTAATGGGCTACATGTGTATCTGATGTCCTGTCTTCTGTCAATCCTGAGCGTACTGAGACAAATTCCTAGCAACCTGGTTGATCATGGAGATAACCTCTTGAATCCTGCATGTTAATCATCGCTCGTGGCCCAAATGTACAGGTGCTAAAGACCATAACTTCAGGTCCCTTACTATGCAGTTCAACCAGCCAGTCAGTCATCCCACTTCTGACCCTCCTAGGGCCCTGCTGAAGGGTTGCCGCTGTGTGGAGCTGGACTGCTGGGACGGATCAGACGGGGAGCCGGAGATCTACCACGGCTACACGCTCACCTCCAAGATCCTCTTCAAAGACACCATCAAAGCCATCAAGGAGTATGCCTTTAAGGTGCGTTTTTAGATCGTATTAATGTGATACGGGCAGCATGGTGGCCTCACAGCAAGAAGGACCCAGATTTGATTCAACTCCGGTTTATGGACAGTCTCCCTGCTCACTGCGCCACCCTGCTGCCCAGTATAGTATCCAGGAACAATGAAGGTGGTGATTTTCTCTGTGTGACTGTCTTGTGTCTGGCCGTCCCCAGACGTCCGACTACCCAGTGATCCTCTCCCTGGAGAACCACTGCAGCGTAGAGCAGCAGAAAGTCATGGCCCACCACATGAACTCCATCCTGGGCAGTGCCCTCCTCACCACACCGCTGGGGGACAACATGCCCACAAACTTCCCATCGCCTGAGGTCAGTATCTACGCTATCTGTTCAGAAGATTTTGTTCTGTCCACGGTCTTTTGGAGAAACATGTTTTTGCCTCCTCTGACCCTGTTAAGCCAGAGAACTCTTTTATGGAAGATGGTTGTGATAAACTGTGTGTGTGTCCATGAACTGCCAGGAGCTGAAGGGGAGGTTCCTGATCAAAGGGAAGAGGTTGAACAAACTGGAAGCCAGCTTTGCTGCTGAGGCGTCAGCCGGTGATGAGACCGATGTGACGGAGGAGGAGGAGTCAAACGACGAAGACGACGAGGAGGAACAGAAGGAGGAAGTGAAGACTAAGGTGGGATGACATCAAGGGAGTGTAAGCAAATTAATTGACTTCAGAATTTTTTAGCATCAGCTGACATTTTGTTTTTACTTACACTTAACTTCCATTCTGCATGTAGAAGACAAAGAAGCTCAAACTAGCGAAGGAGCTGTCGGACATGGTCGTCTACTGTAAGAGCGTCCACTTCAATGGCTTTGAGGACGCCCAGCAAAACCTCAGCTTCTACGAGATGTCTTCCTTCAAGGAGGGCAAGGCCATGAGGCTGGCAGAGGAGTCGGGTGAGGAAGACCTTGGGCCGGATTCATAAAAGTGCTCTTAAGATAGATCTTAAGAAATTACCAACAAACACATTTTAGGAAGTTCTTAAGAAGGCTCTTAGGTGCAATTCCCCTAAACCTTCTTAGATTAGTCTCATCTCTTACGAACTTCTCTAAAAGAACTTGCAACCGCAATGTAAACAAAATGGGGATTTTCCTCCGTGGCTGTACTAGTACTTCCATCTAGAAAACAATTGTATAGGATGACTATTTATGGTTTACTTGAACAAGTAACTTACAGTATAGGACAAAAATTAATTTGGAGGCTTGCCTTTTCACAGCAACAATATTAAGACAAGTGGAAAGTCATGTAAGGTTTTCCTTAGGAAGCAAAATAAAAGTGAAGAAAATACTTAATTATTTTGATGAATATCAACTTTTCATTTTTCTTAGGAAAAAAAAATCTAGTGCTATTTTTTTGCTTAAGAAGGTTTTGTGAATCCAGCATCTTTGTCTGTGCATGAAGGGTTGCATCAGTCTCTAGTCTCTCATAATCTAATTTCCCATATTACCTCAACTCCTCCCTGTTTTAAAGGGACGTTGATAAGAAACAATTAAGCTGTTGCCCTCATGTGACAGTTTCAAGCATTATGGTACCTCACTTAGCAATCAGAATGAACTAATATCTTCTGATATGTGGCCAAATGAGCCAGCCTCCTGCCTGTAGTACTCTTGGTGACAGAGAATAAGTAAATTGCTTGAGCACAGTAGATGAGTCTCTTTTTCATCTGTTCTCCCCAGCTAATAGCTACATCCATCATAATATGGACAAGCTGAGCCGCATCTATCCAGCAGGCTCCAGGACCGACTCCTCCAACTACAACCCGGTGCCCCTGTGGAACGCTGGCTGCCAAATTGGTATGTAATCAAACACGACTGACGCAAGGAGGGAATTACAAACTCTCACATGTACAACACAATCTCTCAATATAGCAAACTCGAGTCGCTCATTTTATTCATCGCTGTCCCCACACCGTCTCATTCATCCCTTCCCAGTGGCCTTAAACTTCCAGACCTCCTGCACAAACATGGATGTGAACCAGGGCAGATTCCTGATTAACGGGAAGAGCGGTTACGTCCTGAAGCCGTCGTACCTAAGGGACAGAGCCAGCGAGTTCGACCCCATCACCCTGACTCGAGGAAACTGGCTGCAGCATAAGACGCTCCATATCATGGTCAGGCTTTCACCTTGAAGATGTGCATTACAGTTGTCCATAAGCATAAGTCTTGCTCTTTGGTAATGAGTTCAGACCCTCAAGCATCTTCTTCAGCTGACGTTATGTATCCGTCTGTCTCCAGGTTATATCGGCCCAGCAGCTCCCTAAAGTTAACAAGAAGAAATCCTCCATCGTGGACCCTCTGATCAAAGTGGAGGTGTCCGGAGTGCCAGCTGATGTCGCTGTGAAAGAGACAGATCCTGTTGAAAACAACGGTACCTCTCCTGACAAGACTTGTCTTTGACTTTATATGTACTGTAGTATACATACTTTAAACACCCTAAAACACTTTAATTCTGTAAAAAAAAAACAGCTATTACCGATGTACCTTGCATTCCTGTATCCATTTTGTGGTTTAGTGTTTTTCTTATTCCTGCGGACAATAGGCCAAATGTAACAACAGTGAGATATTTCAAGTGCTGCTACAATGGAGTTTAATAGGAGAACATTTTTCAGCTATTTAAAACATCAACGGTAAACGTCAGGTTTTGGTGTCAGTCTAAAAGAATCAAAGAGCGAGGGCTTCTTTCTAGACACCATTTTGCACCAAAGTACAACAATCATGCAACAATCATACAAGGAGAAATCCATCATAGAAGAGGCAGAGAGACCAATTTCTCCACTGACAATACCCTCAATAGACCAGAATGCATTGCAGCCACAGGACAAGTTGTGTTTTGAGTAAGTGATGTGACTTGCTTTTTCTCAACTGGAAAAACGCTTGCTCTTTTATCATTATCACTCTCTCCACCTACACATATAACCCGCAGCTGAATGCAGCAAGTCAAGGCACGATTTTGTTTGTGCACTTAGGAAATCACTAACAGGTAGACGAGGCAGGTTGAGGGATCACAAAATAGCTCTTGGAATCACAGATTAATGGCACATAACATACAAGACACATAGGAGCGGGTGGATTTCTCCTTTAATAGCTGTCTTTCCCTGTTCTAGGTTTTAACCCAGAATGGAATGTCAGCTTCCAGTTTGACGTGTACGTGCCAGACCTGGCACTGGTGCGCTTTGTCGTGGAAGACTATGACTCATCATCCGACAACGAGTTTGTCGGTCAATACACACTTCCATTCAACAGCTTACAAATGGGTGAGTTCAGCTATCGGCCTTGGACACAATCTTAGCAGTTTTTTCACTATAACGATGATAGTGTAAAATCAGTTTTGGTTTAGACTGTTTTTTTTTTGGTCTCACTTTATAAATGAAAAGAGACAAGAATCTCCTCTCTGGTGGAGCAGCATAGAGACCCGATTCACACGCTGCACAAAGAGTTCTTCATATCCTCTCGTTTTGTCTGTAACTGTAACCGCTGATCACTGACTGAAACCATTTGCCGCTCCCACGCAGGATACAGACACGTGCCTCTGCTCAACAAGAACGGAGACCTTCTGCCCTCGGCAGGACTCTTTGTACACGTCATGGTCCTTGATGCTTAGTGAGACGTCACCGCCTGGCGTGTCCCTCTGTGTCACAACAACACTACAGCCTCCAACACACAGCCAGACTTCTGTTTTTTAATCAGATTTTATATTCTTTTTTTTTAAATGCATAGGGCTGTCCAGCTTTAGCTCATGATGAACTTATGGGCTTAATTTTGATAAGAGGCAGATCACATGCTCCTCAAGGGACAGCAGTGCCAGTTTGAAACCAAAGATCCCCCATCTGCAGCTGGAATTTTGTTCTTTTGGGAAGTGGGTGCACACATACGTATACACTAGGTTTGCTATACTTCATAATGCTGCATATGAATCACATTACAGGGACTATACAAACTGTTTTCTAATGGGTTTGTATTAGTTGCACTAGCGTTGAACCATGTTCAGTTTGCAATGGCAGTGGATTTTTTTTTATATAGACTGCTCATGTCCCGCAGTTCTGGTCAGTACCTTTTTATTATCTGTCTATTTAAATCTTTTTATTCAAATTACCATTTTATGAATTCTGGATAAGCATAAGCCAACATAAAAAGAAGTATGTTCTCAGCTTTGTTTTCATCAGTGAGGTAAATGTATTCATCAATAAGGATTCACGTTCCATGTGATATCATCTGAGTAGGCTGCACTACTTCTTGATACAACTTTTTGTAAATCGAAAGTCTGATAAAAAAAAATTTAAACATGAACTTCTTTCTTGAGATTTATTTTGAGAAATCAGCATTATAACCCACACACCATTTCATGTTCAGTAGGGATGAACATGACCTTTGTGACTACAGTCAGATAAGACTTGTGAATAAGTGATAAGTGAATATGCAGTCCCGACTATGCTGCGTTCATGTCATATTGGATTTACCGTAAATGCGAGCTTCCGACTGGGAAAAAACATTTTCGTCAACTTCCTAATAGTAATTACAAGAAGTAGGACGTGGAAATGTTTTGTACGTCCAAGATCATAAATCAAAATTATCATTTATATTCACACTAATACAATTATCTCAACCTATGAAATGCAAGTGATATAGCAATAAATTCATAGCCTACATAAAATGATTGATGTGGGCGTTCCAAGTTAAACACCTGAACACTTCCAAGTTATAGCGACAAGGTTTCATCCTGTTCTTCCACTCTGTCTGATATGATGTGAATGCAGCAGAAGCCGGGGCCTGAATACTGCTGGGCAAATAGTAAATTTCCTCCTTTTTATGGATGCGTGGGTTTATGTGTTTTAGTCACTCAATCGCACACAATAGGTGTCTTTATGATGGCCACTGATAACTTCCTACTGACACAATTCATCTGACCACAAATCATCCACCTTCTGACTCCTACAGCACAATAAATTTACAGTTCAGGGATTTAAATACCTGGGTGTCAGCCATCAAAGGCTACTACACATATAGCAGCCTACTTTTTAACAACACAAAGCAACCTGTTGTTTCATAAAGACTTGGCTAGTTCAGCTGTCAAGCAAGGAATAAAATCAATATTTTGTGAACTTTGGATAGGACACACCCTTGGTACACAGATTCTAGTCCAGGTATCAAACGGAGAGGAAACCACAGACAGAAGTCAGGGAGGTGATGCACATAAACACAAAGCTCTTGGGTTAGCAGGAAGGGTTACTATTATTATTATTCTATCCTTTCGTATTGTTTAGAGCATCTCAAAGAAATGCCAGAGAAATCAACGGCTGACTTTATATTAGATTATACAATCACTTTTAGAGTGGAATAAAACTGGTCTTTTTTTCATCTATATTACTGGAATTTTGAGTGATTTTGTTTGTGCACTTAAGGGATTCAGCTTCAGCAATTCCATCACAATAATGACAAATCTTTGTGAATGACTGGCAAATGTTCACTACTGTCAAATAACACTGAAGCCTATAAAAGCCTATTTTTCAGTAATAACTACCAAATTTTAGCTTGTACAAGAGGCCAAACAGCCCTTAAATTATGTATTTTTATGTGTTTTCTTCTCATAACATGCACTCAACAGCATCATTTTGCCACCAGCTCACTCAGGCTGGACAAATCCTGACTACAAAAGCTGGTTATTGTGAACCACAGGCCCGATGACATGAGACGAGAAACATTTCTTCATAAAAAGGTGCTTTATTGTGACATGTCTGCAAGGAAATATGCGGCAAAATCATGAATAAATTCACTGTAAAAATATACTGCAAACAGGGCACAGTAACATCCCTCTCAGGACTTCTGGAATTAATAGACCTTATCAGGTACACAGAGACATGGAAACCTCAATCACACCGGTCTAAAGTGATGATCCTTTGGCCTTAGTTCATGTTCCATATGAGACAGCTACACAACAAAAAGTCCACAACAGGCATGACGAAAGTAATCAATGAACCCTTTTATTATGTTAAGAGAAAGAGAAAATGGATGTTTAGGATGAAAACATGCGGCTTACACTGAAAGTAAGCCAATGAGAACTAAAAAGTGTTTTAAAAAAAAGAAAAAGTGAAGAACCTGACAAAGAAACACCAATACACACGTGACTCGAACTCAAGTGTTGTAGAACTTTGGTGTTAAATCAATACAAAACGGTGAATGTGATTCTGGGTGACAAGTGATACACCAAGCGATCCTGTAAGGAGGCACAGACAGCTGCCTGCGCATGCACACACACACACACACACACGCATGTACACACACACACACACGTCCCCCGATAGGAAAGACGAGACCTGACTGAGAATTCTTACCAAAGGCAAGAGAGAGGGACGTTACTGAGCTGAAAGAAGAAAAAAAAAAAAAAAACACCAGCTGGATACAATGGGTAATATGCAACTTTTCAAAACCAAATACTGACAAAAGGTAACTAGAAAAATATCACAATGATACGAACATTTTCAGAGAAAGGTTGTCAGAGAGAGGTTGAGAAGAGTAGGCCTAACACTTCTTATAAAAGGACATTGCACCGAAACCGCCATCATGAGCACAACGCTCACCGCCAACACAAACATTTTCAAATGCTTTTGCCAAAGACAGAAAATATTTCAATACGCCTGAAGGAGCAGCAACCTTACGACTGATAAAACAAATCCTTGGAAGCACTCTTATGACGCAATATAGGTCTCTTCAACACAGCATCATGAGTCAAAAATCAAGCAATAAAGCCAAAGAGGTTTGTTGGGCGTACAAGCCCCGAGTGGAGCCAAGGAGCCTTTTCATGCTTCATTGCTTCATCTTCATGTGTCACAATGCTAATTCACCTGACCGTATATGGTCCAGCCTTTCTTTTTACACTTCATAAGAGGTTGAGAAAATATGAATGAGACAACGCTATAACATGTAGTTGTAACCTTGGAATTCATGAATAAACATTGCTTTATGCCTCCACAGGCAGTAAGGCATCGATGCCATGATGAGGTTCTTCAGTCCTTTTGTAGTGGCCCAGTAGTGTTTCATTTAGGGCTGGCCCCAAATATCTGGAGAGGGTTTGGATGGGCCGGGGTCTGAATACCCATCTGGTACTTTGAGGGCATCATTTTTAATTTCTTCCACAACAAAAGCTAATTAGCTGTGGTAATATAGTTAATTTTCCTTAAGAATATAATGTTATTTGGCTGCTATTGATGGACCAGACACACACAATAGGCTAGGTTTAAGCAAAGTTCAAATTGTGTTGAAGCATTTTGTTTTAACTTTGAAAAAATATCATTTTTTTTTATATTCTAATAATTCATTTGAATTTGATTCTAAAATAACAGGGCTGCATTTTATATGAATAACCAGTTTTTGCCACAGACAATTTGAAAAATGAACATTTGAAGGCTCATTCAGAAACACCAACGACCGTGCAGAGCCTGAACAGTGATAACCGGGCCAGCCCTAGATTCAACCAAACCTGTATGGCTAGCCTCGTGAAGTGCTCGGGACTCCAAACCTAACACCCGGGATGGAATCTCCCCCAAAAAAAGGTTATTGCCATGGTAGCTAACGTTGCAGCACTCGGTTTGTGTGGTTCCTCTCAACTTAGGCACTGAGGTGAAGAGCAGTTAGAAGAGTCTGGGAAGGTAAACGCCACATATGCCGTCTCCACTGGTATTATACTAGGCTGGACTGGGCCAGGTCATCGCTGTGTGTAAAGTTCGGGAGCAGAACAGTGTGGTTTCAACACTGTCCAGACTCAAACCATTACTATCTTATATTCCCTAAAGAGACTAACCTCATGAAAAAAAAAATCAGAGTAATAAAAAACATGGCACTCTACCCATTTACTGTAAGATTCCAGACCATTTGAAACAACGAAAGGGATACCTTTGCAACTGTGTACAATCAACAGTGACTTTTGGAGGAGGATCTCCCCCTATGGGTGGTGCTGTAACACTTAATCAGTGTGTCAAAATAAAAGTCTTTTCATGCTGACTAAAAACTAGCCGTCTAAAACAATAAGGATCACAAACAAAGTCGGACTTGTTAACATTAAAAACATACTGAATTTGACATCTAATTGCCAAAAGAATAAAAACTACTGTTATACTTACTATTAATGGTTTAACAGTTTTAGCTGAACTCGTGTTATAGAGTCTGCTAAAAATGAAGTATCTATTTGGCAAATAATACAGGGGGTCAGGAAAATAAATGGCACAATTTTATCTGTGTTTTAAGATCAAAACTGTATCACAGATACGAAGCACTACCTGCAGGTGGGGCATAATTAATGTTCACAATTGCAAACATATTCCTTTGCTTAAAACAAATAAGAAGCTATTTCTATGTATAATGAATGACAGCAAAAAGAAACAAAGTCACATCTATATAATGGCACAAGCAAATTGAAAAAAAAAGAGAATACAATGGAGACATTTACCCAGCGTTTGATGATCAAAAAAACACCAGCTAAAATAAAACTGAGCCTTTATATAAAGATACCTCTCTGTGTCCACGTTAAAGCATATTGTGTTTGAAAAGATTGAAGTACTCTGGAAATATGCCATGTACAAAATATCTCCCCATAAAAACGACATTCACACAAGGCACTTCATTCAGTAAGAAAAGAAAAGAGAATCACAGTCCTTTCTACTACCAGAAACTGCCTGCATAGCAACAATACAAGGACAAAATCTTTTCAGACTTTTGTGTTGTACCACAAAAGAAGTTTCAGACAAAAGTTTGTTTTTGTTTTTTGTTTTTTTGGTTTTAAAATAAGCACTTCACCGAATAGTAAAACTCTGTCTGTTGGTTTGAAAATAAAGACCAGAGTTCGTTCCTCTTTGCATTTTCGTCTCCGATATCGGCAGCGCGTTGCGACGCTCTGTTCGCTATTTCTGTCCGGCGTGGTTTTTTGTGAAACACAGTGCTCCTGGGATATGGAGTGTTTTTCTGATGGCACTCAGAAAGCAGCCAGTCACCAGGAGATCAGAGCAGAGAAAGGGGGGTGGGGGGGCTGCTTGAAGGTTTTCCACAGTGAGACTCCAGGGCGCCCCCTTGGGGCAGAGGCAAGAGGGGCGCGTGTGGGAGGTTCTGCCTGAGTCTGAGAGATGTGGTGTAGTTGAGGGGCAGAGATCGACAGGGAGGAGGGTGGAGAGCACAGGTGGAGAGCACAGGTGGCGCTGCGGTGTCCTGCTACCTGCCTCTCAGATTCTGCAGGACTCCGTAGACCTCGTCCTCTTTGCTTAGTCCCTCAAAGAAAGGCAGCAGGTCCAGGAGCTCCGTGTCATTCATGTCGTCGAACCAGGACTGGACTGGGACCTGAGGAGAGGGGGGGGGGGGGACGACCTGCAGTTAGTCTTGCTCACTGTACACTTAGGACTTAGTCACTAAAATTACCACAATACTCGAGCATGCAAACAGCTTTTACAAACTTTGCTGAAAATAATCATTGGGACCATGAAGTAATGACATTCTATACACATTAAGGATTTGATAGGGCTCTGATATTGCCGAGGGAACTCACAGCATTTTCTGGGTGAAAAATGTAAGAGGCGGGTGAATTGTCAACAATGATGACGTTGTTGAGCTCTCGACCCAGCCGGCTGAGGTCTTTGACATAGTTCCCTCTGTGAAAAACACAAGATTCTCGGAAGAGCCGGGCGCGAAACACCCCCCACTGGTCCAGCAGGTCTGCCACAGGGTCAGCATACTGTCCAGGCCACACACAGGGAAATATGTTACATTGCATATCCAAAATATCTCAGTTTGAATGTTGTTAAGACAAATACCACAACTTTCTGGTCATATGCTTCAACTACAGTGCCATCAAAACAGCTTGCAGAAACTAAATACTACACTATTTACTTGAGGGAAGCAAAGCAGGTTAGACTTCATTGCTGTGTTTATCTAAAAGGGAAGATGCTTCAGGAAAAGCTACTCTATATCCCAACTAGCACCACTAACAGCTAGCTTTATACTCACATGAGGAATTCTTGGAAGTAATATCAAGAAATATCAGGCCCTTAGCATGGTTATTTCTCTTGTCTAATTCATTAAACTTACCCATATATTACTGGCTAACATGCAAAAGGAAAAGATGCACACCGAAACAGAGGAAGTGTGACAAGTTAGGACAGCAAGAACAGAAGAGAATGACAGACTGTAACAAGGAAACAGAAAATGGTGTTCATAGAGCCATGACCATCACTGGCTTGTAACCAACGTGAATGCCTGAGCAGAATGCATGTCAGGGTCTGAACAAACCTTGGCAAGACTAGCTGTGAAGAGCACACATTCAAATAGCTCGCCCATCTTTTGAAGAAACTCGTCCACGTGGGGTCTTTTTAGCACATACACCTGTAAGAAACACAACACATTTTAGTCCAGAAACACAGGAGGCATGGTGTAACCAGTGTAGACATTATGAACATCAGACAAGTACAGACCAAAAGTAAAAACTGTGAAAGAAGCACAATATAATAACACTTACTACAACCTTTAGAATGGGTTTTACTGCAGTATTAGGATAGTATAACGTTAAGGACAAGACCAGGTAGCTTTTTAGGGTCGTTCCTGAAAGGCTCCCTCTAGCCCATTTTTTTTTAAATAAGCTTTTTCTTGCTTTATCACAAATCCTCAGCACTGCGACACTGCGACACCCACCTCTAAAAGAAATCATTGTCACTCAGATCAGATGCCTTCCTCTCCATCCCCCTCACAGGCCCAGTGGCTGCCACCCAGTGCAAGTAATCATGAATAGGCCAACCAGGATACACACAGCCTATCCTGGATTACTTGAACAGGGTCACGGCCGTTCTCTTGAGGATCATCTCACAGGAACGAGGTCGCACTGTTGCCCCTATTGAAAATATTGACTTCACCCAAAACGTATTCTGTGTACAATACCTGGTGAACGGTACCATCGATCTCCACCGGAACTATGAAATCAGCATTGCTGATGGGCTGTGAGGAGAAACAAAACACAACATCAGTGTCACAGTGTTGGTGTAGTACCACAACTGAACAACAGAGGTCCTGCTAGCACCACTGATACTCGGCGCTCCACAGAGTGTCAATCTCGGGCAGGGAAAAGAAAATAATCTGTCTCTTTTCCGCCAAAACAAATCCCTCCTCCTTCCTTGCTCAACCTTTCTAGTAATCTAACACACTAGACAACAAGATGGCAGTCCTCAGACAGGAACTGGACAGAGGGCGGAGGATGAGGTGGAGTAGAAAGGGGCGGAGGATAAACAGGAGGAGGGGCGGGGGGAGGACTAAGAGACACTCTGGATTATAACAGCAACAGCCACCCTAGGTCACTGTTACTGCCGTTCAGATGACTTCCTACATGCAAACATCAGCAATGTTTGTTGAAGCTATAGGAGAAATTGTATCAACTGCAGGTGGCTGCCAACGTCAGCTATGCCCAGGTCATTCCTATTACCATCTTGCTCTTTTTAAAAGGCCCAATCAGGATTGTAGCATTGACCCGCCCTTGTTGAAGCACATGCACCACCACCTGCTCCTTTACTGGCTTTGTTGACATAGTGATCTAATGGATTTAAAATAGTTTTTGCTTTCTGAAAGTTATTGGCTGAGCTTTTGATATAAAGACTGATAGTCAGAAATTTATATTACACATCGTTTGAGGCTTTCATATGCTTGTTTATATTTGCAATGATGCAATGTAAACACCAAAGTAAAATACACTTATGTTTTCAGTTACACTGGGCAATGAGAGATTTAATCGTTTTTTTAATCTACAAATTGAACTCTTCAAGAGCAAATATTTAGATGGTAAAATAAACTGGTGATTGTATCGTTTAACACAGAGAGCCTTAGCCAGCTCACAGTAACCAAACAGTTGATGATTGTGCAACTGTGCAGAACATTAGCAGTCCACCTCAGTTTGTCAGGGCAGCTTTAGCCTCTCTTTACCTTGAATGAGCTGTGGACGAGGGTTTCATCCAAGTCGATCACAACACATTTCTTGCCATAGTCAGATATGTTCATCTCTGGTAGGAGGTATTTGGCTGGAGGCTGTGGGGGAGACAGAGCATATAATGTCAGATGCACTGAGAGAGAGTATATATATACTGTAGGGAGGGAGGGAGAGAGAGAGAGAGAGTATATATATACTGTAGAGAGAGAGAGAGAGAGAGAGAGAGAGAGAGAGAGAGAGAGAGAGAGAGAGAGAGAGAGAGAGAGAGAGAGAGAGAGAGAGAGAGAGAGAGAGAGAGAGAGAGAGAGAGAGAGAGAGAGAGAGAGAGAGAGAGAGAGAGAGAGAGAGAGAGAGTTTCAATTAATGTGCGAGGCTGAGCAGAGAAGCCAACACCATGTTAAGAAGGGTTGTTTTCATGGAGGATGATAGAGCTGAGTAAGCCATGTCAGTGTATGATGTGTTTAATGGATCCATAGCCTCTATATCAGGCCTTCTGTCTTAACAGGAAGCCCCTTCACCGGGCAGGACGTTCCCCTGCTACTGCACACTAACCCAGAAAATGTTATGCCACCTTTAATCCCCGCAGATTTTTGTCTAATCTGTGGAGATTAAATAAACCATTTTCACACATTCTCACAGACAGAGGCCATGCAAAGGTTAGCTGCTGCTGCAAACAGTCCCAGTTTCATGGAAATCACTCAAAGTTTAGCAGTAACAGGTTGAAAATGCCAATAAATTTCAACCTCACTTGTTAGATTGCTGTTACTGGTAATGTGGGAGTCAAGTTTAACATTAGTGCAAGGAGCAGTGCTGTGTTAAAAATCCATTCACATTTAATGGATCTGAGGAGTCGAGCTTGATACCGATGTGTGATTTGACCGCTGTGTTGGCTCAAGGCTCACTAGATAACCAGCTCACATCTAATTCCTTACCTGAGTAATGGGATCAATTAGTTCCAACCCTTATTGAGAGGGCAGACTCAAAGATTAGGAACCACAAT
This sequence comes from Centroberyx affinis, assembly GCF_046629955.1. NCBI lineage: Eukaryota > Metazoa > Chordata > Actinopteri > Beryciformes > Berycidae > Centroberyx > Centroberyx affinis. The sequence continues at coordinate 821,643 of NW_027281952.1, forward strand.
GGGGTTTAACTCTCACTGAACAGAGCTTTGATTTAAATGAACATTTTCCTTAAAGGACAATTCCAGTTTGATTGGAGTTTTTGCTCATTTCCTTACTGTAGATTATTATTATGAGATATCTGCTATGTTTCCCTCATCTTAGATGTGTGATTCTGTGATTGACAGAAGGCGGGTCCTAACGTAACCGCAGAGAACCGCAGACCACGACAGAAATTAGAGAAGCAGAAAGTGGAAGTAAGACACCCACTGCTGTCTTGTCTCGGCTGTTGTGGTGCGACACATTAATATGAAATGGTGACTGGAATCTATTTCAAAAGTTTTTGAAATTAGCGTTCTGATGCAACTTTGCAAAAGGCGATAGTTGGCTTCTTGTTGATGTTCTTGTGGATTACCTTTACCAACTGAATTAGAAGTCTCCAGAGTTGTTTTCTATGCCGTTTGGAATTGAATGGGAGTGAATGAGCCTGAGAGGTATTTAAAAATATCTTCAATCGTGGCACATGCATGTAAAAACTGTCACAATCAACATTAACGGGCTGGAAAATGTTAAAAATTAACAAAAACTCAAATCACGCGGGTACAGTCCTTTAAGCAATGGCAAGGATCGGCAGGTAAATTGGTTTTACTTTTTGCGTGGAAGCATCTGAGGTAAAGAATATAAATAGTTTTACACTAGACTTGTTAGACTGTTAGTGCCACAGTATTTTTTAAAACCATACAAACCACCAAGTGTCACTCATGCAGGTCAGGCAATGAGGCACCATTTAAACCCAAAGTGCATATACGCCTTCCACACAGCCAGCGCTACCATCGGCTGAAAATGAGCCGCAGTACGGTAGCAGAGCTAAAGCACTCTGAGGAGCGCTGGAGCCCACACAGACAGGATGTGCCAGCACCAGCCCACTCAGCCTGCATGCAAAGGAAAAAGAAAAAAGGCGATACATACACTAGGGACAGGGATGACCTCGACCTGGTCACACTACAACACAAGAGAGATAGACACAGGGGGTCCACGACAAAAAAAAAAAAAAGAGAAAACACTATTCACACAAACAGACAATTTGGAACAGATGAAACCACAATTCAAAACATCCACAGAGTACTAATCCTGGACTTACATGATCCTAAGTCAAACACTGACAGCAATTCTTGTGGATTTGCAACTTACAACAATTTGCTTAGCAGTTTTTTGAAAAGTCAATGTTGTGCAGTTTCGTCTGTTGTGTTGTGCTATGTCCAGGTGTGGGCTGATCGACAAAGCTTCCTCTGTGTATGTGCGTGTGTTCAGTGGAGCAGCAGCTCACCTTGGGAGGCGTTCCATTCTCCTCGACAGGTGGAGGCAGGGAGCTGGTGTTGGTGTTGGTGGCTGGTGGCTCCACATTGTAGTTGCGGAAGCAACAGAAGAATGTGCTAAAGATGCTCCGGCTCCTCTGCTTCTTTAGGCTGCTGTTCGACTGTGACGCTGTCAAAACAACAGAGGGGGTGGGAGGATGGAGGGTGGATAAGTGGATATGCAAAGCAAAACTCTTCCGCCACAGAAATGGAGCAGGCTGAAGCTGGAGAGTGTCAAAGTGCTCTTTATCAGTTTGGGGTTTTGCATACTGAACTGTGACTGCTGTCTGGACAACACAAACTGGGAAGCGGACTAAGCTGTCATGCACATTACAATTCTCATGAGTGACCGTAACAGCGCAGGCTACATTTCATCACAACAATAGGTAAGACCTCGACAATTCAATCAAATGACATTAGTGTTGGTTTTGTTGAGGCCTGACGGAGCCACTGATCAGAAAATAACTTGGCTGGCCGGGTGACATCATCAGTCACACTTAGCGACAGTTCAGAGAGCGCTCTGCCCTGATTGCAAATCCCCTCTCATTCCAGGACTACGGTGCAGGGCCTAAATCAGACACTGAGCTTTTATTAATAGTGACAAGTTGGAAGCTGCACGCTCGCTCCTCCCTCCTCCTTTTACCCTGCCACCGCTCCTGTCACTTGATTGGTCTAGGGGCCTCCATTTTGAAGGCTCGCTTATGTTTCCCTCCCATGTTTCAGTTGGCAGGTGAGTGAGTGAAGCAGCCTGGACATGCACATGAGGCGAGGGGAGGGGGAGGTGGGAGGCCTTCGGACCCCGCTGAGCCTATACAAGGCTGCATTCCTCTCCCTCCCCTGCAGCGAGAGACACAGCCCACCCATACCTCCCCCTTGCTCAACCCCTCAGCACACAAAACCAGGACGCCTTCGCAACTGAAGTCCAGCAAAGAGCAAACACCAACACATTATGTCATCTCTTTAGGCACCTTGATATTGTACTACTTTGTACTCCTGACCCTGAACAAACACCCTCCTGACATTTGTCATGGGGAAAAGCTGTGCTTGAAGAAAATACACATCAAATGACCTGCCATAAAAACAAACTGGTAAGCAAAGCAATATACCAGTTAGACAATAAACCTTTAACAATCCCATAAACATCAACATTATTCTTACTTTCAATTCAGTATTGACAAGTGATCCTCCAACAGAAAATACCTACATTACATATTTTGAGGCTCAAAGGTGGCATGAGCTTCATGCCAAACCTACGTGTCACGCCAAAGTATGATGTGAAATCACCGTGCATTTGATTTTAAATGGATTAGTTTAATCTTATAAGGAAAATGCTGATTATTACTACAGCTGGTAAGAACACTCATCAACACAGGAAAGGTATCAGACACCGACAGAGCAATGGCATGTTGCGGCTACATGAAAAGCTTTCCACGCTCCCCAATCTCTCGCTCATTTCCCTCTATCACTGGCTTCCAGTCAAATTAATTACTGCCTCTCTTGCTAGGGCACGCTGTGCTGGGTATTTTTATCTAATCAGTGGCACAAGCTCCTTCACTCCAAGACAGGCAGAGATATTGTCATTGTCAAGTACAGTAGGCATCCATCAATAAGGAAACAAGATTAAAACAATCAAAAACTATCAAAGGTCATTTTAAAAAACAAACAAAAACCCCCCACAAAACAATAGTGTATTAAACAAGAAAACTGAAACTGGATCTGGGTATTATTGACAACCTATAGCTTAATGCACAGCAGGCACAGTTCTTCAGTTCACTTTGTACGTATGGCATGAGAAATGCTTAGTCAAAGCTTGTTCCTACTTCTTAGTGTCCAAAACAAAAAAGGGGCATGCTGCAAGTGCTAACAGAGAAGAGGAATGAAACAGGAAGCATAGGAAATTCCTGATGCTGCCAAACATTTCCGCAGTATAAAGACCACCATCTGACCAAATCCATTGGAAAATACCAAACTTTACGTAACACTGCAACAACAGCCGTGTACCAAAGCAATAAATGGATAGAATTAGCCTAAAGAGATCTGTTTGGAGATAGCACCAGCACAGAAAATTACAAAATGCGTTTCTAAATGCTATTCTAAAATAACCCCAAAGGAAAATGAACAAAATGAACCTGCCTCTCTGAAGTCCTTGCTTTTGTCAGCAGGCAACACTACAGGAAGATCATATTTGCCATAGTAAGCTTGGCTTAAGTCTAAAAATAGTCTAACCAGCGCTACGCAACTTCCTTTTATTAAACCGGACATCATCTTGTCATTTCAGCTCTGTATTACTGTAAAACTAGGACAGTGAGGCAGTTGTCAGCTTCCTATGACTCACCACTACACCCGGCTGCTGTATTGATTCCTGCACAAAAGACCCTCAGATTCAGGACTACTGACTCATGCACACAGCAGGACTGGGACTCAAACACAGCACACACCTGGGGTAGATGGAGAGTTGCAATATACTTATTCTTCTACTTACACTAATAAGAGGGTAATCTCTTTGTTAAATTAATAATGCTGCATGTCAAAGTCTTCCAGTTCTTGCATTCACATTGTTCTTACAACTAATGTTAAATATTTCAAGGCTTCATGAACAAAAAATGAACAAAACACATTAACCATTATCTTGGCAGAGAAAAATGTCTCCTGTCCTGTGTTTGCTCCTCTTGGTCCTGGACATAAGCCTGTCAGCTACATCCAGCACCAGGCTGTCAGTACACACACACTATAACTCATTACGGAGTAGGTGTTACAACAACTACAGCATGGGTCTGACCAGGATGTGTTAGTCCAGAGTCTCACCCACCTCTCTCTGGCAGAGGACGGTGTGCTGTGGCAAAGGCTCATGGGTGGGTTTGTGGTTGTTGACACATCGTATAATTGTGTGCCTGTGTAAGAGTTGGGATTCACTCCTCTTCCACACAAGCTGGTCTTGTACAGCTTTGGCTATGGGTTAGCCTAGCACAGCAGGAAGCCTCATCACTCCCACTCTCCCTACTGCAAGAAGTGCTGTGCATCAAGCTGTGCAATTTCAAACCTTCCTATTGTGAAATCCATGGGAGGGACTTAAGTTGTACAATGAGCGTACAATAACAAGTTGCATGACCTGATATAATTTTGCTTGCTTTGAATGGGCCCAATGTTTAGGATGTCATTATCGGAAGTAGGCCTAGTAAAAGTTAAGATGTTTAGGGAAGTGATCAGGAACACGGCCTACCTGCACACCTAGCTTACAATTAGCCACTATCACTGTTTTAATAGAAACAAGTGGCAGAGGGACATCATATATTCCAAAGGATTTATATGGCTGGAATAGAACAATTAAAAGCTGTCTGATTCAAATTACAGTGAAAGTCTTTAAACGGAGCCACCACAATGATACACACTACTTCACATAAATTACTCTTCAGAAAGGTTCTTGAGTTTTACTACGATGAAGGAGTAATCGTCATAAGAGTAAAGGGATCATGTAAGAGGAGCCCATTCAAGTCACTGACAAAATTAAGGTCCTAGCCAACCACTCTGTGAGTGGAGTAGCTGCTTTAAATAGCTGAAACCCTATAGAGGAGCCTCCTCAAAAGCCCTCCAAAATATAAATAAAATTAAAAAAAACAACCATATATAATGATCCCACTAATACCACTGCTCCAACTATCTCCTTTTCAAGAGCTTGAGGTTTTTCTCCTAACTTTACCCTAGTTAGTCTGCAAGAAGAAGATGACAACCGTCGTCTTTACAAGTAGTTATCCTCGGCCACGAGGTCAATGGTGCCCTGGCCAACAGGGCAGTGGGTCTATATTTAGGCTGCTGCCTGGCAGCAGAAACAGTGTGAAAGGCAGACACATGTTGTAAGACAGCCAGTAGAGGAACACTGAGGGCAAAGTTGGTCAATTTCTGTCCAGACAATTTGGAGCCTGTTCAAGCAACGGTAGACTACCTGTTAAATTCCCCACAGGCAGCTGTTGAGATGGGCTACATGGTAGAAGAGATCAGGGACTTTCCCATCATAGGCTGACTGTATATTACAGTCTGGACATAAGGATCGGAATCATGCTTATCTAGCCTGACTGTGACAGTGACTGGACAGAGCTACCACAACCTATTAAATACAAAAAACATTCATGGGATCTTATCAAAGATCTGTTCACACTATAGCCCATGACTAAGTCCCTCAGACTCCATCTAGCTGCTTCCAAATGTCTAGCACAAATGCAAGGAAAGACATGGCCATACAATTCTTGTAATCATGGTAATGTTTGACTTGGCCCCAAGGGAAGAAGTCTGTATGACTCATTCTAACAGAAAATGGAAGAGGGAAGGGTTCAGAAATAAACAACAACATCACCCTTCGTCCTCCAACTCAAGTGAGTCCATACGACAGACAACTCTTACCCGAGCCCCACATTAGGTGTGCTCTTCATGCAGCAACCAAATGCAATGAACTGTTCTCAAACTGTGTGTGTCTGTGTGGGAGGAACTACATACGTCTCCTGTTTGTAAACAAATTTAGATAAGACTAACGCTAACATTCCCACAGAGCAATTCAGTTTGGTGTCAACACGATTTTTCAAGTAGGCCTATTTATCTGTGACTGAGCTGTGCAAAGTAGTTAACAGGATTACAGCAAAGAAACATGTTCATCAAATGATACTTAGGCTAGATGACAGTTATTAGACCTATATCCTTAACTGTACATAATAAATCCTGGCCTCAAGGGAAACAATACAAATCTTTTTTTCCCCACTACTAAAACATGACTTGCTGGCCTAATCAATCTATTAAATGATCAGTGTCCACTCTACACCTAGCAGGTTAAGTAGAGTGAGTTTTTCCTGATTACAAAAAGGCACCAACTGAAGCCCTATAGTACTGGAACTGTGTGACTTCCATCACTGGTTCCACTCCTTGTCTCCCTAATGATTAGGAGAGGACCATCTATCAAGTCACTTCAAGGAATGAGTGGAATTGGTGGTCAGATGCTGCAAGACTCACAAGTGACTCCATGACCATAAATGACCTTCCATGGTTCCTGTTGGAGTTCATGGCCAGGCAAAAGAAACAGCAGCTACTCCCAACGCTTACAAAACCACTTCCTTGCACTAAATAATGATTTGTACATTGCACACATACAAGAACAAAAACAGAGAATCCTACTCCGCTGAAAAAAAACTTGATCAAGGCAACATCGACTAATCAAAAGACAAAGGCGGATGAACGGACAGATACCAACTGGCATGTGCTGTGTTGACATTTACACAAACATAAAAACGAGCTGCGCATGAACTTTGTGTCACAGCAGTGTCCATCTGAATTATTATTACTGCCAAACATTCATATTGCATGGTCCAAGTGACATACCCTACAAGTAATGAAATTCTCCCATGACACCCACATACATTCATGTCACAGAGAATCCCCAGAAGTTACGGCAGAGGGATACCTTGTTCCCCTCAGAGGAGAACTCATTGTCCTGGTTGAAAGACTTAGGTTCTCACATTACTAATGGTCTGTCAAGTGTAGCTTGAGATGTGATACCGATACACATCCCCTGGGTCTGGATGACCCGGAAACCCAGTCACAGCAGCCAGAGCTAGGGGCATGAATGGACAGCCATGGACTTCGAGGAGAGGCTTGACTTCCAATGTAGATCATGCTACAATGTGACTGGAGTAGGAAATAAAAGAGCTATGACAGAGGTAAGTGAAAATGAATCTGATCAAATGCACATGGAGCTGTTTCTATCTTGAAAGACCCCTATATAAGTCCATGCATAAGTCTGTCCAGCTGTAAATTGTTCACTATTTAATGTAAATTGGTCACTATTTAACTCTGGGTTGTGAGATGGCCTTTCAAATCAAGAGTATAGGCTTTTCATTTCATTGGGGTGGCGGGGTGGCAGGATGGCAGGATGGCCTAGTGGTTAGGCCATCCAACTGAAGGGGGGACACTTACACCCTACCTGCTCCAGAAACACCACAACCTGGCTGATAACTTAGTAAATAAAAATCGAATCAAATAGTCTCACAGTCATCAATCACATTATACTTAAATTAAATTAAAACTAAAACTTTACAACAGCTGATAATGAAGTCAAATGTGCCATACACAGTTCACACAGAGCTATGTAGCCTTAATCTGTGGCAAAGCAGCTTTGCCATTTACAGCACATTTAACATCAACATTCTACACAAACTGTGATGGCAAGATAAAACTTAATGTCAGCAGAGATCACAGTGGTGATGTATCTATAGCCAAAACAAAAGCCCCATGTCTACAGGAGAATGCAATGATGACAAGCCACTGTACATATATACTGTATGTCCTTCAACACATGCAGTTTTCCTTTCCCTGCATATTGGTTCTGTCCTCCAGAACTTCTGGCTCCCCCTGAGAGCTGACCACTGTCCAACAGAAAACTTCCTGCTACTTCTAGTCATGATTCATATAGTGCATCATATGTCAAATCATATCGCCGAATTATGTATCATACACAAGCTATAAACTGAAGAGTAAAAACATTTGGAAGACAACAGGCTTATCATGCACAACTACTGGTTGACAACAGAATAATTCCCATGCTAGTGGGATACGACCTGACGTTAGGCGGATAGCTTAACGCTACGTTTTGACGATAGAGCACACTTACCGTTTACCACGCAGCGAAGTAGCCGATTTGGTATTCAAGGCAAGCCCCCTCGAATAAACTGGTTACTTACTAATATGTAGTTAACTGGCTATTTCCTAAGAAGGCCCTACTGCGACCATCCCACACAGGCAACCAGTGTCATTAGCTAGCAAGCGCGAGCTAAAGGCTAACGTTAGTCGAGAAAGTAGATAGCAGGCTAGCTAACGTTAGCTGACTGTTATTCGACTTTTTCCTTACCTTTTTCCTGGTTAAATGATATTATTTCCTCCTCTTTGGGATTGGAAACTTGGGTTATTATGGACATGTGGTCCATTTAGGCGGATGGTTATTCCTGCTCTGTTCCCCGAATGTGTATTCCTACTAGAGAGCTTGCTTCGTTGGCGAGCTAACGGCAGCTAGCTGTCTAAGATGAGGATGACCAGCTAGCCCACAAAGCCAGGCTAACGTCCGAGGTGTTGTGGCAGTGGTGGTAGCCAGCCAGCTAGCACGTTGGAGAATGGAAGCCAGTTAAGGGCTGTCATTTAGGGCTTCACGTAAAATGCCACCGCTTGTCAAGATCGGCAAACAAATATTTTTTTGGCACCAAGGACAGCTTGTGTGGTTAAAAAAAAACACCCAACGTTGAATGGCTAACTAGCTCAAGTTAGCTAGCCAGCAGCTTGGTTAGCAGGTTAGCTATATAAAGCTCCAATCAACCAAAATGTGACGCCGTGCCTGGAACAACGTTGAAAAGATTAGGAAGCCCGTCCGAGAATGGTTCGTGTCCAAAATCGCAGTATAAACCAACAACGCAGAACAAACGCAAGTTGTACAACGTTAAAGTAAACACTTTTCAGGCGAATTGTTCATAACTACGGGTCCTGCATGCCCTGTGCAACATGGAGGCTTTATGTATTTTGAGATGCATCTGAAGCGGGGGCACTCAAAAGTGGGAGGGGGCGGTTTCTATCATGGATTCTCCCAGTAGAAAGTCGCTGCTCAACCCATGCAGCTGGTTGGACGCTGCTTTCTCAAGCTTTCTTTCCACTGTCATTGCTGTAGGCCTACATGCAACAAATTCTCACTGATCATTAAAAAATAACGAATAAAATTAAATATGACATTTTTCTCAGTATTGTGAAACCTAATGTTTGTACATTTCCAAGCACACAACAAACCCACTGAATAAGCATAAAATAGTTTACCCAATCCAAATCATTTATGTGTTCTTTCCCCCTGGGTGGATATTTTTAAAAGACCGTGGGCACCACCTAGTGTTTATATAATGGAAAAGCTCAAAACACACCATGCCTTCGCATTGATTAAATGCGATGCCTGTGATCAATCACAGTCACCGTACCGGCTCGCTGCATTGTTTTGGAGTAGATGGTTTTCTAGCCCACTGTGTCTGTTTATTTTTCACTTAGCCCACTACATTCCTACAAATCCAATATAAATTGTTGCGGTTGTGGTGTGTGCGTGCTCTTACTCTATGGTATTCGTATAGGGACTAAAAGTTGTTTTATCTCATACAGTATGTAATTACTGTGATAATTAATTACTCTGTGTGTGTGTGTGTGTGTGTGTGTGTGTGTGTGTGTGTGTGCGTGGGTGCGTGCGTGAGGCGCGCGCGTATGAGGGTGCGCTTCCCGACATAACCATTAGGCTATACCATATCCATATGGATGTTTTAGACTATTAATGAGTCTGGCTTTATGCCAAATTCTGAGACGATGCTAGTTTGGAAAAAGTAGTGGTTACGTTTTTCTTTTATTTTTTTTCTGTTATTTTTTTTTTTAAATATAGCCTATGATAAGAATCAATATCACAAATCAAGACAAGGAATCACTCATTGTATGAATACCAATGGGGATCATGATGACATCTCAGCAAAATCACTATCATATTTCTATGGTATTTCTATAGGGACTTAAAGTGTGTCTGTTCTACTCAATAGTGAGTTTATAGTGACCTATGGTATTGAATACTTCCTATGGCATTACTGTACAATTCCAACAATATTCTAGTTATTAAATTGGGTTATTATTACACACTGTTTATAGTTGCGCTATGATGTTGGCAGTCTTCTTCTAACATTTATTATGGGATTACTATAGTTCTTTTTTTATAAGGGGCAGCCTGCTGACTGAGAATAAACAGAGGCATGATGTATCAGTGTAATATGTCAGGTATATTGTTACACTGCGGACGGTAAACGCTACTGACTGATGTACTGAAGCAGCAGCTTTATTTCACTTCATTTCGAACCATTGTCCATTGAGTGTTTTTTTGCGCTCCGGTCTGGTTTGACGGACACAGCCCGGACCACCCCTCACTGCGGTGGAGAAGTGGAGGATAAATATATCTCTCCCCCTCCTCTCCTCGCGTTGAGTCCGCAACATCCTGACTGGCTGAGGCTGGCGATCACAGGCGGCGGCAGCGGCAAGCCCACTAAAGCAAGACGGATGAATTAGAAAACCTGCTGAAAAAACCAGCAGCCCCCCTTTTCTTTTTTTTTCCTTTTTTTTTCCCCTTTGCGTTTTGAGGAGTGGGGCTGAAAACCCTGTCGCCCCCATCCTGACAGTGAGAGTGTGAAGCGGATACAAGGTTAGTAAAACAAGTATTTTTTTTCTCCTTAATGTGTGCAGCTGCATAGGGTTAAATAAGATGAACCACAACAAATCAATGCAGAAGAGTGCAGAGTGATTTTCAGCGAGGCTCTAGATAGGCATCGGGCAATGAAACAAAAACATTTAATTTGTATGCAGGACGCTTTGCTGGGGTTCCTCCATCGGGCATGGGAACTCCTTTAACTTCACCAACTTATACTGCGGCAACAGCAGCCTAACACACACACACACACACACACACACACACTTACACACACACTTAATCAGTGTTCAAGTGTTCTCCAGTGTAAACTATCCCGCAGTTCAAGCTGTTTTCTTATCCCGATGCACCATTCTTGGTCATTCCCGTCAGTGCTAATTATTGTGTGAAGTGAGTCCCCAGCGCCTCTCAGATCACATAGCACTGCAGCTGCCCCGCTGCATGTACAGCCGACCAACTGCAAGGGCTATAATAGGAAGGAGAGGTAGGGTTGCGCAGCTGACGGTGCTGATTCCTAGGAGCTGGAGCGCTGCAGTCCTATTTAAGTCTCTGCCCTGTCGCTCCTGAAGGCTTATTAGTCAAATGTCACCTCATTACAACACATATAGGCTTAAAGTCCGATAGGAAGACCTGCACTGATTTGTGTTGGGATAAGGGAAATAAAATGTATATATGATAATTACTTTTTTGATCTGTTTGCAGAATGTGTTTTTGTGGGCGGTGGCTGGGTCAGCTATTATTCCAGTGGACCATGTAAACCTTGTAAACTGGTGTAGTGCATCATTGTAAACAGGCCCCAAGTGAGCCGAGCCAATACATTTCACATGAATATTTATGAACAAATGAACCTGCAAGAATATACAGGCTGCAAAACCTTTAGTGTAATCTTATATTGTTAGTGATATTTTGTCCAAATCCTGTTTCTATCATTGGTTATGAATAAACCCAGACAATATTAGTAGAACCCAGATAATATTTTAAGCCAAGGCTGTAAAACTATATGCTTTCACACTGGATGTCTCAGATCTCCAACTGAAACTCTTCTACACCTGAACAAACTTCACACCAGCAACATAGTTTCTAGAAACCTTATTCACTTTGATCACATTTTTCAGAATTGTCAGACACTGGTTCCAGATCTGTGGATCTATTTTTTGTCCATACTGTTTGTACTATTTGTATTCAGTCAGTTCTAATACTGTGCGACTGATTGCTTTTCAACCTGGCAGGGCTCCTGCGCATAGAGATTCACCATGGGGATCAAGGCTGCCCTCCCCAAATATGAGCTGTATCTCTACACTGCCGTGCTCTCCGTGGCCTTGATATGGGCAGGCAGTTGGATATTTGAAGCTTCAAGCGGTGAGTGGACAACATGTCAAGAGGCGTCCGAGGATAATACATACAGTAGCTGCATAATATCACAGCAAAATCCTCAGTGTTAATGTGACTCAGAGGGTGTAAAAAATCAACTCAGTGCCAGTGTTTGTATCAGTCCACACCCATCAGAGTTCATTTAACACTTTTAGATGGTTTGGAACAGCAGCTCCAGAGCCACATCAGCTCTATAAGTGGACAAACAACTCTCCAATCAACAAACACCAAATAATTGTCACTGAAAAATCAACACTTATTAATGCTGGGAACGTTGCCTTGTAAGTGTCATATCAAAATCTCCTGCCAACAACAGGATCCCTATCCATAAAACATTATCATTATAACCTAAAACTGCTTTTGTATGTGATTTAGAACAATGTTCATCTGCCAGATTAAAAGGGAAACCCCCCCTAAGGAATTCCCACATATTCCTATTATTATGAAGGCTAATTAAAGCCAGTCCAATTAGGAGCTAATGATTGTCCTGATGGAGATATTTCTGTGGTTAGTGGCAGAATATGTTCCAGGCTGCACACTGTGGAGATTTTGCCAATACTTTGCATGTGCTCTGACAGTAAAATGCTGCAGCCAGCCTCTTCGCACATTGATTTGAATGGGCTGAATGACGGGTTATGTAATCCGGTGGATGGCACTGTCTGTCACAGTCAGCGCTGTCAGATTGGCCGGGGCAGAGTCATATTGTCACTCATTATTCTGGCCTGCTTTCCTGTTACTGTCTAGCTCCTGAAATGGTCACTTGTGGCCGCTCTGTGGGCATTTATTATCCTCAAGTCTGCATGCTACAGCGATACTGTGTACTGGCAATAGAAGTTTGGCTATTTTCCCAGAAATAAGAGGCTTTCCCTGACTGACCCTCACATTTTGATATCCTCTTTCATGGCCATTAGTGTAATCAGGCAAACCTGCGGGAGCCGTTATGGCGCTTGCGAACTTGACTTACATTGCATCCGCTTTTGTAGCCTATATGTCTGCGTCAGCATCACTAGCTTCTGCATAATCATTTCACTGAGTTTCTGCTGTGACATAATCTCCTGAAAAAAAAAAAAAGATTAAGGCTTTATGATTGTAGTAGAGATGGTGACTGAGAAAATAAAAAGCTTTGTGGTAAGTATATTGCGTAACATTTGGCTTTGTGGAATGGGCTTATTCTCACACCTCAAATGCGCTATGTGAACAATCCAGCAATTACACTAAACCTCCTTGAATTGTGCCCACCGAACTTCTCACCTCAGGTCAGAGAGATGGAAAAAATGTCTCAGTGGGTCATAGAAACCAGCAACAAAAAACAAGCCTGAGCTTAGTAGCCAGAAGAACCCAGAAGCTTTACCATATATTGCCATCAGTTATGAAATGTTAACATTTTATTGGTTACACCCAATTTGATGTTTTGTTTGTTGATTATTCTGTAAAATTCTTCTTCTGTCTGTTCAGAGAATGTAAACAGGAAGGCCTTCAAGGAGAGTGTGAAACCAGGATGGCATTACTTTGGCAGGAAAATGGCAAGTTGTTCATTTATAGTGTTTATATACCTCTTTGTATTCTATAATTGATATGTGTGCTGTTAGTGCTTGTTCAAAGTCAAGATGAAGCAACTCAGACATCTAAGTGCTTGTTTGTCAGTAATGCATCTTCCTTCTCCACAGGATGTTGCGGACTTCGAGTGGATGATGTGGTTCTCTACATTCCGCAATCATATCCTTTTTGCTCTCGCCGGTCACGTGATCTTTGCCAAGATTTTCACCCTGCTATCTCCCAAGGTCTGTGTGTGTGTGTGTGAAGAGAGAGAGAGCGAGAGAGAGAGAGGGTGTGAATGCCCGTGTGCTAGCACTGTATTCTGACTGTATGCATGTATAACTGCATGCCTCTGTGTGTGTGTGTGTGTGTGTGTGTGTGTGTGTATGAGTGGACACATGCTTTTCTCCCATCAAAGCTTATACATCAGGTTTTGTTTGATGTGTAGTGTGATACATAAATGGCAAAGCAATGCAATGTAACCGATATAGAAATAATATTGGAGTTGCACTGATGTGAACAGTAGGCCATGGGTGTACAAATAATAATAATATATATATTTTTTAAATTAATATTGAATCCTCCAGTCTCTGAACTGTCAAAGGCTTCATTTTCTAATTGGTGAGAAACATGTTCAAGAAGTCTTAAATAAAGCAATCTACTGCTACACAAATTAAGTTGAAAATTGGGCAAATCCTAAAATTATGTTTACATAGAGCAAATATATCCCTCCTTTCATTCTCAAATATGTGGTTCTCTATTCTATTCTATTCTATTCTATTCTATACTATTCTATTCTATTCTATTCTAACACATTAAGCATGTATGACAGCATGTATAAGCATGTATAAACTGTATTTGTACCCCCAGGCCTAACACAGTTTTGACTTGATGCATGAGGTTAATGCTGTGGAGTGGGATAGTGTCTGTTGGAGTGTACCAATGATTCTTACCCGTAAATATTGTTGACATCTTTAAAACAGTTCAATATGTTTTAAACATGTTTTCTGTCTTGTTCCATGCTTGCAATGAAGATTGGTATAGATGGATGTAAGGTAACATCATTAAATTTATGAATTCCATAACCCATGTCATGTGTTTCATTCAAATCATTGATACCCGGACAGTAGATTTGTAGAGAACAATGTTATAGTACTAACTCCACCTTTGATGTGTATTGCATAAACATTATGGATGCTACACCAGTGCTGTTACATCATCGCACTGACGCTGGCCCCTCTTCACCCACAGCACAGACCCTTGATCTTCGGCATGTACGGCAGTTTGGTGGTCCTGGTCACGATGGGCTGGACCTTCATGGCGCTGGTTCTGTCTCACTGCATCATACTGTACAGTGTTGCTCTGGTCAAGAGGAAATGGATGTGCTTCCTAGCCGGCCTGGCCACCTTGGCCTCCATCAAGCTGGAGCCCTACAACTCCTGGCAGGTGAGTGGCTCCAGGTAACCTACAGCCAAACTGGTATGTAGATCTAGTCTGTGTCCAGTAAACTTCTTAACAGGTGGTAGTCTGGTTGATAATGTTGGTCCAATAATCAGAATTTATGAAGAAATGACTCTAACACTACACAAAGTTGCATGTGTCATAATTCAGGGATGTAGTGGAGGGCAAACCCATCTACTCTCAGTTTATCCACCTGTTTCATTTGTAAAATAGAGTTTATCAACCTTTTTCAGCTGACATAAATCTTAATGGCGTAGATTCATAATATACATCATAGTAAGTAGCATCAAACTGATGGAAGTTATATGGGAATAGGGTCTTTTAAGGGAAAAAAATTATACATATTATATGCTTTTCTGAAAATATAATAGATTTTTGTTTACATGGGTTGTTTACCTTCTGATAATCACTGGATGTGATAGTTCACCCACCTTTTCATTTACCACAACTTTGTTTACTGTAACCTCACCGGGTATAACTTATAACCTTACAACCTTCAGCAGAATCTGTGTGCTTAATTCCAAACCGTCCATCTGAAATCTGAATTGTTGAATATTTAGATCCTTCTTATGATTAACCTTTTGGTAAACATATGTGTCGGAAGAGGCTGAAGGTGACGCTGTGTGTGGCTCAGCATAACTCTGGCTCCTCCTGCAGGAAGCCTTGGTGACTGGCTCTTTCAACCTGCAAGACATCCTGTTCTACGGTGGCTGCGGCTTCTCTATCATGCGCTGCATGAGCTTCGCCTTGGAGAACTGTGACCGGAAGGACGGCAACTACACATTCTGTGACCTGCTCAAATACAACTTCTACCTCCCCTTCTTCTTCTTTGGTCCCATCATGACCTTCGACCAGTTTCATGCTCAGGTGAGTTGCTGCAGACTGATTGAACGGCAGGCTGGCCATTTCTGTCTCTGTGCAAGCTCGGTCAGTGGCGTATATGATGTGATGGTCATATAATTTTACAACAACAGCTTGTTTACAGGACTGAATAGTGTTCAGTGTGTCAGTGTATTGATCTGCTCTGCAGGTGAACAACATCAAGCTGACCCGTAGGGAGAGGGAAATGTGGAACATCACCACCCAGGCCTTGTTGCACCTGGGAGTTATTCTGGTGGTGGACGTCTTCTTCCACTACCTCTACATCCTGACCATCCCCAGTGACATGAAGCTGGTCAAGCAGCTTTCTGATTGGTCCCTGGGTCAGTATGTCTAATAGGGTTCGACCAAAATGAGTTTTTGAAATCTGATACTGATATTGACACCAATGTTTTTGTATTGAAGCTGCTGATAACCGATATTTTGTGCCCATATTCCATTTCCTTAAATGCCAAAAAGTATTCAGTTTTTCCCCTAGAATTGCACGCTTGCAAGGGTGAAAAGGCCCCTGAAAGAGTATTTAGACCATCATGTGACACCAAAATTCTCCATTGAAACCCCAGGATAATGAATTATTTTAGGGTTTGCAGCTCTTTAAGGCAGGGTGGCCCACTGCACTTATTCAAAGAGGAAACTCTGGGATATATTATACCTTTAAATTAAATGAATACTTAAAATGTGCAAAGATTAAAAATTGTATTGCAGGTTTTACAGACTGTTTTTATGTAGCTATGGTCAGGGAAGAACCACCATCATATTGGAGGTGGATGACATGAGTGGTTGATTTTTCATAAAAGGCCAATATTGGTCCAATATATCAGTCTAACCCTAACTTCTAAGTTATTGCTGAGTCCAAACATTATCTGTCAAATTTTCATCAGTGACAGTGTGTAACTGTATGAATATAAAGCAAGGTGTTGCTGAAAAAAAGGCATGCATGCTCCGTAAACTTTGCTTTGTTCCTTTGCAGCTGGTCTGGCCTACTCCAACCTGGTGTATGACTGGGTGAAAGCCGCCGTCATGTTTGGCGTCATCAACACCGTGTCTAGACTGGACCACCTGGATCCTCCTCAGCCTCCTAAGTGTATCACCATGCTGTATGTCTTCGCTGAAACGTAAGTGTCAGTTTGGACCCAATATGTAACATCAGCATGGCAGCTGAAGAGTTCAGAGGTGCATTTAATGTACCATGTAATTTTTTTGTTGACCATACCTAACCTTGAAATGTTGTCTTGTCGTTTTTAGGCATTTCGACAGGGGCATCAATGACTGGCTGTGCAGGTGAGTGTTTGAATCCAAATTTCCTGCTCTAACTGACACTGAAAGTTTTTTTCTGTATATGATTCTTCATGAAGTTGAATCTGTTTGATCGTAGCTGAGTTGAAAATTTGCAGGTATGTTTATGACTATATCGGGGGCAATCATGACAAGATCTTCAAGGAGCTCCTGGCAACCTTCTGCACCTTCGCCATCACCACCTTGTGGCTGGGTCCGTGTGAGCTGGTGTACATCTGGTCTTTCTTCAACTGCTTCGGTCTCAACTTTGAGCTGTGGGTGGCCAAGTTCTTCTCCATTCCTCCATTCTCCACCATCGAGGTGAGCGACACATCATGACAAAACCCCTCATTCTATATACTGCACTTAGCAAAGTGTGCTTTTATGTCAGTTCTTTGAGTATACCTGTCTGTGTCCGACTGCCTCCAGGGTGCTATGGGTGAGGCCATGTCACGCAGGATCAGGGGCGTGTTCAATGCCGCCAACTTCTGGGCCATCGTCCTCTACAACGTTCTCTCCCTCAACAGTCTGGAGTTTGCCAAAATGGTGGGAAGAAGACTGATCTTCAAAGGTGGGAAGCTGCTAGGGAAGTAAATAAAACAGATCCGGGGAGTTAGGCTTCTCTGTAAGGTCCAATCGAAGCAGATTCAAGGGCATGAAAAGCATCGCACAGACAGTTCAGGAGAAACTGAATCCCAAGGGGCTCCATCCCCCATAGATCACTTGACTTTAGCCTCCTCTTTGTTGTTTTCCTTCATGTACAATACAAGAAACCTTAACAGTGGAGCACTGACAAGGACTGAGAGGTTTTTGAAAGGATTATCTCCAGTTGAGCATCTACTCAGAGTACAAAGAACACAACAAAACAGCAAGTCATATCTTCCTGACCTCATTTCTCCTCTGGTTTCCCTTCCACTTCCTCCTTCTTTCCCTCTTCTCCTTCTTCTTCTTCTTCATCTTCTTCTTCTTCCGCTTCTTCTTTCCTCATTTTTCTCCAGGTTTCCCTCTGTCCACCCTGTCAGTGCTGCTGGTGACCTACTGTGGTGTGCAGTTGGTGAAGGAACGGGAGCGAAAACAAGCCCTCTTGGATGAGCCAGAGCCGGTGAAGCCGGTGGATGGAGACAAAGAAAAAGCAGAATAAACAGACGGGAAGACTGAGTTTTACAGACGTCATCTTCAACAACCCCTTGCATTGTTCCAACCTCGGTCTTGCGAACTCTACTGAACCAGACTGTTAACAGCCAGTCAGCACCTCCATTGTTCACAAGTCTGCGTTTTTGCTTTCGTTTGTCAGAAGCGAGGCAATGTTTTGAACTGTGAAATATCCTCAAGTGCACTTGCTGTAGATAATCGCCACACGTCCTTTGACACAAACCCACCGATGGTGCATTTTGTATTTGTATTTTATCCTCACAAAAGAATGTTTAACAAATTATAGGCCTGCCAAATATTTTTAGATTGTTAAAGCTAATATATTGAAGAAGATACAGTATTGCCTCCTGTGTTTATTTGTAATGTACCAAATATCCAAGGCAGATGACAAGTTTTTGCTGGGTTTTTTTTTTTTTTTTTTTTTTTTAGTTTGACGGTAATCTTGCCTCAGACGCCTTAGACCCTAAACATCACAACTTCTAACCTTACTGAAAGGTTTTTAAACTTGAACAAACTCTAAATAAAGGTGCCATTTGCGTAGTGTAATGAATAAACATAGGGTGCTGTGGAGACTGCGGTCCTCTGCATTGTTTGTAGGTGATTGTAATGTATTTGCTGTACTGTCAATAAGCAGAAATGCAAATCACCGTGTATGGGAAAGTCCATTTTAGAATTGATAGAGAATGTATCACTTTATTAGATCTCTATTTATATGTTAAAACTGAATGTAGTTCAGTTGAGCTGAAACACTGAGAGTCATCCGCACTGGAAACAGAGCATGACTGCTTTACTCCACTACCATTATCTTCCACAGGAGATTAGGTGTGACATTTCTGCATATCTTTCCTCTGCCCCCTCTCACATGACCCAGGCTGCGAACATGCCACGATGAGGCTGAGGCCCTCAGTTCACTATGAAAGGCAATAGGCCCAGCAGGGAGTGTGGGTCACTGTCACCAAAATCTGTCGTATGTCTTCAGTGTAACAGACAGCGGAAAAATCTTGCCTTTTCTGGTTGAAAGGTTTCTATTTGAAAGTGTTCATTTCAATGGTTTGACTTGAATTCAAATTTTGTTTCATCCAGAAGTGATATTTCTGCTCTAAGTTTGATTTGTTGCAATATGGAGAGGAAAGAATAAAAACCTGTTGGAATGAAAATGGCTGAGTTGTTGTTGTTGTTGTCCACTTGGATGGATAAGCAAGGTCCCCATAAAAAGATCCTGATAATCTGCCATTTTGTTTAAACATATGGAAATGCTTTCATGTTATCAAGTGAATAAAGAAAATAGGTTGTTTTACTCAGAAGTTATGATATATCACCACAAGATGGCGGAGTTTCACTGCAGAGCTCTGCTGTACTGCTCCACTGACATCCACTGGACTTTTTGAGAGTGAACAGCCAAAGATAGCCCAAAACTCTAAGGATATCTTTTCTAAGGATATATTTTTTATGAGAATATGAAAAAATAAAGAAGAGCATGCTGATCATCCATTACTATTAATACACCTTCACTATCACACAATAAATCATGAAAACATTTACATTTGTTTTTCTCTTCTAATTATTGCCCTTCATATGGAGCTTGCTAAAGTAAAGTACCTATGTATGTACAAAAATGTACATAAATAGGTACTTTACTTTAGAAAGAGGTTGGAGAAGTTGAGAGATTTGATCATGTTTCTCTAAAACGAGGGACTGTGCTAAGGTCTGGTGTCAAGGGAAGGTCATTATGTAACACGTGTAAAACTGACTCATTAGTCTTCCAGAAACTTGCCTATACATTAGCTCCACTGACTTATATGCAATATGGTGGACTGTTCCTTCCTCAGTGTCAGTGTAAGTTACTTTCACCTTTCCAAGCCAGTATCAGATTACAGAGAAAAAAAACTTGGAAGCAGAGTGAAAGAGCAGATATTTCATCAAAGTAACAGGACCCTGCCTGGTTGGCTGGTGAGAGGTTGTGGTGGATTTAACATGCCAACACCCCCTTTGCTTAGTCATTCAGCTGTTTGTGGGGGACTGTTTGGTGCAATAGTGGACAGGTCCTCTTCCCTATCCACCAAAATGGATTCCTCAGCTTTGTGAGGGCCCTATCTATAAATACCCCCTGACTTACAGAGTGACTGACAGCCAGAGACAGCTGCAGCAACCATGTGGAGACTATCCACAGCGATCTACGTAGCTCTTACCCGCAGTTCTGCTCTGTTGTGGGGAGCAAGTAGGGCGCCCCTCTTCTAAGCCTCTCCCTCCCAGGAAACCCAACCAGGTTAAGGAGACAGAACAAAATGGCTGCCCTGACCATAGACCCGGTGGAGCAGCCACGGATGTACCAACAGACCCTGCTTCAGGATGGACTCTGTGACCTCTTGGAGAACGACAAGTTTGTGGACTGTGTCCTGAAAATCCAGGACAAGGAGTTTCCCTGCCATCGGCTGGTGCTTGCTGCCAGCAGCCCCTTTTTCAAGGCTATGTTCCTGTCTGACCTGGAGGAAAGCAAGAAACGTGAGATTGTCCTCAAAGATGTGGAGCCAGGCGTTATGGGGATGATCCTGCGTTACTTATACACCTCTGACATTAACCTGACGGAACAGAACGTCCAAGATATCTTCATGGTTGCTAACATGTACCAGATCCCCTCCATCTTCTCGGTATGTGTGTCCTACCTCAAAGAGAAGCTGGTGCTGGGCAACTGCTTGGCTATCTTCAGGTTGGGGCTGCTGCTGGACTGTCCCAGGCTTGCTTTGGCCGCCAGGGAGTTCATCTGTGAACGCTACCAGGTTATAGTCAGGGACCAGGACTTCCTCCAGCTCGGCCCGAGCGAGTTGGCCTCCATCATCACCTCAGATGCCCTCAACGTTGAGCAGGAGGAGGTGGTGTTTGAATCCCTGATGGACTGGGTCGGCCACGACGAGAAAGATCGAGTTAAGGACCTGCCAGAGCTGTTGCACTGTGTCCGTTTCAGGCTGATACCTTTGGATTACTTCAATGAAAAAGTGGAGCGTCACAAATTGATTCGGTTCAACCAGGAGGTGAAGAAGGAGCTGGAACTCATCAAGGATGCCCAAAGAGGGCGTCTCCCAAAGCCCAGGAAACCCAGCGGCGAAGGGGCAGAGGGGGGAGAGGGGAGCGAGGAGGAGGATGATGATGAGGAGGGTTTGCTTCCGGGTATCCTCAACAATAACCCTCGGTTCGGGATGTTTGAGACGGAACTGATACTTATGATCAGTGACACTGGGACGGTGGCCTATGACCCGGTAGGAAACGAATGCTTTGTGGCCTCAGAATCCTCAGAAATTCCCAAGAACCACTGCAGCTTGGTGACCAAGCAGAACCAGGTGTTTGTGGCTGGAGGACTTCTCTACAATGAGGAGAACAAAGATGAGCCGTTCAGCTCTTACTTCCTACAGGTACTGTGTCAACCCCAGTATCATCTACGAACCTCATCAGAAGCTGTTGCTTTTGTCCTAATTTCTCTAAACAGTTGTATTCAAAGATCCCATATCCCTCAATGAATAAAAGCTTTTAACTTGTATCTGTGAAATGCATATTTCATGTGAATCTCATATCCTTCTCTTCCATCCCAGTTTGACCCGGTAAGTTCAGAATGGCTAGGGATGCCGTCACTACCCAACCCTCGCTGTCTGTTTGGGCTGACTGAAGCAGAGAACTCCATCTTTGTTGTGGGCGGCAAGGAACTGAAGGAGGGAGAGCATGTGCTGGACTCAGTCATGATCTATGACAGACAGTAAGTACAGATAACAAATTTAATATGGGACTGTATTTATCATAGTCTACTCTGTAGTTATCTCTTAAAAGAAAACACTGTCTTTATATGAGCTAAAACAGGGAACGTTCTGGATTTTTAGAAACTTAAGTCATATTAAACTATATGAAATAAATCTATGTGAGGCTTCTACACATCCTGGACCTTCCCATCAAGTTTATTTTTTCTCAGAACTATTTTTGTACTCTTGTTTTCAAAATAGATGTCAGTCTGTAGAAACCACAGAGGTGAAGACCTATACAGAGTCATTACTAATGATGTCACAACTCTTTTTCCACAGATCATTCAAATGGGGAGAGTCAGACCCACTTCCTTACGCAGTGTACGGCCATGGGACCGTATCACACAACGGTCTTGTTTATGTCCTGGGAGGAAAGTCAGAGAGCAAGTATGAGGCACTTGAGATAATCTAAAGCATGTATTACATCTTACTGTTGAATTCCAACTCAAGAATCCTGTGTATCCCTTTTGGAAAAAAAATCATCAGCTAAAGTTCCTCATTTAACCCTATCTGTAGAATGTATAATGTGTCCAAAGTGTTTCATTTTACCAACCAAAAACATCAACTATCCTTCAAAATGTGTAACAATTTGTTTTCGTTTGTGCTATCACTCATTTTGTAACATTATGTATCACTTTTTTCCAATTGTGTTTGGAACAAAACTCGTCAATAATGAATCCACTGTCTCAAATGATGTCCCACTGTCTTTATGCAGGAAGTGCATGAGGAGGGTGTGTGTCTACAACCCCACTAAGTTTGAGTGGAAGGACCTGGCTCCGATGAAGACGGCCCGCTCCCTGTTCGGCGTCACCGTCCACATGGAGCAGATCTTTGTGGTGACAGGGGTCACAGACACAGGCCTCACCAGCACTGTGGAGGTCTATGACATTGCCACCGACAAGTGAGACGATTGTTTTTTTATATGACATCTTTTATCACGCTGTTACAAGGTGGAGCATCTGTTCATCCTTGTGAAATGACTCATAGACCCTGGTTAGCGGCTACTGAAGCGATCATCAGGTCATAAAATAAAAAAGCACTGGTGTTGCTGTGTGTGTCATACAGTAATATAGCAGCTTATTTAAGACCATCATCACTTCCTGTGTGTGTGTGTGTGTGTGTGTGTTGTCCTGTTATGCTCCAGGTGGTCTGAGTTTACAGAGTTCCCCCAGGAGCGCAGCTCCCTCAGTCTGGTCTCGATGGGAGGCTTCCTGTACGCTGTGGGGGGCTTTGCCATGATGCCCAGTGACACCAGCGAGGAGCCCGCCCCGACAGAGATGACGGACATCTGGAGGTGAGGCACACTGCATTCGGTCAATGCACTTTATGAGCGGGTACAATGTGGTCAAAACACCTGATTTTACCCTATTTTATAATATTTTCTTTTTATGTTTTACTGTTCATTCTCACACTTATCTTAGTCAAGATATGGAAAATCAGTGGTGGTTTGGTTTTTTTTTTATTTCCACTGAGAAAAATCACCCCGAAATTGAATTTACATGTTATTCCTGTAATCTTGGACAGTCAGGAATTAGGAAATGAACGAGCGTCAAAGCTTGAAACAACACAGCAAAGACAAATCTGATGCCTCCATCACACAGCGATTTCTGGAGCTCCTCCATTGACAATAAATAGGGATGTGGTCATCTTATGGACTGTGCCCAAAGTAATTTTTCAGTTAATTTGTTTCATTTGTGTATAAAATGGAAACAAAAAAATCATGAATCCATAAAATCAACTTCCCATACATTATTAATGAAGCAATACCAACAAGTGTTGCCCGATGACCCTTCACCCATAGACCACAGGTGGATGAATCCTTTTTTAAGGTGGATTTTCCATTTAATGCCAAGTCACTGTCTCTCTAGTAAATGCATCAAGTTCCCAGTCGTTTAAGCTGTTCAGGTCTCTGAGGAGGCTGTTGTGCTGTGCCACTCTAACAGACTTATGTCCCCCACAGATACGATGAGCCGGAAAAGTGCTGGAATGGGATTTTGCGAGAGATCAGCTATGCAGAGGGAGCCACCATTCTTCCTGCGCGCCTCAACACTCTGCGTCTCACCAAGTTATAACTGTGTGAACTGCTGCTGCCATGAAGTTAATGAAGTCACATAGCATATAAATAATTCAGTGTACTAACTTTTTTTTTTACTGTTGGCCCCAAAACCAGCAAAGGATATGTTTAAGGGTATCAGGCATATGTTTTAATTGGCCTCTGTAGACAACACAGTGTTATGAATTCAGAATCCAGTTGTTTTATCTTGTGTGTCACAGCAGGGGGAGACAGATACACGCTAACTCTTCCAGTAGGGAAGCAGATTAAGTCAAACATGCGTGAAAGAGATACACCAAACTTCTTGTATAAAAATAAAATGTTTATTTGGGTACTATTTGTACATCACTTTTTTGTTACAATATTTAATATGTTTTCTTTATTACTTGTTTGCTTTGTATGAGGCGGAAATAAAGATGATGGTTGATTGTGTTGCTTTCAAATATGACTGTTTCACTGATTTAAGCAGAAACCGCACAGAAGGCCGATCCACAATGCAAATGGTTTTATTCATTTGACGTTCTGTTCAATAACATCTTTACAGCTGATTCCATATACTGTACAGTAGGCTACAGTGTTGCACGATATTTACACAAACAAATAAGGAGCACTTGAATCAACATTATGGACACTATGCAAATACCATGAGTGCGGAACATGACAGTATTACACTGTAAACATTAATTTCCAGTTGACACCTGAGGACTACAAGCCATCACCATAAACCACATAATAAACCTATTCTTCTGCCATATATACAGTTTCACTTTATATACAATATAGCTACGTGTGACATTCAGTCTGAGGTACTTTGAGTTACTCCTACACACACACTCGTACAAGAAAGAGAAATAAAGTAAACATTGTACTCTGTACTCCAAAATGGCTCCAACATGAAACTTGACACTCACTGCTGGTAAATATTAAAATATGAAAATATCTTTTCTGAGAAGGAGGAGGCATTAAATATGTCAACTTTTCAAAACAACATTGAAGAGAGAAAGAGTAACAACTGTCATGCATGTTGTCATTTAGCTTGATAAATCTTATCACATCAAAACATGGAACAGTAACTTATATATATTCAGTTTGTGAACATATATATAGTGATAGAATAGAATAGAATAGAAAACGAATAATGGCTATGCAGTCAAATGGGTGGAAGCTAATCACTGACACCACATCATAATTCACTGAAGTTTGGACCAAAAATAAGCGTTTGGTGGACTAATAATTGGACACATCTGGTCCATTAGTTGCAGAGATGCTCAGCATGAATGTCTGCTGAGCGGTGATGCACTCAGAAAACTAAAAGCCTCTGTAATCTGAGATAAATTTCACAAGCGGGAGCTTTGGTCTCTCCTTTGGAATGTTATCCGGCAGTAATTCAGCGGAGTGTATGCCCCGTATAAAACTGTCACAGGCAGGCTGAGAACATCCAGTGCGCTGATTATGCTATAGATTCCTCCTCGGCAGCTGTTGTCGCGCTGCACAGCCCGACACTAGTTAATATCATTACCACTGGTCCCGTAGATATAAACAACAAAGGCCATTAGGTTAAGTGCTTTGAGTCCTCCTGTGTAGAACGCCGCTAATTAATAAACACATTGCTTCTTATAGCATGCAGCTCGTCCGAAGCTCTATCCATCTACTGCTGGATGGAAAACGTCGGCCGAGAGTCACATTTCCATTAGTTTCACTTGAGTTGCTATTAGTGGTCATGAGGATCTTTCTCCCTGCAGTCGTCTGTGTTGGTTATTGAGTGACTTCTATTCTGTGGGTTGATTTGCATCATTTTCGCAATGACCGGCTCGGGTTTGCTGAAGTTATGCTTGATTTATTCATTTAATTGTTCAATACTGTTGTACATGAATTCTTCATTTAAAGGCCTAATGTATCCAAGAGTTTCCTGCACCATTGAATAGATGCAGTGGGTCACTCTGCCTTAAAAGAGCTGCTAACCCTAAAAGACTTTCATCAGTCTGGGCTTCAATCAACGGAGAGTTTTAGTGTCCCATGATGGTCTAAATGCTGTTTCAGAGGCTTTTCCACCCTGACAAGTAGAAAATTCTGGGCGGAAACACTGAATACTTGTAACTTTTTGGCACTGAAATGGAAAAAAGTTTAAGATTGACACAAAATATCGGCCGCTTCAATACAAAAACATCGACATCGGCCTTCGAAAACCCATACTGTCGAACCATAGCATGAACAGCGGCACTGCAAGTCAGCCGCGCTCCTCTGCGACCGAATCCAGACGCAAGAGAAACAGCAGGATCTAGCCGTCACACACTCGATTTGCCCCCTCTGACTGAAACCACGTCCCCCGCCTCCCTCGGGGACGCGTCAGATGGCGGAGAGGTGCTCCTGCCCGGCGGACGCCCGGCGCGTCGTGGGGCTGCACTTGGTCAACATGGTGATCTGGGTGCTGAAGTTGTTGCCGTTGCTGCCTATGGAGGGCTGCTGGTACTTGGCGTCGGCGCCCAGGAACCTCTGCAGCATCCACCTGCGCCACTTGCGCTTAATCTCCGCCTGCACCTGCGGCGAGAGTGGAGAGGCGTTGAGAGGAGAGGGAGAGCGGAGGGAGGAGGACAAACAGGGAGAAGTGGCAGCTGAAGAGGGAGCGAGGTTCAAGCGGCGGATAGAGAAGAGGACTGACTGGGGTTAAAGTATGACAAATGCCCTTTGTTTTGGTTGAATTTGTAGCTGGAAATGTGTTCTTACCTCTCCATTCAGAAAACAGTACAAGACCGCAACAACAAAACCCTAAAGGAGAGAGAAAGAGAAAGGGAAAGAGATAAAATTGCCCAATGAGAGCTGTCTCTGAAAAGAAATACCAGTGTACAGCTGGGGAAACACTTAAAATATTTCTGCATGAAAAATAGTCTTCAGATTAGCAACTGCAGACTCAGACAGGAGGTTCATCAATTTTAGATCTCTGGGAAATTGTCCCAGGGGGAATCTGAGTTGAAAACAGTTATAAATTCAGAATACTTTCCATATCTAGGCTTCCATGATTGCACTTGGCTCTCGGCGTTTACATTCAATTTAATGCTCCGTAAATCAGTAACAGTCGCGGCACGTTATTTGTGCCGTACAAATTTAAACATGTAAACTAAACAAACCGTCCACTGGATTAATCTCACACCGGACTGTCTTCATGCATGGTTTGATACAGCAGAGAGTGGACTGTTGTTGCTGTTTTCATGCAACTTCAGAGCAAAGGTCTTTCACGTTGTTTTCTCTCCCTCAACTCCGCTTCAAAATGGGAGTCAAATGAGGACCGGGGGGACGTCAAATCCCATAATTCATCAGCAGGTATACTGTTTCTGCCTGACATTTAGAGCATCCTAACGCTGAACCTGAACCCTAAGTGGCAGCCTATGTAGAGCTTATGGGACGTTACCTGAAACGATCCCAGGATAAGATCGAACACCATCCTCACATTCGGGTGGATGTGATCCGGGATGAAGGCAAAAATGATGTAGTTTATCCCGAAGAGAGGAATCAGCAGCAGCGTGGATTTCGCCAGTCTCCTGTGTTGCAGAAACAACAGAAAAACAAAGTGAGAATGAGGCAAATTTTCACCCTTCTTCGACCCCACATCATGCACAACATGCTCTTCACACACCTCAGACATCTTCGCAGCACCAACAAACCTCATGACAGCGAAATAATTTGTTACACGTCACCCGATAAGAAAATAAGAGACCCGCAATAGAGACGCTGACATTTGGCGTCGGAAAACTTACGAGTACTGATTGGATTCCTTTCTCCCGATGTCGGGGCAATTTATCTTCTGTCGCAAAATCCGGATTATACAAATGAAGAGGAAGAAGTTTACCTGGCGGGAGAATAATAGAGGCGCTCAGGTAATCACATCACGCAGGGTTTGTGTACATGCAAATGTGAATTAATAATGGGCTGCTGTGTTCTCACAAGTATGGTGACTAAAATGGGCGTTTTGATGATCCACCATGGGTTGTCATCGATCGTGTCCCAGCATCTGTCGGAGCAGGCGGGAGAGAGTCACAGATGCGGCAAATACTTTCTCGCGAAAAAATATAAAAAAGCCTGTGACAAAGCAAACCCTTGAACTGTTTAATCAAATTTTTATTCAATTTTATTATCACAAACTAGCCATGAAATACCGAGCTCTCTTGTACATTTATAGTTCAACGCTGACCTCCACTGAGACCCGCCATTAATCATCACACTAAGCCAGATCCTTGAAGTTTTTCTTTTTTTTTATTGTGTCAATGTGTAATTGCTAGTGCAACCTCATTATTCCCTCCTGCCCGGAGAAGAAAGACACTTTTCCCATTTGAATTCTGATTTTGTTTTGGTAAGGATAATAATTTCAGTTTAATGGAGGAGATTAAGACGAGTGATTAACGTACCCGGGATCGTCTCTGTAAGCCTTTGTAATCACCCATGATGTGATAAAGATGGTCGGAGCCCCTGTGAACAAGAAACATAAACAAAAGTTGACTTGGCTTCCACAGAAAGCGGCCTCCATCTCCCGCAGAGAGACGATATCAAGTCTGTCCAAACAAACAGCGCATGGACTCAACAAGACCAAATATGACGGTGAGCATTCGGCGTGTGTACACTGTTAATCTGTTGGATGATTTTATAGCCAGGAAAGACCTAAAGTCATATTACATTTTGGTACGCTTATCATTTGTAACACGCCTCATATCTGTCCTGAGCCAACATTGCTTTTTCCTGGGTTTCCTTAACAGTCACAAGCTTGTTTCCATTTACCTTCCCTAAACACTATAATATATAAAAGGAGTAACTTTCTTGGTTTTATGGAAAAAAATCATCAGAAAGTTGTTGAATACACACTTCAAAGGCAAATAACATTCAATTTCATGACCCAAAAGGCCAAAATAAGTGTTTTAATAGACTTCAGTTGATACTGTATCAGCCTGACTTAGAGTAGTAAGCCATATATATTGCATCTATTCTGACAAAAGCATCTCAGCTGCAAATTAAACAACATCACAGGTTCAAGTTGTCTGATCTCTGGGTTTGGGATCATGTTCACAAATATTATGGGATAGGTCTGCCATGGAATAACATACATTAATTTGTTAATTGAGTGTTTTTTCCTTTAAGCGCATCAAAAGCATGGCAGGGCTTCTATCCCTCTCCCCCATAGACTGAATTAACAACAGGATTGTAGGATCTATAATTGGCAGCAAGGCTGATCCATATGCAGATGTGCAGACGCATCATCTTTCTGTAGCAGCTAGCAATCGTAAAAAACAACAACAACACAAACCTCACTTATTAAGTGATTTGCATATGATGAAGCATTTCGCAGCTGTCCTAGTCGTAGTAAAGTGAAAAAAAAGGGTTAAAAGCATTCAATTTCCCTGTTGGCTGTCATTTGATGACTTGTGGCTGCGGTTTAAAAGGCAGCTGCAGGGAAATTGACGGATCACGTCTGCTCGAGGATAAGCCCGTGTGACGGATCTATCATCGCCGACACACGACACACACAACATCTGCCACTCACCCCAGCCAATCAGGATGTACCACCAGAAGTACTTCCTCTCGGAGAAGAAGGAGACGGCGAGCAGAGCGTGGAGATAGAGGCCCTCCACCAGCAGCCAGGAGTAACTGGCCATGATCCCGTACTGGAAGAAGACCACCACCGCCTTGCAGCCCACCTAGGAGAGCCAGCACAGGGTATCAGGAGGGAACTGCATTGCAATTGTTGCTTGTCTCCCATATTTACTGTCTCATATTTACTGGGGGTCCGGGGGGCATGATGCTTCCCACGTGAGAAATGTTTGAAAATCTGCTTTTAAAAACTCATTTATGGTGAGTTTTACACAGTGGCATGGTACATATCCTTTCAAGGGAGAAAATGCAATACTCTTGCATTTCTGACCTCTCACAGAGATTAATATGTGATCCAGTCTAAACATGAGAGGTCTAAATTTAAATGCAATATGAAATGAAACAATTCTGAAATATCCAACAGGACCATAACAAGGCATTTTCTTTAACAACTTAGTTTTCATTTCCATTGTCCCAAAAGTAAGAAAAAATATGTTCCTATACAAGATAAGAGTTGCACTCTTCAATAAGAGTCTGTTTGGAGGCCCTTAAGATTTCCAGGTGAATCTGCACTGGGCTGCTGATAGGACAGATGCATTTTGAGGATCACTTTATTGAAAAGTTTGGCATGATTATGGCCCAATATGGTCATACAGTTAATAGTGTTTCCAGGCCCTAATAGCGTCTCGAAGCAGTTTGGCATCTCAGAATTTTGGCAGATTTTTTGTCTGATGGAGCTGCAGAGTTTTTTCCTCAGATGCTCACTGCAGACTGATGACAGCTGTTGAAGAGAGGCAAGGATGTGCACCAGGTTTGAATAGCCTACATATAGTGGAAATACTGTGGTTTAAATGCTCTTCAGTCTGGGTATCTGCTCCTTTTAGCTTATAGCCTCTCAGATGATTAGTGTTAGTGAAGCTTGTTTGGAAACTCTATCTTGATGTTTCAGTTACTCTTTAATGAAATCTGCAATCAAAGTCCATCTATAAGCTTTTGACTTTCATAAGAAGTTAAATGTATCCTTTGAGTTGCATAAGCAAACATAAACATTTGATTTGCACTCCGATTGCTTGTTACGCAACAATGTGCGGGTTGCTATGATGACCTCGATCAAGGATAGCGATCTTCAGGTGAAAGTACAGCACATACACATTCACTGACCGCTAACTGGTCCTGACCGTACATGATGGAAACAGAAGTTGAGAGTGAAGCTTGAGATGCAAAACTATGACAACTTGTGTCTCTCTGTGTTGTACGCCTCCATAGTGTTTATTTAGGTGACTTTTCTTGCCTTAATTAGACAGTTCAAAGTGCTCTGCCACAGTGTTAATGCATGGCTGTAAGTTAAACATGTTGTTTTCCTAGTCTGGGTGTTTTACTGCGGAGTTTCAAACTGCTGAGGAGGTCAGCAGCTGTGTTCGGAGCAGGATACTCTGTGTACTTGCAGGAGGAAATATCTTAAAGCACTAAGAGACAGTAAATAGAGTCGGCAGGTGATTCATAGTCTGCTCATCTAATGCCCTCGATATAGAGCTAAAAAAAAGCAATGGCTTTAATTGGGGCACAGTGTGAGAAAACACCACTGACGTTAGCGACCCGATAAATCACATAGCAGTGTGATAGTCTCATTAAGATTACAGGACACTGCATCCAGTAAGATAAGATTATCTGGCTCCTTATTGTGCCGGTTATTAACTTGATGCTCACTGCGTTTTGATGTGTGCTGCTAAGATGAAGCGATTAAAAGCAGATATGAAAACTTCCAATGTGATTTACTGACAAAGCGCTCTCCGTAGTTCAGGCAGAGCGTTCGGCAAACATGAAAGTCTGACAACATCCTGCTGAGCGGATTCATTAGGAACGTGGTCGGAGGAGCTGAAGGACTTGACAAACACTGCGACGCCCAGTAGCACTTGAACGCTCCAGTGTTAAGTAAACCTGGAGACAAAGCATTACAGCCCGCAGAGTCCGGGCGAGTGTCTGAATAGATGGCGGGTTCGGTGGAGAGCTTGTGTAACCCTTTCGCTTCTCAAGAGGGCGTCTGATAAAAGAGAGACGCGCCGGGGGAAACTCACAGAGGCGTGGCAGTTGTCCGTCTCGCCGACGTCATACAGCACCACGTCCTTGATGAACACCGCTACGGCTTTCAGGACGAACGACACAAAGAGGTTCATGTGGATGTAGTTTCTCGTACAGTGCAGCTTCCTGGAGGAGGGCAGAAGCGAGCGGAGACGTTAGATGTTTTTTAAAGAACATGCAGAATATGTTCCACTAGCATTCTGAGTGAATTCCTGACCTGATAACGGGTGCGTTCACAAGCACCAAAGAAGGTAATCAGACAAAATGTTGAGTAAAAATATTGTAGACTTTCTCGGAAACGCTGGCTTATTCTGAGTGAGCGAACATGCACAGAAATGAGAAGTCAGAATAACCATTTACATGCCTATTACCTGGTAATACACTCATAATTGAATGGAAGACTTTTACTGCTTTCAATCATACTGAATGAAATTTCACTGAGGATTTCATTCTGTTTGAGGCATTTATATTGTGACTGCCTACTGTTATTCAAATAGTCGGCTCCATGTAAACCAAGTAATTGTCAAAAACGTTTCTTTGTCCTATCAGCATCTGTTTCATACATGAATGTTGTTTTTATGTGAATAATAGGAAAACATATATTTAACAGGCAAAAAGAGACGTCAAAAAGGTTTATGACTTGACAGTAAAAAAGTGAACGGGAACAAATCGTGAGTTTTGTGGAAAAAAAAAAAACAGTTACTAATGTAAATTCTGTCTTCTGGGAGTTCTCAAACAAATGCCTTCCCGGTGAGCGCATGATTGAGGCCAATTGTGCAAGCGCATCTGACGAGCGGTCGCAGCAGGACGGGTGTGATGACACACAGCGTGGAGCAGCTGCCCGCACGCCGCGTCGGCAGCTGCACATAAACAGCCGGCCTCGTTCACATCCTGTGTGTGTTTCTGCCGAGGAGTCCAAAGCATCCCTCCGTCCAGAAACACGCTCTCTCGCCTCGGCATCGCATGACCCCGCCGGATAAACACCGGGCTTGTTGTTTAGCCGGCCGCACACACAAACACACTCTAATAGGAGGACATGAGCCCACATACAAGCACACACACACACACACACACACACACACACACACACACACACACGCATGCACGCTCAGTTAAATAGTTATCCATTAAAAGCCACACAGGGAGACCACTTGAACTTACTCTAATGATCAGAGCTGTCACACACACACACACACACACACACACACACACACAGCGTTTCAGGTCAAAAAGGAACATGCTGTGAAACAACAGCAGGCCCTCCGCTGAGTGGTTTGACTTTATGGCTGCTCGTACTTGAACTCTTTGTTTGAGAAATGTTGCAATAAGCAGATAATGTCAAATTTGGACCCGTTTTTTTCCTGTGAAATCTGCCCGAGTTAGACGAGCGTGTAAAGACCGCTGTAAAACCGCCATAAAGTTCAGGAAGTGTTGGCGCAAAGTGGGAGACTCACAAGGCGTTATCGCTATAAACCGTGGAATAAGGTGTTTGTCTTTGAGTGTCCTTACCTAAAGAGACACAGTATGATGATAGCGACCGTCAGGGAAATGAGTGACACGCTGTGGCCGATGGTGTAACCCACTTTGATCGTGTCGTAGAAATCGCCCTGAAAAACACATCCCACCTCCGGTTAAACACATTGAAAACACACTGAATCCCATTTTGGATCACATTCAACACACCAATCTCCATAAGAACAGCATGAAGAGGGAGGAGATAAAAACTGTGGTTGCCATACCTACCGTCTCATCATCATCCACGGTGTTATTGGGCGTGTACCCACACAGGACCCAGGAAATGGGGCTGATCTGGGACCAGCCCTCCTCAGTGCAGGTCTTGGACAGGTTACCTAATGAGTAGAGGGACAGTTCACCATCATTCATACAGCAAGCCAATCTCTTTCTGAGGCAGCTGCACTTTGTTTCTCTTAACATACCGCCACTTTCGATGAAGACAGTCTGTAAGTAACATATTGAAATATTGCGGGGGGATTTTTTTACGAGCCGCAAGGCAAAACTTCCCCTGCATTTACTCACACTTAATTATGTCATGCTGAGATGTATATGTGTCTCGCAGGAATACTCCCCGCTAAAAGGAAATGGAAGTCATGACTGAAGGGCATCATTCGGTCCCGCTGGCTCAGAGACGCTGAGACCGTTCCCATGTGTATTCGCCTCCATCTGCTTTTTAATTACTCTGCGGCTGCACAGAGGGAGCGGGAGGGCAAGGGCCGAGCAGTGAGACGCTTCTGCTCCCCTGCCGGTGGGGGGGAGGTACAAGAGAAGAGGAGAGGAGAGGACAGAACAGAACAGAACAGAACAGGACAGGACAGGACAGAACAGAACAGGACAGGACAGGACAGGACAGGACAGAGGAGAACAGAACAGAACAGAACAGGACAGGACAGAACAGAACAGAACAGGACAGGACAGGACAGAGGAGAACAGAACAAGGCAGGACAGGACAGGAAAGGACAGGACAGGACAGGACAGAGGAGGACAGAACAGAACAGGACAGGACAGGACAGGACAGGATAGAATAAAACAGAACAGAACAGGACAGGACAGAGGAGAACAGAGGAGAACAGAACAGAACAGAACAGAACAGAACAGAACAGAACAGAACAGGACAGGACAGGACAGGACAGGACAGAATAAAACAGAACAGGACAGGACAGGACAGGACAGGACAGGAAAGGACAGGACAGGACAGGACAGGACAGGACAGGACAGGACAGGACAGAGGAGGACAGAACAGAACAGAACAGAACAGGACAGGACAGGACAGGACAGGACAGGATAGAATAAAACAGAACAGAACAGGACAGGACAGAGGAGAACAGAGGAGAACAGAACAGAACAGAACAGAACAGGACAGGACAGAACAGGACAGGACAGGACAGGACAGGACAGGACAGGACAGAATAAAACAGAACAGAACAGAACAGGACAGGACAGGACAGAATAAAACAGAACAGAACAGAGGAGAACAGAACAGAGGAGAATGGAGGACAACAGGACAGAAGAGAAGAGAAGAGAAGAGAAGAGAAGAGAAGAGAAGAGAGGAGAATGGAGGAGAACAGGACAGAAGAGAAGAGAAGAGAAGAGAAGAGAAGAGAAGAGAAGAGAAGAGAAGAGAAGAGAAGAGAGGAGAATGGAGGAGAACAGGACAGAAGAGAAGAGAAGAGAAGAGAAGAGAAGTGAAGAGAAGAGAAGAGAAGAGAAGAGAAGAGAAGAGAAGAGAAGAGAAGAGAAGAGAAGAGAAGAGAAGAGAAGAGAAAGAAAAGGAAAGGAACAGAGGAGAACAGGACAGGACAGAACAGAACAGAATAGAATAGAGCAGAATTAAAAAGCATTCATAGATCATCTGATCAAATGTTTCCTGTGCAAATGCAGAGCCATATCTCATCTAGAGATTAGGAGGCTGAGTCAGCTTCGTGTCTCACATCTCAAACTTTCTTAGGCTGATGCACCAAAACTTCAAAACAGCTCTGTCATACGGCAAAAAAATGTCCTAAATGATAGGAAGCAGATGCATTCATGTTCAGATGAGGCTTTTTTTTTTTATCATTAATTACAATTAAAAACCGCTATCCTACGACATTCATGAGGCTTTTCTAATCCTCTAAGCAGCACTAAGAAACAGAAACGCATATCTCTCAATACCTATTTTTAGCATTTTCTTGTTTCCATTCCTTTCAGTAAAGAGACAGAGCGGTTTACACTGCTGCCAAGTTAATCCCTCCAGTCTGAAATCACTTGATTCCTTAATTCAACAGTGACACAATCAACGCTGTGGAAATAGATCCGGGGGTGCGAGATCCAATGTGGGACACGCCTCGCATTTCACAACCCTATCGTTCCGTGGCCACTATCAAGCGGAGGCAGCCTTTTTGCGAAATAATGGACAATCGAAATGTCTTGGAATGTGTTTGGCATTAAAACGGGGTCGGCTCGCAAATACCTGAGCGGCGTATGCAGAGAAGACCGAGGCTTAGCCACCTCAAACAACATGACAAGACACAAAGGCGCTGATAAGCCCCTGCTGTTTCAGCCCATGCCACCGCTGGATTTGGCTTGTTTGAGGGACTGCCAGAAGAATGCTTTCATCATCCCCCAAAAACATGACGGGGAGGATTTTCAGTGTCGCGCACGGCGGACCAGGCGAGCTCAAACGAGTTAATCACCCCGTCATCGTTTTGATTTGGGGGCTTCTTGTTGATCTGGGCTTTTCTCTCAACGCGATATACCGGCTTTATCCCACCTAATTATAGCTTGGCGGGAGATTTATTTTATTAGCGTGCCGTGATTGGCCTCGACCAGATATTAGGATGTGGAGGTGAAGACAGTTTCACAGACATTGATTCTGACGTAAAAGTCCTTTGTCGATACACTGGAAGCCTCCCTCACACTCCTTCCTCCCCCCCTCATATGGAGGGGGGGAGGAAAGAGGGGGAGCCGGCCTTGTTATTAAAAGAGATGAGTGACCGTGTGTTTGTGCTAGACCTCCTAGGTAAAGAGTTCATGAGAATGACAAAACTCCACCCCAGCTAAAATTTACGACTTGGCCCCTGGATCTCTGTGGCGCCACGTTTCGTAATGCTTGTTTTCTTCTGTGTGAGGCTTAATAAAATGAATGGCTCGGGGATGTGGACTGTGTCAATAACTTGAGCCTTTCGCAACTGTAGTTGACGGCGAAAACGGGACACGTTTGGAAAGAATACAAACGGACTTCATGACACCACACCTAGGCACGCAAACTCAAACAGGGCATGCTGTCGCTGTCGGGTCAAAACCTCCTAACTCCACTTGTTTTATACATTGATTGCAGGATTACAGGCTGAGACAACTCTTTGGCATATGAAACCCTTCCAAAACCAATTCGATTCACTGAAAAATGCATGATAGTTAACCTGAAAACAAGCCTGATTATCTTAGTTCTCGAAAAGACATTTGGGAGATGCGAGGTTTTCACTTGACAGCAGTGAGAACTCCATTCAAGAGCGTCTATCAGCCCTAATTAAAGTGACAAGATCCTTGCAAGACCTGAAAGCGGAGCAGGTTTTACCAGCAGCAACTGCTTCATTGATCCGCTGCGTTACTGATGTGGCCCATGTCCGTACATGTATCTGTTTCCCTCTCTCTCCTTTGATCCCCCCCTCACGTCATCCTCCTCTGAGCAGTGTGGGACTGTAGATCTTGTGATCCTTTGACAGCTCAGTGAAATATACCTCTTCGGCCTTCAACCCCACATAGCCACTAATTCGTTATCTGTTCTCTCTCTCTCTCTCTCTCTCTCTCTCTCTCTCCCTGTCTCTATCTATCCCTCTCTCTCTCTTTCCCTCTCTCTTTCCCCTCTCAGGCCCTCTCAAGTCAACCTATCTCCCATCTGGGTCACATCACTGCTTCCCAGAAAACCCCTTGATGAACCCTTCACATGCTGATGATAAACCCCCGGTTGGACCCCCCCCCCCCCCCCCCCCCAACCCCCCAACCCCCCAACCCCCACCTCCCATGTCCTGAATATGACAGAGAAAATATTGGATAGATTATAGGGGCTTACACACCTTCCTACTAGCCATATTTGCGGGGTCACATCTGTGGAAGTACTCCAGCTGAGTGGAAAAGACCCAGAATCACCTCAATTTCCAAGTACAATCAAAGTCAGGACTTTATCTTGCTGTAGTGTCACTTGGCGCAGAGACAGACTGGCGGTGTACAAAGTTGCACAGTACATATTGACACACGGCGTCGTCAGGCGAAAAAACTCGTATCTCCAAACCGTCAACTGCTCGGGAACAAAGAAAAGCAGCCTTGTTCTCAGCTTGACCACCATGCATTTTTGACTTTATCCAATGGGTTTTGAAAGAGTTTCGTGAGCCCAAGAGGTCGGAGGACTTTCTCAACCCACAGAACGCCACGCAATCCTTCAACTGAAGTGAAAACATGAAAATGACCCAAATTGGAGATACAAGGTTTTCACATGACAGCTGTGATGTGATGCAACCAGGACCTCACTCACATACAGTGCAAAAGGGACAGTGCAAGCCGTGGACAGTCGACTAAACAACCCTCCACCTAGTGAATAATATATACTGTATGCAGTGCTACAGCATGAATGGCCACAGTCCGACTTGCACAACACACTCTAATTTCCTCATGCACGTTGCATAAGAAGTGGCTGTGGGCGATCATATCACAAAACTAAAACTATCATCTGCAGCTGCAATAGCGCTCCACACAGTTACAACAGACCACAAACATCAGCTTCTTTATATATGTGACAGGCAACATGACGCCACGCTGTGAAATCGTCTCATTTCGAGCCACTTCAGCCGCTGACAAAAGAACATTTCTCAAAGCTCCCAGTTGAAATTGAGGCCTCCCTGCCAGCCGAATACAAACAAACAGCAGCTCCCTTGAATTCAAAACGGCGTGCTTACACTGGGGAGATGCGCTGCGGTAATTAATGAGGAATTACGAGATAGGGGGAACTCATAGGAGAGTAGTCTCGGCAACTGAAACAAGACTGTCATTCAGCCAGCGAACCCTCAAGATAGTGGTTTTCCTTATGCATAATTTAACCACTTCCTCACTTCCGTCTTCTCCTAAATTAAAGATCCCCGGAGAGGAAATGAACAAACAAAAATAAAAAAAACGATGGAAGAGAAAGACCGAGGCCTGGTTGTTGAAATGGTCCTGATTTATCCTCTATTCTTTGTGGCAGAGGTGTGAGTCAACTTCGCTCAAGTCCCAAGTCAGTCTCGAGTCTGGAGGCACGAGTCTCAAGTCAAGTCTCAAGTCTAAATGTAGAACAGCAAATCAAGTCAGAACAAATCAAGAGTCCAGTATCAATTCAAAAATATCTAGGACTTTTCAATGCAATATGGTTTCATGAGTTTGATTTCTATAATCAGTTTCAACTTCAATAAATTCAATCGTTCCATACAAATTCAGAAAACAGAATTTAAATTCAGTCATCTGCTGGAACAAATCACTTTCAATCTGAGTCATTTACACAAACACAAGATCTCAAGTCAAGACTTTAGAAACCTTTTCAAGTCATCACAGTACAAGTCAAAGTCAAGTCCCAAGTCACCAGAACCCAAGTCAAGCCAAGTCTCAAGTCTTCTCTTCATGCATCAAGTCAAGTCTCAATGATAGAGTGACAGGAAAGGTAGGGACGACAGGTGACAAAGATCATGAGCCAGTGTGACATCACAAACCACTGGGACCCCCGATCTACTTTAATTCCTCTTTCAGGGGCAAAAATATGGAGGGCTAAAAATACAGAGCAAGATTCAGCAGCAGCGTGCTTTTGGAACGTTGAAAATGCATCTTCATGTTTTGTGAGACTTGAACAATAGGTAGGGCAAGGTAGGATCAACATACATATCATCTCTGTCATTTTACGTTGTTAATCTCCTACACATAACTCCCTCCCTCTGAATAGGCATCGTCCCGATGCCAGAGACTATTGACTGATGCATGACTGCACCCTTTGCCTCAACCTCTCTGCCCATAGGCCCCACACACTCAGACCAGCAGGCACGCTTGCAATCATACGAACATACACATGCGTGCGTTACCCCCCACCCACCTCCCTCTCTCTCTCTCCTACACACACACACACACACACAACCTGTTTTGCAAACTCGAGTCTTACCCGTATGGACTTCTCTGGTGAGGTAGAAGAAATATTTGGGGCAAGGGATGGTGACAACCTCTCCCACACCGGCACTGGGCCAGCAGGCGATCCTGTCCCACATCCCACTGCAACCTGAGAGAGAGAGAGAGAGAGAGGGGCATGAAAAAGGAGGCATGGTTGCACTTGTCAAACATGGAAAAACAATATACACAAGCAGGAAAAAACCTTTATGAACGGACTATGTTTAAAACAGCGGCGGGATGAATCCGTTCTAAGGACAAAGAGCAGCCGATTCATGTTTCCTCAACAGGAAGTATTGAGCACGGGGCATTCGCGTTTCCATGGCAGCCGAAACGCGTTAACTCAGGTCAAGTGCTGCTGCGGCCCCGGGTCCTGCCACCATGACTAATAAAATCAGTCCCTGTGCTTCATTACACGTCGTTTGAATCCGCCAGCGCACTGTGTCTTTCTAAAGTGTTTGGTCTCCCAGCACAGAATCCGATCTCAGCGCTTTTCAACAACAGAGGGTGATTCACATCTGCTCGCCACTTCAATCACAGCGAAAAGGCAATTTGCAAGGCGACATTTGCCGTATTACCCGGAGGATTTGGCAGCGTTTACGTTTGACAGCATCTATAGTGGCAAAATGATATTTAAATTAAAAAGATGATGAACGGTTAACAGCTTTTGTTTAGGGTGTCATCAGTGAGATTTCAGCTAAACACAGAGGGGATAGAGGCTCAATGAAACACACTGCTAATTCTGTCTCAGTAGAATATAATTATGCAATGTATACTGTGAGTATGTAACTCCCACTTGCCAACATGCACTTAAAGCCTCATCAACAATAAATTGAAACATCACATCAGCTAATTGAGTTTCAATAGGGTACACACACTCACTGCTGTATTTTCTAAATAAGATTGAATGAAAATGAGTGTAAAAAGTTATTGAATAAGATGTTTTCTTGAAATTGAACAAAGGCAAATGCGTTCAGCCATGCGAGGTATAATCTAATGTCATTGAAAAGCCTTGTTGTCTTTAGACCATCAGTGTTGTTGCAGTGCAGCCTAATTGGTCGGGTCGCTTTAGCCAATCAGGACGCGAGGAGCAAAGACAGGACAAACACTGCCAGGGTGATATTGTTGAATATGTTGAATAGAAAACTCCATACCTGTCGTCGTGTTTTCCACTTGAGCCAGACACATGTCCCTTTCCCTCTCTATCTCCATCACGATTTCACATATCTGCAGTGAAAATGTCTGCGAAGAGAAAATGTTTACAGCTGTATTGTTTTATTTGTTAGGACAAGACACCACACTGACAGATAGCTTTAAACACTGGCAATCACGGATAATTTATCTACAGCCAAGCGCAGTACACTCCATGAGATATATGGTTTTATGGTCTGCCCAGCGTCCCACCGGTGCTTCAGACATCAAGGCAAACATATCTATCATCTCTACTGGGATATTCCTGAGATCAGCCTGACCTGGGCTGCCATTAATCTCGCCATCAGACACACATGGCGGACACAAAATCAATCATTTCACGGTGATTCAACCATAATATTCCATAGCTTTGTACATGTGTGTTTTGAAGACATACAGTGAGATTCTTCCCATGAATCCTCAGCCATCAATTGGTTCAATTTGCAGCTGCATCCAATTTCCCTGAGGGTTCATCACCAGAGAATATGTATTGGTGGACGCTGCCAAGGCCCTCTGTAGGAGCAGGAGATTTATAGCTGTTACTTAGGTGGATGAGTCTCTTCACTGAAGGCATTTATCAAACTGGTGGTATAGGGCTATTGTTAGCCACAAAATGAGCCCATATGAGTCAAGCCCTCTCTCCCCCGCAAGGTGACTCCCCTCTTTGGGTTATGATTTATCTGGCTCCTTAGGCTGTGGAGCCCCGCCTCCTTTGCTTCCACCATGGTGCGCCTCCGCCTCTATGAGTGGAGAATACAGTGTGACTGTCTGTCACTGATGGATCGGCAATGCCTGCAGCAGAATAAGTCCGAATATCAGGAGAAAACTTCCTCCGCTCGATCATCACTATTACCATCACCACCAACAGAGTTAGTTTTTTGTTAAATTTTTTACCCACCACTGTTTTCATTCTCCTCACTATTTTTGATTGTGGTATCATGACAGTAAATTGACGCATATAAAATTCCTGCATGAATCTGTTAAGTCTTGTCTTCAGTTTAGACGTACAAATACAAATGCAGACTGCCATGCTATTCCATTGACCTTTAACTACATTCCAACATGAATCATCATACGTGCCTCTCTACAGGAGACAGATGTAGGTAAGGATGCTGGAGACTGGAGGCTATTGAAACAGACAAAGGAGGCTGTTGCCATGACATCCCGTTACATGCCGGCAGACACGTCATAGCTTGTTTTGTTAATTCACCTTAACCTTAGTCATGAGAGGAGATCAATATGAACATAAAACATCTGCATATAGCTGGAGAAGAATAACTGTTTGGCCCACAGGTTGGGTGCCAAATCAAATTTGAGAACCTGCACAACTTGCTTCTGAAACTGTGGAGCATGAGCTAAGACTGAGCCCAAGGTGAAGACTGGTGGAGACAAATGTTATGGTGATGTTTGAGGAACTCCCAGGGACTCTTGATAAGATTTTTTTTTATAAACAAGAAATAAGGAAAATATAAGATAAGAAAATACTGAGAAATATGGAAAGAAATAGATATAAGGAAAGGAAATTTCAAAGTTAAAGTCCTACCGTTCCCTCTAAAATCTAAAATTTCTGCACCACAAAAGGGAAAAGGAGTAGGTGAACTTGAAATCCTCAGTAACACCTTACCAAAAGAAGTGAACAACTTTTTTTCTCGGTGCCAGCATGCAACTTTTTCATCGAAACGCCTCTCTCAACCGCTTCCATGCCTTTCCACACATGTTGGGCAGCAAATGAATCAGCCCGGTGACTGCTGCGCTAATTGCGTCCCAACATGGTTCCAAGAGAACCAGCGCGCGCA
Organism: Centroberyx affinis; assembly: GCF_046629955.1. Classification (NCBI taxonomy): domain Eukaryota; kingdom Metazoa; phylum Chordata; class Actinopteri; order Beryciformes; family Berycidae; genus Centroberyx; species Centroberyx affinis. Next base: position 864,033 of record NW_027281952.1, read on the forward strand.
TCAACTTATAATAGCAGGCAACTCACGAGAAATATTTGTTGGGTCAAACTTACATTGCCAAATTAGGCGAGCGATTGTCGTAAAGTTAAACATGAGTCTAACTTCAAGTCATGAGAAGTAGCTTCATACTCACGGGTTCCAACAACACGCAGGAGAGAATAATGAAGACGCTTTTTGAAACTTCCATTATCATATCCTTAAAAAATCGTTAATAATTAGTTAACTGGAAATGTCTAGGCTAATTAAAAGACTTGAAATAGTGGTAATCCGCTGTAAATTTTGGATGGGTCCCCTTCCCTCCGTACGTTCCTGCGCACTGAGTGGAGTGTGAATTGCTCTGGTCTTCAAATCCTCCTCCTCCTCCTCCTCCTCCTCTGCTGCTGCTGCTGGGTTTTACCTTGAACAACTAACAACTAACCAATGAAACATCATCCTGGAACGTCAGTAGATGAGGGCGTGTGCACCAACACCTCCAAACGGTGTCCTTTCACTTTGGACGCAATGATACAGGCCCAGAGGAAATGCAGAAGAAGATGCAATCGATTTGTTTCATTTAAGAAAAAGACCTAGGCTACAGTAGTTCTATAATGATTTTTTTTTTTTTTTGCAGGATACTATAAATCAAAACAAATATCACAGAAAAATAAAAATGATACCACAGAAAATCCTATAATAATACCACAGGAGATAAATAAAATACTATTAAGTATAATCAGGTCACTATAAACTCACTATTGAGCACCACAGATACACTATGAGTGCTTAGTAGACTATAGTTAGACTATACAGTATAGTTAGTTATATAGCCTACTACTAGGTATATAGCCTAGTTCTACTATACTTCTAGTGTTTTTTTAGTCATGCTTGTGTAAAGGCACAGACTATTTTGCATAAGTTGCTCCTGTTCCATGCTGCACAAGTTAGCCATTTAGATTCATGTCACACATTATCCTCCCATAACCAAGGAGAAAAGAATGCCAGGCCTAGAAGGGCTTTATAAGACATTTTTCAAAGTCAGTGGTTCGGACAATATAGAGGAATATTCTGATAAATTGTCCACCTACATGCAAAACAATGTATATTAAAATTGATCTAAATCATGATGTAGTCACCAAATATGGAGCTGGCCATACCTCACACACACTCACACACAGATAAGACAATGCTGCACTCAGACAGTGATGCATAGTGCTCATACTTGAAGTGCACAAGGTTGGAGGAAACTGTGGAGAATAGGAGAGGAAGCGGGCTCATAGAGCTACTTAATAAGACTATGGAAGGACTGAGAAGTATTTCTGCTTCCTCTCCCCAGGTAGAATTTCTTCAGCGGAATGCAATTTGACTATCTGCTAACTGTTGATTTGTGTCAGTGAAAAACACGCAGTGTGTCTGTGTCTGTGTGTCTGTCTGTGGTCAGGTGGCTGCTCCGTCACTGCGGTCACTGTCACTGTCGCTGCAGTGAGGATTATTTCATTTACTTCCCTCCACGAGACAAACGCGTTATTGATAATCAAACACAGAACCGGCCTGTGTCCACTGCGTCCCATTAATTCCTCTGCTGGCACCATGTGGTTCTCCGTATGCCTTAACATGTGCTTTACTGCTCTGTTTTCCCATCTGACTCACCGAGGCTAATAAAAGCTTTGATGGACGTCGGATCAATCTTCCTCAGGGAGCAAAGTCAAATGTTTGTTTTCAGTCCTGATGGATAAATCCTGTGTAATTTCAGGGCAGACAGAACTACTTTCATCTTTTCATTTTTTTTTTTTTTTTGGTGACCATCCAGAAACACGTTTGCTGCTAAGGCCTTTTATGAAAAATGTTTCTCTGATCTGCATGCACAATCCCTTACTGGGGAGTTAATTTAATGCAAACCTTTATTAACATTGTCTGTGATCGTCAGTGTATTGTCTCTGTTTAGCTAATGGACACACATCTTATACAATTACTGTATGATCAGTTCACCATCTTCAAATCAAAGCAATGGTGTCATATGTTTACAGTAATTATACTAATTAATGTGGTACTGATTTATTGATGTTAAAATGCAACATGTAGCACCTTTAACAAGGAGGATGACACCTTGTCTGCCTCCCTAAAATCACCTTGTGGATTTGAGTGAGGATGCTGATGTGCTTCCTGTCAATCAGGCAATAAATGGCCTAGTTAGTTCTAATGGTGGTAATGATGGTGATTACGAAGGTGCATCAAACTCATTAAACTGAAATGACGATGAGAAAGTGAATTAACCTCCCAGCAAGAAGCCCTAGACCCCGGAGCAATGTAGTTCTGTTTGTGTGTATAGTGAGTGTGTGTTTGCTCTAATGCATAATGAGAAACTCAATAAACTCTAATAAAACTGTGAGAGGGGGAATGCTATTCAGTGAATCCAGTGGTACAACAGACGCATGTCACCGGATTTACAAAGTCCCACCTGCATTCAGGTGTTCAGGACTTTCCAGTAGTTTTGCTACTGCACAGTAGTTTTCACATCCAACTGATTTTTGATTCACAGCATGTTTCCACTTTAATCAACACTTTCAAGCCTCTACTTTCATTCACATGCAAAGATTGCTTCCTGCGTTACATGAATAACTGTATTTGTTCAAAATGTCAGATGGAATTTTATAATTTCAAGGTCCCAAAGTGTCCTCCTGGCAGGGACTTCTGAAGTATGAAAGAGGATTGCAGACTATTGTGTAAGCCAGCTATTAACACCATGCTCAGGAAATCAATGCAAAGAACATTTCATTTGCCTGTGGGTGTCCATGAGGCCTTGTTTTTGGATAAATACACCTCTTGTGCCCACCGTCCTCCACCCTCTGTTTTCTTCTCACTCAACATCAGACAGTTTTCCTGCAAAATCAGACTCTGCAATAGAACTTTAGTTTCTTATATGACATGGGATATGATTTGACAAAAGTATCCAGGCCTGATGCTCCGGAGCAACGTTTCCCAACCTTTTATTTTTATTTCACAAAATGTAGAGCTGTAAGAGTCTGTGAACGCAAGATTCAGATATATCTTTTGGCACATATGGCACATGCTCATTCGATTTTCCTTATTATTATTATGTTTTAATGAATAAAAAGACAGCATCTACATACAGAGAAGTTTTCAGAAGAGAGTATTAAATATGAGACTGAGGCTGCACCATGGGAATGAGGAAACACAACAGACAGTGGAGAGGAGCATGGGCAACAATATATTTAACATTATAAGCAACATTATACTGTATATTATACTTGTTTCCCTCGCCACATGACACTGTGCAGCTGGATAATAGATGCGTGAGGGAGAGAGGAGAGTCGCTATAATATGCGTAACAAATAACAATTGCAAAGCGATGATAATTAAATTTTCAGTCTCTATGAAGAACATCTATACCAGTGACAAATGACCTTATATTCTCATAGCTGGGGGAATTATATACATGTGTTTAAGCATATATCATGTGGCAGTGCTCATGATGTGCAGACATGGACAAATACCCTTAGGAATATTAGTAATATTAGACTAGTAAATGCACCCAAATGTGTACAGGTATCCATATTCTTGTGGGTATGAGAAGGCAAACACTGCAGTGTATCGTGTGGAAGGCTGTCCAGGTGTGTATGGAGGTTCGTGCCAAGAAGCCACACACCTGTTCACACTGAGTTTAGTCATGCGATGCTTCAGATGAGTGGAACTGGATTTAGCTTAGTCATGCAAAGGATTAAAACGGACTTTGTCACAGTGGTGAGGTGCTGAGCTGCTCACACTATCCATTTGTTGTAGACCATGCTAGGTGTATGTGTGTGTGTGTGTGTGTGTGTGTGTGTGTGTGTGGTGGAGGCAAGTATAAGTCGTTTCTCTTGGAAAGACAAGAAAATAGAGTATCAGAGGTGAGACCAAAAAATGCATGCTTAGAATTTCCACTGCATAATGCCATAATGCATTAATTGGTTGGCAATACCAAAACATTATGCATAAAATCACCTCTTGCAGAGTCAGAGCAGATATTGCAATGGTCCGTCAGTTGTTTGGCTTTAAGTCTGCAAGCTGGAATGAACATTGGACATATGTACAAATTGAAAGTGTATTAGTTGATGAGCAAAGTTCTTGGAAGAGGAAAAGATCTTCTTCCATATAGTATAGGTGGCATCTCTTACCCATTTATTTGTGATGGGTAGAGTCGGGGTGTTGTGTATGGAGAGTTTTACATAGACAGATGCTACAAAACCTGCCATTCTCATAGAGGTGATCATGTCAACCAGAGGATGTGAGTCGGGATATGAGCTCTAGGCGATTCTGTATGTTTTAAGAGCCATTCGGAGCTAGAGATAAAAGAACCAGGGAGATCCTGAGAGGGAATAGCAGTCTTTCAGATGTTGTAGATATCACCAAGGTGATAGATGCCACAAGAGGACCAATGGGAAATTAAAAGGCATCGAACCAGAGAGCAGAGAGTTGTGGCCTGAGCTGAAATCCCCAATAATTATTGATGAAATTAGGAAATAAGAGGCCACCAGATTTGAGCACAAGCTATAGATCCACATTGCATAAGAGTACATACTGTAAGGTACTGTATTGTCAGTGTCATCAAGGCGGTTTTCCTCCATGCAGGTTTGGAGACCGGGGTTTGCTTGTGTTTGAGTGGAAGGTGTTTCAAATAAAAACAATAAAACTGCTGTCATCATTTTGAACTGAATATCCTTGTTGTTCCAATGCACAGTCAAGGACAGCCAGATTCAAGGGGAATGAATCAACACCCGAATCACGCCAAAGTGTTTAACAAAGGGAGGAACGCAGCTTTGAAAGGATTCCTCCATTTACCAGTAGAGAATAGCAAACTTTTTTTTTTTAATTTATCACAAAGCCCAAGACTACCCCAACCACCCACTCAGGTGTCAGAGATGCCCTTGAAGATTTAGTAACATTTGTGAAAATTAATTTCTGAATTTGCTCAGGACAGCCACACCACCAATAGAGGAATAATTTGTGTCCTCTGTGTCCTGCAGTGTAGACCGCTTAGAAGTTTCCAATGTCAATAACTCTTTTCAAGCTCTGAAGATTAAAAAAAAATATATATACACAAGCCAGGAAAAAAAAAGAGCTGGAAACCAAGGATGGAGGTAGCTCACACATGACAGGAGAAAATATGACCGGCTGTGCATATTCAAAATCAAACACTGTTTGCCAAGAGTCGCCCGCATAATCTGGTACACACACAGAGAAAAAGGAAGCTGGCAAAGTCAATGACGCTTTACTTTATGATTCATGGATTGTATTACGTTGGTCAACCCTGATGAGAGCCGTGTAAAAACACAATCAGTAGATTGGTGTCGGCTGCTGCAGAGGGTTAGGGTTAGATGATGATGCCAGCCACATGAGTGCTTCCTTTACCGCATGTGACTGACACCATAAATGCAGCATGAGTCAGACTATCAATAATAATCGCTGCTGTCATGTCTGTCATGTTTGTTTACATATCTGCATCAGCACTGATTGGCTAGGCTACATTATACATCACCACACCTTATTAGCCATTATAACTGATAGCAAACCTATGAGGCCTGCGGGAAATGTAAACATACGTTAAAGTAATGCAAAATAGAAATGTTTATGTAAGAGCTGTGAGTATAAGGAGTTCCAGCTGCTTTTGATTCTACCACTGATTTGTTTTGTTAACAAATTGTTTATAACCCTAGCTGCACCCACATTTCCCCCTGGTGGGACATAAAGATAATGTGATGTGAACATTTACACGATGACAATTTAGGCAAGTGAGGAGTTCACTACACATGGCAAGCAGACGTTGTTTCAGGATAGGCTGTTGCAACTGAAGAGGACAAAAAGCTTCACCTCCCGGTTCGGCTTTAACCCTCAAACCACTGCTGCCACCTGGTGATTAAAATGCGCATGAGCAAAATGATGCTCGTATCCTATTGGCTGACCTAGCACGACGCAACGTGGGCAAACGAGGAAATGAAACCAACATAATAGAAGCTTTTGTTTTCGATTTATTAGCCTGAACTACAGGTGTGTCATAGTTTTACCCTGACAGTTTGAACCAGGTAAGTTTTGTTCCTCTATTCTGTTTTTTTTTTTCCAAACATCTTTCAAAGAAGTGTGACTTACTCCTAACCTGCCAGATAATGACAGTAGTTAAGCTTGAGTTTTGTTAATTGTGTCATTGTTTTGGTCTTGTGAATGTTGAATAATTGCGTGTTGTAGTGTTCATGGCATGCTTTCTCTTTTCTTTGAAATACAGAAACAATGAGTGACTTCCCAATTAACCCCTTGGTTTTGATTGGTGTGGGGTCCAGCTTTGCATTCTCTGGCTTGTTTTACCACTTATACCAAGAAAAGAAAAATGAGTTACAAAAGCTTAAGGCATGTAACGTTACACTACATAATTGTATTTCACTGCCCTGAAAATACTTCATACAGTTCTGTTTTTGCAGTGAAACTGAAAACACTTACCTGAAAGCTTTCTTGTCAATTTTAGGAAATACCCATTTTCAAGCCAGATCAACATCTGGTCAAAATACTGAAGGCATCCCCCCACAAGAGACTTCAGTATGTTGCTGTAGAAGGTACACATATATAGAAAGTGAACACTGAGGATTTAAATCAAAGAGCAAATTGAAAGATGGTTTACAGATCTGTTTTATGTTGATTACAGGCCTGGTGCAGGCAGACGGGGAGCCTCTGGTCAGCCAGTTTGTCCCACGGTGCTTTGGTGTGATTCAGAAGATAGGCGTGGAGGAGCACTGGAAGTACTGGAACTCTCTCACCAAAACATGGTACGTCAAAAAACACGAAATAAACCCAATGATAACAGTTTATAGCTTCGTTTGTCATTCTAAACAACAAGACACCGATTCCACTTCCAGGAACTCCCGGAGGACGAACAAGCAGGAGACCAACAACTCGGTGCCGTTCAGCCTGGTGTGCCCCGGCGCCTACATCAGCGACCTGTACGTGAAGGTGCAGAACCCGCTGGAGGCCTCCGGCTGCTTCCTGGAGCGGGTTTACCACCGGGTGAGGCGCGCCGAGGAGGGCTTGGTGGACGTGGTGGTGCAGGGCCTCAGCGGCGAGAAGCCCGTGGCGCGTGAGGAGAGCGAGCAGCTGCTGCGCGTGGGCAGCACTCTGACCGGGTTCGGCGAGGTGGTGCTGGAGGGAGGCCGCGCGATGAGGCTGCAGGCGCCGCAAGATGGCCGCCAGTACATCCTGGTGCCCACGGACCACAAGAGCTTCATGGACAGGCACGAGAGCTCGGCGCAGATGTGGAAGGTGCTGACGGCGGTGTCCGGCATCACAGGGGCTTCTCTTCTGGCCGGGGTCGTCTACAGCTTGGTGGGACAACGGGACGACAGGTCGAAGTAGGCCTGAAGAGGTGGAGAATGTGGGTTTGACGGCTGTAAAAGCTGTGATACACTTGGCAAGCCTTGGGAACACTGCTTCAGGTGTTTTGTCAACAGAGTCATACTGATAGCACGGCACATATTTGTTGCTAAGGTAAATTCTGATGGATATTTTGCTGTTTCACTTGACTCCCCGTCCTGTCAAGTTGCCAGGTGCATCACAGCCTTAACTGTGATGATTACAGTTAATGTATTCATAGTTACTCTAAGCCAAAATTATACCAAATTATTTTTTTCTTAAGTCACTGTTCATAATGTGAGAATCAAGCACATAGTACTGGAACAACTGAGAGGACCATGCATCTAATGCAGAACGTTTTTGTCTGACTGAGATATAAGCTGTGTGAGTCACAAATGCAGAGCAAATGTGTGTCAAATGGATTATTTTTTAATTAAATTGTATTTTGTTGTGTTGAATGAGAGGATTCGCCGTCTGAGAATTAGGAATGTGGAGAAATGTAATTATTAAGCTCTCATTAATTTGACTTGTCTTCCGCTTTAACTCTGTATTGCAAGATCTTAAACTGTGAATCTGATCAGAGAAATAACTTTCATTCCATCACTGTCAGTCCAGCTTTCCAGTCAGCATATGCAGACAGGCTGGCATGAATTGGTAGGTGCAGGTAATGTGGACTGTACCAGTTTAGCAGATAATCTCCTACCTCTTATATTGCAGTGTTTCGACTGTATTGTTGGTGAACTGCAGTCAGTGTGTTCAGTGTAAAGCAGCAGCACTCAACACTGGTATACACTGGTAATAGAATGACCGTTTTAGTCTTGTGTGTAGTCAATAAAACCTCTTTTCAATAACTAGCTGGTAGCAATAGTTTAATTTTGAGTGACACATTTTCTGTGATATTTGGTTGACGTACATGTGGATGATTTTAAAATGTGGCGACAACATTTTCCAAAGGGTCCCAGGTTCTTTCCTCTTTATTTGGATATTGACATCAACTTGCACTGTACAGAGGACATATTGATGGTTATTAGTGGCGGAAAGCTGCTGTAGAGGTTAAAACAAACTGCCACAACAGGCTCAAGTCTCTCACACCCATTATGCACACAACGCTTTCTTTAAAGTTTGCAGAGTGTTGTCTTTGTCCCTTCTCATGCGCTCCTCATTATTTGCCTTCCTCTTCTGAAGACTCATCCTCAGCCTCCTCCAGCCACTTGATGAACTTCTGAAGCTGATGGGGGGGGGGGGAGCATAATGCAAAAATACATAAAAATAAGGCTGTAGTAAATACTGCATTATTGCAAAGCCATGACAATTTCAAGGGTTGGGAAAAACCTAAGTGAAGTAAACAAAATAAATATAATTCTGGTGTGTAAATATATAAAATATCATCAATATCCAGGCACAACTGTTAAACACCAATGGCTTTCGGCATTGCACCTTTCTCAGGGTGATCAAAGAAAGACAAGACAGATAATGAGCCGATTGGTTTTTAAATCCCCTCCATACCCTGTAAAGGTATTTTATACAGACAACTCAATGATATTTCTCATTTCTGTTTTTTTTTATTATTTATGTTGAGCTGGGATCAGCTGCTGATAATGCAATATTAATGGAAACTGCAATTGTGTTACATTCCTATGACAAACCCTTAAGATGTAGAATAGTAATGTGCTATACAGCTCCATTTCCCTCTGTACCCCCCTCCTCACAGTGTACCTACCCCCTGGTTCTTGCGGAGCTGCCTGCTCTTGTCGGTGGTGGCTCCCTGGGAGAACCAGCGCAGTATGATCTCCTCCTCCAGGATCTCCAGCTGGTACATGTTCATCAAGACCTAGAAAAAGAAAAAAGAAGAAAAGACAGCAGCATTTTCAGCTCCAGGATAATCTGAAAGTACAATCCACGCTTGATGACTGCAGATTAAATGCTATGCAAAGTCACTGAAAGTTTTGGCTTTTTTGGAACATTCTGGCTGTAATTGAGTTTATTTTTGCAAAAAAAGTGTCTGCAGATTCATGACAGTGCAAGGTATATATAGTGTTGAGTTTCCCTGACCTTGACCATAGCTCCCCAGTGGCTCTCCTGCTCTAGGAAGTATTCCTCGAAGGCAGACAGACAGTCCAGATGGTCCTGTGCTCTCTTCACATAGTTCTTAAAGACCGGCGCCCATTTCTTCAGCAACTGAGAGGAGGATGAGGAAAAAGAAGAAATGAAGATCACTTTTTTTCCCATCTGCATCCCTTTGTCTAGACGCTATCATGTCTACAGTTACAGGAATGTGTTGTGAAGAAAAAAAATGTAAATGTTATTTACGGGCAGAAGGAGAGCAGCGTATTGGGCTGTGGTGAGCTGTGGGACTTGCTGCTGGAACGGGAACTCCAACACCACTCTGGTCAGAATCTGCATGACCTCCTTCAGAGTGATATTGTAGGCGTACCTGCGGAGAGACAGCATGTTGAACCGAACGTCCGGCAGCAATCGCTTTGAAGACGGAATTCCTGGCAAAGGCGAGTTAGTCCTTACTTAAGAGAGTTGATCTCGAGCACAAGATTGTCACAGCCGATGTTTTCCTCCAGTCCTCTCTGCAGAGTCCCGAGCACCTCCATCTGAAACACTGCACATGGAAAGACAGCAGCTATTGATCCTTGACTCATAAAATGAATTTAAAAAAAAAAGAAGGGACAGTACACTGATCTAAGTGGTAGAGGAGGGGAGACACAGGAGAGAAAGCTTACATTTACATTTGAGGCATTTAGGTGTATCTGATATCCAGAGTGACTTACAACAGTAGAATAGGCTTAAATTCCTATATCAAAATTATAAGCGACCACAAATAAGGAGTGTAATAAACCAATCAATCAATAAATAAATAGAATAAGAAGTTAAGGAGAGAAATAGACAGGGTTCCCACAGTGGCCCTGATGTAAAATTCTGTGACTTTTCCATGATTTCCCATAACTAAGTCGGACCACTTCCATGACATAAAAATGTTTCCTAATGTTGTTTTTCTAAAGGGTCTAAACAGTCTGGTTTCCACTACAGCTGAAAACCACCATCTAATCCAATGAAACAAGTTGTAAAATACATTCTGGTATATTGCTGTAAAGTGACGCATTTGTAAAATTCCCTGATTCCCCAGAGAATTTATCAAGACTTTAACTGGAATACACCTCAAAATTCCATGATATCCCAGAAATCCTATGACCAGAGGGAATCCTGGCTAGAAGGGATTATTTAGATTGAGTAGAGATTGGATATCATTCCCTGGTGAAGGGGGTGAAGTACTTAGGGTTAGGGTTAGGAGATTTGATCCTAGGCCAGTAGGGGGCAGTCATATGGTTCCAGAGGCAGGGGGATTTAACCAGTCAAATTTCTCCAGACACAAACCCCCCCTCTCACCTTTGACGTCGTCCATTTCTGGGGAGGGGATAACTGGATCGTCTGAGTCGTCGGGCTCACTGTCCTCGCTTTCACTCTCAAGGTCCGGGTTCAACACCAAGCCTGGCGGACAAGAAACAAAACCCAGGCTGCTGGGACTGTGACTGTATCACTACAGGAAATGCAGATTTTAAAGAGCTGCTGTCCTACCCCAGAGACACTGGGACAGCTCCTCCTCCTCTGTGTCATCCAGACCGCTGGCCTTCCAGATGTAGCCTTTCCCTTCCGTTCCGACCTCTGCCGGGTTAAACACTAGAGGACAGGAGAAAAGTACAGCTTACTGGCAGCACAATGACACGGTTTGTGAAATTCTGAACGTGGTCAACGCGTCCGTACACACCTTTCTGTTTGGTTTTGTCTTTACTGTGACCAACCTCAGCGTCGTCACTCAGGAATTCATCGTCGTCATCTTCCTCCTCCTCGTCTGGATGGTGCATGGACACCACAGTGCCTTCCGGTAGAGAGATGTTTGGTCCGATCACCACCTAGAAACAGTCCGTCTGCAGATTAGGTCCGCTGCCTAGTATTTCCTCATGCACTTAAAGCTGCACTAGGCAAGATTTTTTATCTAAAAATACACCTGTCCTATCAGCCTAAATCACAAAGTGAGGCTGTAACAGAGAAGTGTGTCACATCCCCATTTCTGATGTTGGGTATCACACACAAAATTGGCTATTGCAGTCCTTAAAATTCATTCAGTTACCTCTCACTGCAATTGGGGGACGCTAACATGCAAAATTGTCTAGTGCAGCTTTAAAATGGAAAGCAGTTCTGCTATCTTGTTAACACAAATATAATCTTCCATCAGCTACTAGTTAGTTGCAAATAGGAATTAATGATGCCAATATATGCTTTGCTTACATTGTATGCCAGTACACACTGCTTATTAAGCTTCACTCCCTCTTTGACCTCAGCCTTGTCGCAGACCACAGACTGGCTAATCGCCGCGCTACTGGCAATGTGAACATTATTCCAGATGTAGGCACGGTCCAGGATTACGTTGTCACCTGTTGCAACACAAAAGAGGATCATTTACTCAACTTTTATACCCGTTTCCTCTCAATCTCCTATATTCAAACACACACAATTTAGCACTTTGCCAAGGAAAGCTCTAATCCAAGTTTAATCTTAGCTTTCGATGGTTTTAGGTACTTACCTATGGTGCAGTTGTTGCCAATGACACTGTTGGAGATGTAACAGTTGGCGCCGATGCAGGTGTCGCAGCCAATCAGGACGTTCTCCTCCATCTGGCTGCCGTGGCCCAGACTGACTCCCGAGCCTCGGTAGACATTGTGGCGAGAGTGCGTGCAGCTCCGTCCCTTCTGGTCCGTGAAGTTGGCCTCGGGGGTCAGGGGGTAGACCCACCGACGTACGAGGTCCGACGACACAGAGTCATACATGAGCAAGTTGGACACTCGGGCGCCATAACCGTCCTTAGTGACATGCATGTGTATCTGGTTGCCCAGGATCTAGATAGGGAGGAAATGTATTAAGGCTTGAGTTTTACTAAATAGCATTTGTGTTGGTACAGAATCCACATTCTTGTGTAATACCTCTTCGTTGACCAGAAGCCCTCTGACAAAGTCATTCCTAGTTTGGTAGTCAAAGTTGTCAGTGAAGAGCTCAGCAACCTGAAAAACGACAAAACTGTTGTTAGCATTGTCAGCAATTATGAGTTCCATAGCTGCTGTGTCTGTCTGGAAACTGACCTGCGGGGAGCAGATGCTAATGTGGCAGTCCAGGAGGTCATGTCTGATTTCAAACTCATCACTTCCGCCGTGGAAAATGTTCTGCAGAGCACAAAGAGGAGCAGCTGTCACTGGGGAGTCCAACAGTAAAGTCTGCTGAAGGTATGAGAAACTGCTGAACGGTCTGTTACCATGGGGAACTGGAGCTTCTTCAGCCCTTGTGTCTTCTGGTAGTGCAAGACGCGCTGGCTCTTACTGTCCATGGCAACAATGATGTCATCCTCCTCACAGCGGGACTTGTGACCGGGCGACGACTCCTTGAAGATCATCGTCATCACCGAGATGTTCTTCTCCATCTTTCGCCGATGCCTGAAAAGAGCACAAATTGTTAGATTAGACAGCTAACAGCAGGACTAGGGATCACTCAGATCATCATCGCTCCAGATTTTACTTAACTGATCTCTCACCTGTGCTCCTGTAGCGCCTGACTGACATCAACATTTGAAACCACATCTCCGTATACCAACACAAAGTCTGAGCGCACGAGGTTCTTTGCATCTACATCCCTCAGCACATCGCCCAGGGAGCGGTACAGGTCTGAGGTGATGATGTGGACCGTGTTTGGAGAGGTGGGCCGACACCATTTTGACTTCCTGTCAGGCACAGTGTCAAGTCAACATCATTATAAAGCATATTCTGCACCAAAAAGGTTATTCACAAAGTGTCAGTGAAATCCTCACTCACAGCAAGTGTTCCTTGATCTTATTGGACATCCAGCAACAGAAGACGAATGTTTCTTGCACCCCAGTTGAAGTGAGAAACTCCAAGGTATAGTCGATCATGGCAACATTGCCCAGCGGTAGTAAAGCCTGGGAACACAAATAAGAGATGACGTTTGCAGTCAAAGACTTAACTGAGCAGCCTCATGATGATCACTGAAAAATCCTACAATGACGTTAGAGAAAGACAACACTTCCATTTCAGCATGGGCTTTTAAGCTACGTGTTTAACCACTTCTGTTAAGCTAGTTCAGGCAGTGTGTAACACTTTACCCCACCATGACTTGGCCCTGTCAGTGTCAACAGCATGTACCAGTGTAGCTGCCATTAGCATTGCAGCTAGCTTATCTCGCTGCCTACCCTCGGCTGGTCTTTGGAGATGGGGAAAAACCTCCGGTTGAAGCTGTCTGCGATCAGGACGGCCTGCAGCGGCTGCTCCTCTTCCTCCTGGTCACCTGCACCTTTTCTACCCGAAAGGCCAGAGCCTGAACGACTCTGTTTTCCCCCTTTGCCGGCCATGTTTGACTTCCCTGCTACCAGCGCTGTCGGCAGAAACAACGACGGTGGCGGCGGTGGGACAATATTCTTTCGCTGTGTATTTTGGTTAATAACTCGCAAGTTGGGGTTCAAAGTGCTACATGGAGGTTCCAGTCATGGGGTGTCCTTACTTTCACTATCATTTGAGTCACTATAATTGATCCTAAAAAAGAGAATGTACAAGAATGAGTGTTTTTAACTCTTCATCTGTTTCATCTCCAGACATACAATGTAGACTGCAATGATGCAATACTAACTCAACAACAGACATTGATCACGTGAGATAAAATGTTAGTAAGCTGGGGTCCATGGCCACCTGTGTGTCAGTTTGGGACATGAAACTGTTAGAGAACCCTTAAACTAAGCAACCAAGTGCGTTTGTATTATAATTCTTATTTTTATTCTTATCTTGTACCGGTACTGGTAAGTGGGTAGTACACCATCCTAAGCTTCAATAGTATAACTGTTTTACATAGGTAAGTTCACTATTTGCTGATACTGTTCAGTTTCTGAACTGCTGAGTAGGCTCCGTCAACCTACAAGGGTAAGATGCTCTATTGGCTTACTGATGTTGAGTATTTGGGTGATGCATAACAGTTGATTGCCAAGATGTTAAATTAATTGCATTATTATGAGTATTATGGTCACAATGATGAGCATTACCATCACTGGTCAACCAAGGCTGCCTCATGTCCTACTAAATGTGTGACAAAAAGCTTAACACAGTTAGGATGCATTTTCAGGTCGACTTTATTGTGTAAACGTTGAAGTATTGTACATCTGAATAAACATGTAATACTTTAACAGAGACAAATTCATCTAGCTCCTGCCATATAACAGTTTAGACAGCAACCTTCATTTACTGTCCTGTGAAAGCTCAACAGTTTTTTAAGATGTTCTTAATAAACTTAAAAGTTTCAGAAACAGAATGATTATTTGTGGTGTTCTGTAATCTTCTTGGCATGCTCCAACACAGAGTCATACCGAAGGGTCTTGGATGTCCAGGAAGATGGGATTCCCTGAAGCCCAATCTGAGAAAATCAAAATAGCATATTTCATGAGTCATCAGACATAAATGACAGTTATTACTACTAGTTCTATTATTAGGCAGTTCATCAAAGCTTTTACATTTGCTGTTCTACACACGTATTAGGTGCTAAATTATGACACAAAAGTATTATATTTCCGGTGTTCCATAGCAGATTCAACTCCCGAATGAATGAACGAACGATGAGTGAATGAAGGGTAGTCACAGCCTCCTGGCGTACCTGAGCCCCAAGACAGGCCCCAATGAAGGAGCCTCTGCTACAGGTGCATCCCCCGCAGCTCATGGTGTCCCTGATGGCCTGCTCATACCGCTCGGCTGTCAGGGTCCCATGCAGCGCTGCTTGGAACGCACCAGGCAAACCTGCAGCAACATCAGAATGGGAATGAAGGGAAGGAATCTTGAACTTCAATTTGTCTACTGTTGTTGGTGGGAATTCTAGACTTCTATTCACGCACACATACAGCATATTACTATTGAGTTCCCGGTACAAGTTGATTACGACTCATTCCTTATCTAAAGTAAACCCTGCTGTTGAAAAAGGTTAAAGGGAGTTTAGTGAAGATACCTCATGTGTTTGGGAACACAGTGGGGATTAGCTCCTGTGGAGTCTTGGATAGATTCTCCTTTACCTGAAGAATATGCCCTAAAAACAATGAGAAAACAAGTACAGTTAAAACTTATATCAATTAAATACCATAATCATAGTTAAGTAAATCTCTAAAATACATATGTTCCTGTTTTTTTTAATTGTATTCTTTGATTTTTTTGATCGAGAAATTTAATAAGCGTTTTAAAACCGGGTAAAAATACGCTCAAATTATTAAAAAGATTTGAACTACTTCATAGTTAAAGCTCTGGAGATGTAGTAGAGACCATTTCTAGCCCAAAATAAAGAAGAATGAACCATTTAATCCCGTCGGTCACATGACTTCAGTGTGGTGAAGCGGCACTGCGGGCCTCACATACCGATCACAGCTTTGTCCAAGTCCTGCGGCTGCTTCCTGTCCGGGTCGCTGAGCTGGTCCAGCACTGCGTCCAAGGCTTTTGGATCAGCGCCGTTCAGGATGTAATGCTCCAGCAACCTGGGAGATAATAGTGTGTACTCCATTATGTATGCTAATGTCACACAGATCTGCACTTACCGCTTGGTCTCTTTCTCTGTCTTAAGTGATTTATGAATAAAAACAGATTGAATTTGCTGTCATGTTTTTTGTTTTTTTTTTAAATCCTGCACACCTGAAATTTAGTCACTCGTTAGAGAAGTCACGACGGAGGACTTCTGCTGCATTCCAAGTCAGAAATTCCTAGTTCCTAATTCCTAGGTGCGTACAACCTCCAGTAGTTCTAATGGACCGGCTTCGGAAAAAATCAACGAAAGAAATATGGACGCAAAATTTGATTTACCCAACGTAAAATACTGCAACATCTGCTGTTATGTCAATGGCATTTGGTAATGTTAGCTAGCTAGTTAGCATGAAACGTTAGCGAGTGCAACTTTACATTTCAAATTTTATATGTTTAACCATTTACCACACAGGTGTTTTTAATACATTTAGGGTCACACAATGCTGAAATGCTCAAATTTAAGTGTATTTTGAGGATTATAAACATGTTAAAAAGTAGGGCTGTACAGTGTATGCCGCCATATTGACATGGCAAACTCAGCTGAGAAATTTTGCCCCAGTTTCCTGCTTGAAATTCTGACTTGCTCCACTGCATTTTTGTTTTTTGGTGGCAGTTGGAATTTCTGGCTTTCTGGAACGCAGCATTCAACTCTCCCACAGCAGCACACTTTATTAGTGTTATGTTTTGTCATTTGTTAGCTATGTTGTTAAAAGCAGATTTGGCCTTACACAGTAAGTACTCATTAGCAATTATCAGTAATTAGAGACATTAGTGAGATTAGTCCTGGTTACTGAATGTGCCGCATTACCTTGCTGCTGCCAGAGTCTCTGCCACACACGCGTCGTTGTTCTGTGTGACACGGATGGCTTGCTCCACCTTCTCCAGCATGTCAGGCTTCCCCGCATAAAAAGCCACAACAGGAGCCAGTTTTGCTATTCCATCCATCTGCATGTCTGTCTCACAGCCTGTGGCAATGAAAACACATAGGTTAGAGATGTTTTCCTTAGTAATGCGGCAGTTATCACAGCTGTGATTCAGTATTGCAGCTTTACCTGTCTCTTCTTTGCCCGCATCAACATTTTTCAGGAAGCCCTTTAAACTCGCTTGTCTCCATGGTCCCTCGATGGGCAGCTGAGGTCTTGGCCCTGGCATAGACAAAAAAAAACAAAAAAACATCAGCATTGTCATCAGCCTATGAAAATAAGAAATGCTTTGTTTTTACCTTTTATTTGTAATTGTATCAATGCTCATTCTCTGTGTATGTTGGAGGAGATGAATTATTTTTTCTTATGCTTACAATAGACTAAACCTTCCTCCATTGCTTCAGTTTTCTTACCTCCTCTCTCTCTGTAAGGATCGTTGACCGGCGTGTCATACTCTGATCCAGGCCCAAAGAATTTAAGTGTGCGTTTCTTCAAATCATCAACATTTAGACCTGGGCAAATGGGATGATACAACTTAGCCAACAGCCTCACATCAAACACAAGACTCACACTGTCAGATATAAACCAGTATCTTATAGTGCAGTCCAACCAGAGACAGTCAGCAGCACCAGCCTACCTCTGACCTGGTATTGTGGTCTAACACTCAGTGGTCTGTCAACAGTGTAGAGCTCACTGTGCCGGGGTGAAGTTGGGTGAAGTGGCCTTGAAGCTACATCCACTTTCAGTTTACTCAGAGAGCTACAGTAGGGATCTGTGGTCAGACCACAAAGGTTTCAGAAGCAGCCAAAAAGAACAGCCAGCGGCTTTGGATGAGTACACCAGCGTATGGAAATCCATCTCATGACTAAGATAGGAATTTCTGTATCACATGATGGTATAGCTATGTTAACAGAAGGCTCATACTCTGCCCTCAGCTCCTGGTATAGCTGCCTACTGCCTGTTTAGGGTCTAGTGTAGGTGTAGTGTGGATGAGGACATGTCCAGAGCAGATGCTGAGGGTGGTGGTGAGGATTCTGGGACGATGCAGCTTCCAGTTCAGCCTTCTGGAAGTGTCACAGGCCTAATCATACAAACAACTGTGATAGGAAGTGCCCACTTGATAACACAATGACACACCTACTCTCAACAACCCTCTTTCCTATAGCATCCAAGCTAGGTTCCTAGATGCTGTGTATTGGTAAATTTGAAGTGATCTTTATTCTGCTTCTCTGGAGTTAGTATGCCAACAGGATGAAGCAGCAAGCCTACCTCCACATTCAGACAAGGACTCCAGCAAGACGTACGCCTGGTCTCCGTAGCAACTCTGTTTCCCCGTCTCCCTCCTGTAGAACGGGTTGGCCGACTCGGGACGGAACTCCAGGTTGGGATCCTGGGCCAGGAAGCCGTTCACCTTCTGCAGGTCATACACCCAGTGGAGGGGCTGCGCTGCAGGGGATGAGTCGCAGCTTAGGGCATTTTCATTCTCATCTGAGCCAGGAGATTCTCAAATTATGGGTAAAGACTCTGGATAATACCAAAAAAACACCAGAATTTGAGCAGAAGATTGCTTCCTGATCCTAACCGGGATGTCTGGCCTTGAGTTTGTGAGTCTAATCATATGGCTTTATGAGTGTTATTATGAACAGGAGGAGTCCAGTTTCACCTCTGGGCACTTCATCGATTAAATAAGTAAGATATATTGAAGACTTTTTCAATGTATTACCTGCTGCATCTGCAACGGCTGATCCTACGATGGCTCCAATAGCTCTGTTGCCCAGAGCTACGGCCATCTAGAAAAAAAAAAGTTCAGATCATTATTGTATTGTAGTAGCATGTTTAAGTTTAAAATCTATGTATGCAACACTATCAGAGCAGGGAACTCAGCGTGGAGCATGGAGTAAAGGTGGGGAAAATCAAACACGTAGCTATTGTAGACTGTGTTTACATAATCTCTTGTCTTCCAAATATATTGTTTCTTTCCGGGGTTTTTAAGACTTAATAATTAGGTCTGACAAAACTAATTGGTTCACGTCAGGTCTTAACTGATTGGCTGGAGGGCATTTTGATTATATCTGCAATCTACTGCTTTTCCTAACCGGGATGTTGCTATATCTTGAAAGTATTTTGTGAGCTGAGTTGACTTTGAAGCATAGACTCTCGAAAATAAGATTCAAAATCACGTCAACTGTTTAACAAGTAAACTGAAACTGAATTTCAAACACGTAAATACGATTTCACACCAATCACACAGCCAAATTCAGTTGCCTAGTGGCAAACATATGAGAGAGCTATTTGTGTATATTTTTTCGGGACAGAACAGTTCTTCATGTCTTAATCACCATTAGACGCGTCTTCACCATCTTAAAGCTAGTGTGAACGGTTTGAAAGGAGGAACAATAACGACATCCATGACAGGAACCTGCACCGTCTTTCTCATGTGACATGAATGCAGCGTTGCTAATCTGGCTGTTAGCTTTCGGGAAAACAACAATAGCCTTGGTGAAGACTGTGGGGAAGAGCTGGGCTGTCCTAAGATAACTAATGAATTCAGAAAGTGAGTGTCAGTCGCCTTAGACGTTACTGTACCGTGCACTGTATTAATGTAGGTTAAATAGCCTATAGGTTGACATTGTGAAAGTCTTACCTTACGCTAGATTCCTGCTCCGTTTCAATTGTGTAATACCTAACGTTACTAATGAAAACAGGTTGTTCCTCCTGGCTGCGGGACTGTCACGGGACCTATTTGTTTTAGCCTTCTCTCTTCTAGGCCATTTAATTTCACCCTACAAACAAATGCACGCCTCTAAAATGTTACGAAAGGGTTTTACCCCGCCCACAGGGAAGAGACTGCTCCCCCCTCCGGTCACATTCCCAACTGCACCCTTTGACAGGCTACAATAAATTACTAAATTAATTGTCAAGGCGGTTACACCACATTGATATGGTTACAAGCTGTATTAATACTATAATAATACATTCCATTGCAATATAACATTGTAGCATACAGGTAGTCAAATTTAATTAAAACAAATGTGTATTAATATGGAAATGAAATGGACATTTTATGCAATACACTGCACATTTAATTTTGCCAAACTAGTGACTATGAAACAAGTGACAACTAGCTTAATGCTTCAAGCTCGCCATCTGTTTTGTCTGTGAAGCTGACCAATATAGCAGCTTAAAGTATCAAACCCAAGTATGTCAGTTGTACATTCAAATTTCCCAATAATTCCCAGCATCTAGGCTAAGATGATGACAACAGTAAAGTAAGTATGAGCATCCAAGATGAATAGAATGAACACTGTCCTTCTTATGGACAAACCAACAAATAGAGGCTCTCTACCTGGTAGGCCTAAAAATGTAAGTGAAGATTCAACACAGAAAAACGCAGTCTTAATTAAGTGTTAAGTGTTAACTCTGAGATTGTTAAAAATAAACACTATGCCAGTGCTTATATCAGTCCAGACCCACCAGAGTTAATTTAACACTTTTAGATAGTTTTGAACACACACTCCAGAATCATATCAGCTCTACAACCGAACACACACTCCCATCAATACTCATCGAGTCCAGATTTTGCTGTGAAGACATTATTGCTGTATCAGTACAACACTGCTGGGAACCTGTTAAGGCAAGGCAAGGCAAAGGCAAGTTTATTTATATAGCGCATTTCAGCAACAAGGCAATTCAAAGTGCTTTACATAAAACATTAAAAGCATCGAGACAAAGTGAAAAAGATAAAATTCATATAAAAGAACAAGTAAAATGCATTGCATTAAAAGAATCAAATCAAGTAAAATAGAAAGATATTTTTACCCCCCTAAAGGAAACACAGAATCAAGCGGCGTTACTTCTTGGTATTGAGTAGTCACTCTCACACTGGTGACACTGTCACAGAACAGAGGGCCATGCAGTTTTCGGAGCAGAGGAAGGAAATATTGTGATGTGTTGTATTGGACTTCTAGTTGGTGCAAAATAACAACAGTAAGATAAGGCACCGTGCTGCTTACACCAGCCTTCCCAATGTGAGCAAATGACCAGAGTGAATGAAGAGGTTTAATGTGACCAGTGGATATGACAAGTCTGCTGAGCTGTGCCAAGTCTCAAGAGTGCACTACCATATTGACCATGTTGTCATTTGTCATTCGATATTCCTTATCATTTTTCTATATATTTCTTATATTTTGATATTTTTACACTGCTTTGCCCACCTGCATCTACTCCATTTTGCAAAAACCTTCACCAAGCTTCCCTTTTTATGTGTGGAAGCCAGGGAAAGGGGAAATCTGGGGTACAGACAAACTGTTCTGCGCTGAGTTTGAGTCGAGTCAAGTTCAAGTCAAACTCAGACATTTATAAAGCGCCATTAACAATCAGGTTCAAAGTCCTTTACAGAGAACAAAGTACAAAATGCTAATTAAAAACTAGATAAAAACAAGAAGCAGCACATCATAAACTCCAAGGCATGGGGCCACAGCTTGTGTGTGTGTGTGTGTGTGTGTGTGCTCACTGGCCACAGTTAAATGGGATCTGCTGTCCAATAGGCATCTTGGTTGCCAAGATACAGAGACTCTCATCCATAGAGAAAGTCTAAAAGGCAGAGTGTGTGTGTGTGTGTGTGTGTGTGTGTGTGTGTGTGTGTGTGTGGTGTGTGTGTGTCGTATAAACTGAATAATTATATGAATTTCATCCTACTTGCAGCCTTGCTGTTCTGTACCTTCAGTGTTGGAGCCTCTCACTCCCTCTAGAGATTGGTGTTGCCTTGCTGTAAAAATCACATTTCATGCACTGTGAGCTGTTCAGGTAAAATTACAGCAGCCAATAATGTGATATGTTGTTTGGTGAACAGGATACATTAGGTTTCATGGCTCACCCCATTCTGTTCTGCCACATAGACATGAACTGACTGAATTATTCTATTATTCCTTAGTTCCTTGGCCACGGTAGCGGAAAACAGTTATGGGGGGTTGTTGACCCCTGGTGGACTTAATGTCACTACATGAGGTGAAAATGAAACTCTCTCTCTCTCTCTCCCCCTCTCTGTCTCACTCTCTCTCTCTCTCTCTCTGTCCTCCCCTCCTTTCCTGTGAGCCTCTCCCTCTCTCTCTCTCATATCATTTTCTCAAATGTTTACAGTATATGCAACACAGTGAGCCACAGTTCAGCTTGATTTGTCTGCAGTCAATGACACCAGATAGAGCTGGTATATCTGAGCTGACCCCCCCCCCCCCCCCCCCCCCCCCCCCCCCCACCTCCACACATACACACACACCCACGCACACACACACACACACACACACACCTACAGTGCATCTCCCCGTCCCTCTGACCCCCTCCCTCCTCCTTAGACTGCATCTTTCTGCTGTGATTACATACTGTAGGCTTGCACAGTATGTGTGTGTGTGTGCATGTGTGTGTGTGTGTATGTGTGTGTGTGTGTGTGTGTGTGTGGCAGTGGTGGGGGGGGGGTTAGGTATTATGAGACCAAGTAGCGGGGCTTTTATTTATAGCTTACCTCTCCCCTTTCAATTTGTAAACTAATATCACAGGCAATCATCACAAACACACACACACATGCACACATGTACTGTGCACAAACACACACACTGGTGCATGTATTGAACAGCCTCAAACATGTCCCCCCCCCCCAAAAAAAGTAGTCCTGTCTCCCCCCCCCAAAAAAAATAATAATAATAATTCTACATCTATGTTTCACTTTATTCTGGAGTCAGGACTAATGGCCGTCCCACTAAGTGACACCTATGTAAGTCTGCTGAATCCTTAGCAGGTGCACCGCCCTCCTCCTCTCTCCCCATGTCCCGGGGTGACCTAGTGCCACATTCTAGCGCTGCGCAGGTGCCAGCAGCAGCAAACAAGACACCCGCACCACCACCCCTCCCCCCTCCCCCCTCCCCCCCTCCCGATATGTGCTTCTCCGTCCTACATCCATTATTTTTAGCCGGGATCCGAGCCTCCATCTACACTTAATATGGGAAAAAGAGTGTCCTCATATTCGCTGCCGTCTCTATATCCATCATCCCACTCTTTCTTCGGTTGGCGCAAAGAGCGGCTCCCGGGGCCCCGTTTGAGCAACTCGGCCCCTGCCTCCCCCGCCCCCTTTTCTCTCTTCATCCCACCCCTCTCTCTCTCTTTTAATCCTCTCTCATTCACTTCCCCCCCTCTGTCACTTTCATCGCCGTTCACCGTCTTTCCCCCCTGTTTCTCTGTCCGGACAGAAGGGGCAGCAGGTTGGTCCCCATCTCTTCACTCCACCCACTTTGATAAGCTTGTAACACACACTCAAGCACACACACACCAACTGGCGTGCACGCAGGCAAACGCACACACACACACACACACACACACACACACACACACACACACATACAAAACTCTGTCACCGCAACAACCACACTGGCCCCCACCTCATCTTTCCCATGCTCAGTTACACCCCACATAGAGACGCGCACACACACACCTATGTCGAACTTAGCCCAACCCCTCTTGCACTCTGTGCCCTACTGCCAGTTGCCCATGTGTGGTTTTTAATAAGGCGGGTGCAGGAGTCGGTCTTGCTCTCTTCTGGGTGACGCGGATCGGAAGTGGTTCTTTCATAATTTCACCAAATTATTTTGTTTTCTTTCCTTCATTTCCCTTTTGAAACTACAAACACATCTACATACCTTTGCCAAATCTAAGAGAGGAACCATGAAGTGGAGCTGGGTGCTTGTGGCAGTCTTGCTGTCATTTGGGGGGCTATCATGGGGCAAGGAGGGCTTGGACTTCCCTGAGTATGATGGCAAGGACCGTGTCCATGACCTGAACGCCAAGAACTATAAGTCTGTGATGAAGAAGTACGATGTGATGGTGGTGTACTACCATGAGCATCCCGGATCCAGCCGCGTCGCCCAGAAACAGTTTGAGATCGAGGAGCTGGCCCTTGAGGTGGGTCGGGGATGGGAACTATGGGGGTGACTGGGTGGGACGGAGCAGAGTTATTTATTACCTCTTAGAATAAGGTGGATAGGACACTGACAAGGAAGTAGCATGGGGACAAATAGGCAGTACGACTAGGAATGTTTTCATAATGTAAAGCACTTAGGAACATTACACAACTTCACCTGCTCAGACGCTGTTAGATGGCTGGAGGGTCTAGTGGAGTTTGTGTTTGCATCATATTTAATTTTAGTTTGATGGATGGATTGCAACTTGTGCAGTTGTAAAGTATGTGATAAGCTGCTGCTGGTTGGGGAACTTTCATTTTATAATGCATATTTTACCAGCCAAGTTGGTCAAAAACAGATTCTTATTCACAGGTGCAAGGGAGTGGCTGCAAGGGGAGGGAGGGGAATATTTGGCAAGAGACTCCCGCATATTGTTTGCAAGACTTGGAATTGTATTAAGTGCTGAAATTCAATACAAGAGGAGCTATTGTGGGAATATTTCAATGACGGTCCAGGGTAGAAAATAGCTTTGCTGGATTCAGAAATGCTTCATACTGAGGTAGCAAAAATGTGTCACAAGCCTGTGGTGTGCTGTGAGTGAGAGACAGCATCCATCAGGCGCAAAGAGCTGAGCTGTAAGCAACACAAGCTCCTGTCACCTATTCTGGCAAAGGATCAACTCATATACAATGTGTATGTGTGTGTGTGTGTGTGTGTGTGTGTGTGTGTGTGTGTATGTATGCACACACACCTCCATCAGCATACCATGGCAACCCAGCTACCCATCACACCAAGGGGCCTCCAGTCATTGTGGACAGTCAGCAGTTTGATCATATTCCTCACAGAAAGACATTACATCATCATTCAGCCCACAACCTCAGTATCGCTCACTAACACCTTGAATCAGCGATGCCTTGACTGTCACCGTCCAGTGTCCTCATTTTGAAAACCTCGGCAGTGGATTTCTGAATACACAAGAAAAGATATCAAATGTCACAGATGCCACACCACATTTTATATTCACTGACTCAATGTTGATCCATTATTCATGGCATGTCTTTGCCAAGCTGTTTCTTTTGAAACGGATAAAAACAGAAACAGAAATGACAGTTACAGTTGATGCAGAGAACATGTGCATCCGGCATATTTTTTTTACGTCTTAATGTTCTCAGTCAGTCAACTTAATGGACTTTTTGAGGACATTTGAGACACATGACGTAATCTTTTTTGAAGAAATATTGGTTATCTAATTCTACAAGGAAGCTCTAATAAAGGTGATCGGGGCAATGATTGACCAATGGAATACACACTGGATCACGTGGTTAAAGACTGTGACCTTCTGGCTTGATGGCATTCGGTCATGCTATCTCACAGTGTAATGTAAAGACATCATACCCAGACATGTGGCCGCTACCTTATAGGCTACACTTGATCCATTTAGATATATTGAGTAGAACCATAAAGCTGCAAAGACTGCTGCTGACATCTTTAAAAACTGATGTGCAAGAAAACTAAATGCAAAAGATTTATGACCAAATTTTAGTGTGGGTTGAAATTGCAGGTCTAAATCTTGTTTTCAGCACAGTCAAGAGCTCACAAACCTTCAGGCTCTTTCCCTGACTCATTACTGACAACTGCAATCATGCAAAATCACTGCAATTATGTGCACAGAAAATAGTCAATAAAATAGAATAATCATTTTTAGATCAGGTTTTCATGGACTTATATGGAAGCATCTTGCTCAAAAGTAAAAAGTGAAATATCACTTTAAGAACTTTTTCATTTTGCTATATATTGAAAAGAACAAGTTAATCTGAGAGGGGCCTTAAAAAAAGACACCAAGAACACCTCGTCTCTAAGGAGTACAGATACAGATTTATGGAGTTCCTGTCATGCAGAAGGAGAAAATAGAAGTGGATGAAGAGAAGAGGGAGGAAAGAGAATTGAGAGAGAGAGAGAGAAAGAGAGAGAGAGAGAGAGAGAGAGAGCGCTGAATAAGAAGATATCAGAGGGCTGTAATAATAGAAATGAAAACGGCAATAACCAAAACTCAGACATCAGAGAGATAGAGAGACTGAGCTGAACATATCACATCGTGTCGACTGTCCCTGTCGTCTCTGTATGGGGCGTTAGGGCTCGGTCCCGGGCTGGAGGCCAGGACGGGAGGTTCTGGCTCCAGTACTGCCTGCTCAGCTCTGAGGTTTGATTGACACATGCAGTACTGTACTTGTCAGCGGATCCCAGAGCGCTGAGCGTCACTGCCACCTTGCCAAAATAGTCCCGGGGCTGGTGTGGCTCCGGCGCTATATTTATCCAAGTGCTGCTTTTGTGGTGGGTCGAGCTCCCCGAAGGCTTGTGTTTCTCCCGATGAATGTATTATGATTTACATTTGATGAGGATTTATTATTAGCAACACACAACGGCGAAGGCTGAAGATTTCAGAGGTCAAGATACTTTGTCGGGCGCTCGCGAGTGAAAGTGGTCTGTAAAGAATGACACGGTGTGAACGAGGAAATCGTAATTAAGTGTTTTTTGCAGTGAAGTTTCACACTGTTTTCTTATTAGCTTTTCCCCCTTGGTTTTAGGAAATGGATGTGATTGTTTTCATGGCCTGGCGTTGGCTTTCTGCTGCTGTGACTGATATCCTGGTGGTCTTCATTGTATAGAGGATATATGGTTTATGGGTGTGCTTAGGCTTAATGCTTTGCTAACATTTGGCATGCCTCCATAGAGGTTAGAGCACTTTTCTGAAGGCCTGGAGTCTTTGGACTGAATGCATTGCGCTGTCAAATGACTTCCGTCAATGCAGATAGTCATAGATAGTGAGCTTAACACATAAAATCATAAAATCATGATGGATATAGATTTTGTCTTGGCAACAAGCCTGGCTAACCAGGGAATCGAGATGGCATGAACTTAATTTGGATCATCATCAATAATAACCATCTCATTTCCGGGGGGAATAAATAGTATGCGCAGTCTATTTATAGTATATGTCAGTATGCGTCTTCTCACTGATTTTGCATGTCAAGTAGCTTGAAGACATGCAGATGGAAGGCTATAAAATCCAAGCTGGGGGACACAGTGGCTGTAGGTTTAACCTTACCTGTAGTTGAGGTTCAATTACTATAAAGTACAGCAATAAAACTATCAAAAAACATCAACCACATCTCTGCAGATGCATAATCCGAACACACCAAGTCCCAAGACAACTTTGGAAATAAATTGGAACAAAAAGTGCCAAACATAAAAACATAAAACATAAAAAAACATTATCTTGGGTTTCATGTCAAAATCATTAGAGGACAACCTTTAAATTAATCTGCTCAAATGTCCTCATTTTCACTTGCACTCGCACTTGCAGAGGAAAAAAAACACCCTCATGAAGGTGGGAAGGTGGATGTGTCTGGGCTGGGCTGAGCTAATTCAAGAAGTGGATTCTCAGAGAAATTAAAATGTAGTTGTCTGTTGTATTAAATCAGTTATAGAGGAAAATTGAAAAGATACTGAAAGTTATAGGTGATATGGTGCGTTTGTTTCTCTGTTTATTACACTTCATCCTCAGGTAATTCCCTTAATTGGCGAGATATATCCAGTTCTCACAATAACTAGGCCTTTTATGGCTTATTTTAGTCTACTTAGGTGCCTGATGGGTGCGGTTTGATACATAGGATAACAATGGAGTGACAACAAGTTTACATAATTACAGGGAAGTATTTCAAAAGTAAATTTGGTTCTGTCATTGACACCGTACCTAACATGCCTGAATGTACTAATGTGCCCCACCCATCTGGTACTCCAAGCCAGTTAAAACAAATGCCAAGAATTATTTGCAACAACTACTTAACCAAGGTCTGACAATCCCATCCTGTAATTTTCCAATTGCATGACAGCCTTGTTGGCCAACTATTTACAGCTTTACAACAAACAAAAACAGTTGCTCACCGATAATTGTCCCTGACACCAGTGTGTATGTGTGTGTGGGTGTGCGTGTGTGTGTGTGTTACCATCCAAACACTATTACACTGAGACAGCCCTCAAAGCTCTTCCTCAATGCTGTCTGGCTGTGAATGCGGTACCGACATTGGTGGAACCAACTGTCACTCACAAGGTTCAAGTTTCATACAGATTTAGAAAGTGCATAAGCAGCGCTCTTAATAGCAGGCTTTTATGGTAATGAAACTACCGAGTGAGATAACTTCCTCAATAGGTGTAAATAACAGTCCAGAGTGCTTTCAAATGCTTAAGATAAGGACATAAACACTGATTTGACTGCAAGTCGAGAAGTCAGTCACACAGGCATGTGTTGACATGTTTTATAGACTTATGTGAGGGTGTCCCTGCTGAACTTCAGTCATGTGACCGTATCTTTGATTTCACAGCTTGCAGCCCAAGTCCTGGATGAATTCGATGATGAGGATATTGGAGTCGGCCTCATTGATGAAAAGCTCGACAAGGTCGTTGCAAAGAAATTAGGTAAACACGCAGCGGCATAAATATTGCTGCAGACATTTGTGGACTTAGGTCATTATCTAAAATCAGACCAGCCGGTATCAGTATCTAGGCCACTTGTCAGAGTCAGACAAGCAGTGGTTTATGGCTGAAAATTTCAAGTAAC